>NW_021703778.1:122441193-122577604 GCF_005190385.1 Monodon monoceros | reverse complement strand
AAAGAAAGAAAGAAAGAAAGAAAGAAAGAAAGAAAGAAAGAAAGAAAAAGGAGGGAAGGAGGGAGGGAGGGAGGGAGAGAGAGAGGGAGGGATAGAGGGAGGGAGGGAGGGAGAGAAAGAAAGAGAAAGAGAGAAAGAGAGGAAGGAAGGAAGGAAGGAAAGAAGGAAGGAAGGAAGGAAGGAAGGAAGAAAGAAAGAAAGAAAGAAAGATTTAAAAAGAAAAACAGAAACAGCAACAACAAAAATCTAAATTAATCAACATAGGCAATCCTATAAATACCTAATTATGCACAAAAGGAAATAGAAAATACTGTGTTATATCTTTATCTACTAACTTGTAAGGATATTCATGAAAAACATGATAAGATAAAAAGTAGTATTCAGAAATAGTTGTAGTATAATTCAATTTTGTAAAAAGTCCACAAACAAACCACCCAGGTAAGAATACATGGTGTGAGTATGTTTGTATGATTAAAAGAAAGACATGAAAGGACATAAACTAAGCCCTTATTGTTAGTTGAACTGTGTGTTTTATTTTTACTATAATAATATACTAATTTTATAATTAAAAAATTAAAATATAGATAATCCAAAATTCTCTTATGAGATTCCATCTCCATGATTGGTTGAGTCACATAAATGAAATGAAAATTAATATTGTTCGACTATTTTGCGAATGAAGTTTCAATAGTATATGCATTTTCACAAGAATGAATCTTATTTGAGCCCCCAGAGAGCAAAAACAAATTGTAAATAGTAAGAAGCAAATAGAATAAATTGCTCCAAGAGAGTTTTGATTAGATAGTGAATGAACATTCTCAGGGTAACGGAGGTCAACAGCTTCTATTATTGCATATGAAATATATTCAGCAAATGACACAATCGGAGAAGAACAAAAATTGTTTTGCAGGAAGCCATGGTGACATGAGCAATCTTTTCTTTAACTGACTATGTATTGTATTACATTACATCTTCACTCTTCAGTATTACAAGTATTGATGGAAATGTTTTTTTCTGGACTAGTATTATCCTGCTGAGATTTCTGAAAAAAGAAATAAGTAAAATGCTTATAACTAAAATATATCAGATCCTCTTTTCCATTATTTAGAGAAGATACTATTGTAACAAGGAAGCCCATTGTATTTTTATCTGCATTTCCTGGCATGGTATGGAAAAGATGTCAACTTCTTCACCAGTTTCCTTCTTCTCACCTCTTTATTGCAGATGTTTGAAGTTTAAAACAGATATGCTGAGGAAAGAGTACATTATACTGAATACACCATCTCAACAGGACAACTAGTGTGTCCTTTGGATATAGGACCTGTCCTCACCTCTATGGCAGTCACTTAATGATTCCTACAGTATCAGAACCAGAAGGTAGAAGATAATCCCATTTTATAAGATCTACTTGGGATTCTTTAAGTTTTAGAATAGCAGGCCATATGGCATTCTCTGGTTTGATTTAAAATCATGAACAAAACATATATCCTTTATTTCATTTTATTATTTTTTTAATACTTTTAATTTGATGCTGGTGTATTAGGAATGTCTGTGATGCCTCAAAATTTTTGAGGTAAATATGTAATAACCAAAAAATATTTATAGCCATAATAATGATAAATAGAAGTACTACAACAGATTGTATTTGGGAATAATAAAGATAGGCATATGTCTTACAAGTTGCGGGAAAAATACATCAACACCCTGTAGCATATTGTTTTTCAGCAAATACGGGAAATAGCACAATATTAATAGAAGACGCTTATCAAGGCAGAAACCAAACTGTCATTTGTTCCAGCTCAGGATACCGCCAGTTGGTACATTTTTTAGGTGGGAAATAGCTGTTCAGGTACATCAAACAGGCTGTGAGGCAAAAGTAGATTATGAGGTTTTTTATTCATATGTCATTATAATTTTAATTCCTTCATCCTCTTCTAGTGTTTTGGAGTCTCCTCTGCTTTAAGTGCACATTTTATGTCTATCTATCTATCTATCTGGGTTTGGAGTCTTTTCTGTATCTCTTACATAATATGAATACATAGGTAGATGATAGAGAGATAGAAAGAAAATTTGAGATTCTTTTGCTCTCATAGGTATTAGTAAATTAGCCATATATAAATAAAAAGTAGGCCCATAACAGATGCATTGAGAAAAATGAGAGCAATTTAGACTAAGGAAGTACTTTTCTCTAAGAATAGAAGTTGCCACCAATGTATGTGCTGATTTGTGAGGTTGGGGAAGGGGCTCTTTTTTGGAGGCTATAGATAAAAGTTTGAAATATCTCCTGTCAAATGGAGTTCCTGCCTTGACAGAAGAGATGGGCCAAATAGCCTCTAAACCTAACCCCTGCATCAAACTCTATGGTTGTACTTTCTATTCAAATTAAGTTATCATAATTCAAAATCTATTATTATAAGCCCAATGAGCTAAAAGTTATGTGAGAAATGAATACATCATGGTGTACCATACAGAGAAATGCAGTGTTAGAGCACAAAGAAATACACCTGAATCCTACTCTTAGATCCTTAATTTTTCTGCCACCAAAATTCTATGAGTGTAGGGAAGTTTCTTAAGTATTCTGAGGATTATTTTAACACACACACAACATAAATGCATATACACATAAATAAATTCTAGGCTAGTCTAGGCAAACATCCAGGATCCAATCAAAATCCATGCATGACATTTGGTTTTAATGTCTCGTTTGTTTATTTTGATTTAGAAAGGTCCAAGCACAATTATTTTTTTTTTTTACATCTAAGACAATGATGATATTGACATTTTTAGAGTCTAACCCAGGTATCTTATAGAATGTTCCACAGTCTGGATTTGATGGATTGCTAATAATTTGCTTCAGATTAAATATTTTGGCAAGAATTCCATATAGGTAATGTCTTGTACTTCATATTACATTCTACCAGGAGACACACAATATTAGTTTGTCCCATTTTGATGATGCTAAATGGGATCCCTTGGTTTAGGTGGCATGCACCAAAAGATAAGGTTCATTTTTGGTTCTACAATTAATTAATGATCCATAAGTGATAGTTGAGACCATGTGAATATACTTGGCCTTAACAGCTTTTAATCAAGAGTCTACTGACTATCCTTACTTGTATCCTTAAGAGTATCAATTATTATACTGGTGAATGTAAAATAGTGATTTTCTAGTTCCATAATTCCCTGTGCCTTTGTTGGTATTCTTCTGAAAAAAGGGTCCCTCCAACTTTAATTCTGAGAATTGTAATGGATTCATGAATTATTTTCTTAAGTGTTAACTATCCATTACCATCATTTATTCTTTTGGATACTCTCCTTGCACAGATTTGGCCAGTGGGAGCCCTTCAAGCCAGTTCATCTGAACTTTTTGACATGGCTCTGCCAGTTTTTAAGAATTCTTTTGATTATTCTCACAAGACATACCCAACAAGGACTCACCTTGTTTTTCCCCTATCTCAGACCTGGTATTAGTCATTTCTTCAAGGAGTCCTGGTTCCTTTTCAGTAGGGGATTGTATTTAGGAATATCTAAGCACTAGTTATGGCTGTTGCTATTGTGGTGTCTTTGCATTTAAATTTTGAGATACTTTTGGTGAAATGAGCTAGGATTTATATATATTGATATAATCATATTGCTACAGTATTGTATGTATATACGAAGACATTGCTAGAGTATTGTATGTATATACAAAGACCTATCTAATAAAATGTTTCAGAAAAACTGACTATAGAGAAAATAATGAGCTTTGCTTTTCTGAGCCAATCTGAGAATCTGTTTCTTTAATATGTGAATAAAACCCATTCACATTAATGGATAGGACTGAAATAGTTGCTTGAAACTCTACCATATTATTCTATATTACTCTGATTCTTTCTCTGTGTGTTCTTTTTTGTTTTGTTTTGTTTTTTGAAAGTGTTTCTAGTTTTATCATGGTTGTTACCTTTACATTTTTATAATGCTCTCAGTTTACCCCTTCCTTATTTTGGCTTCTACAAATTGGATTGCCATATTTAAATGGTATCCTTTGGCTCCCACCTATTACCTAGTTATGTTGTTTTATTTTTTTCAGAATATATAGTATTTACCTAGTGTTTTTCTGCCCTTGTTCCCATCTTAGTGTTAGCCTTGAATCTCCAATTGAATGTATTTAATTCTCACTAGGAATCCCTTTGCTGAAGTTTCCCCAGTCTTGTCTTGGTTGGATAAAACTCATCCTACAAAATATTCTTCAGGAAGGCTTCAAGAATACAGTATTCTTTGAGTTCTTGTACATTATTTTTTTCCTTAGTCTCAGGTAAAAGCCCAGCCTCACATACATCGATGTACTTTTAATTTTAGCCATATGTACAATGGACAGATGCACACAAGTTCAGAGTCACCTTGCACTGAGAATTTGGTCCCAAAGTGCAAACAATGTATGTATTTTCATCTTCTCCCCCAGACCTTCCTTGATGTTGCAGTCAGCATACAAGTACAACCAAATGGCAAAAGAAATAATACCTTCTCCAGCTAAAGCTCTACCAAAGGACAATGGAAGAAGTGGATATATTTTCCACCCTCCCCTCCTCAGAATACCTCTGGGAGGTATTCTGCACACCCCTCAGCAAATGTGGTGAATTACGTGCCCACTGCTCATAGAAGTACTTCCCTATTGCACACTTAGTCTTTAACTACTTCCCTAGTTATTCTCCCAACTCCCTCCCTCCAACTTTATGGAGTCACTTCCCAAATAATTAAAACTGCACTTAAGTGCTTATCTCAGGTTCTGTTTTCAGGAAAACTCAAGCTAAGAAAGTTGGTACAAGAAATTATTCTAAAAAGCACACTCTATGATGGGGTTCTAGAAAAGAATCACTCATCAGTCATGTGACAATAAATACTGCCTTGTTTGTAGTGATAATCCCTAGTGTGTTATTAAAGGGATCTAAAGTCTCAAGGTGGTGAGGTTGTTAAACTGCTTTTTTATTCAAGACCAAAGAATTAACCTACTGTATTCATTAAGAGGTCTCAGAGGATATTCCTTTTATCAAATCAATAATGAAGGAATTAATGTGACAGCATATTTGAGAAGCACTGTGGTGGCTGCCACTTATAACTCAAAATTGACAGAAAGAGATAATACCTTGGAACTGATCTCATTAGTTTAATGTGAGTCATAGAACTCTGGATAAGAAAAGTGAAAGCACTTAAACTACTCATGTGTCTGAGGCAAGGTGGATATAATTGACATCATGAGTAGTAAGGTTGAAATAGAAACCAAGGATCCATTAATAAACATGGTACACAATGAGTGGATAGTCAACAGGGTAACTTTAATTGTTTTTCCCGGAAAAAAAACCTAGTGAATGGAAGTTCCATCTAGTTTCTAACTCTTGGTAAATTCTGAGTCAGAGGATATGAACTGAAAAGGAAGTTGATTTCCCTTGAAAAAGAGCCCTGTAATATCACCACAAGTAAGTATTCTCAATCCTTCTCCAAACGTACTTGCTGACATTTATCAGACTAACTGTATATACTGGGGAAGGGAGATCTAGATTATATCTAGATTATTATTATATATATATAATCTAGCTTATATAAAACACTGTGGTGACCACCAAGTTAGACTGGCACATATGAAGTACAGTTGATAAATGTACTGTTGCCAAATTTGTCTGACAGAGAGTCCAATGAATCTGTAGCTTCAATTTGTGGTTATTTACCTAAGTCCTGAGTATGGAATTAGTATAGATATACCTTTCAGCTAACAGAACCCTCACTTTGGTTCCTGGACCTATAGAAAAAAAACATTAGTAACAGTCAAATGGAAATGCCTTAAACTGGTCTCTCCCCAGCCAAAAGAAGCTATACTATATCAGGGTGGCATTGTAGAGAGTAGAACTACTTTCAGTAGTTTGGATACAGAATGGTGGTTCCCAGAATATCCCTGTTCATTTTACCTGCATAACCTCTGTAAAAATAGATGGATCATAATAGACTAAAAGGGACTATGATGTTAATTAATTAAATGGCAGCCCCAATAGTGGATATTGCACTGGTTATAGTTTCTTTATTGAAACAGATAAACACAACCTCTGGCTCTTTTAATAAGGCTATTGATTGGAGAAATTACCCCCACCTGACCGAAGTAAGAGACATCCATCCAATAGCCCAGAGAACTTTTTAAGTGGTTTGAATGAAGAGTGGGGGCTCATCTACTTACGACATTAGTGGAAGCAAAAGGAAAGTTTTTATATCTGATGTATTTTGGCTAGATGAAACCAATTTTGGACATCCCACCAAGATGGAAGAATTTTGGAACACACATATTTTCACAGCATCTATCTGTTTCATTGCCAAGATTTAATAAATAGTTTGAACTCTAAATGAATAAATTTAAAAATAAATAACATCAAAAATATAAATTAGTTATGAAAAGAGATGTGGCATCATAAATACTTGAAGAAAAACAAAACTAACCAATTACCGTTGTTGAATAAGAAGCAGCCTGCTTTTCAGCATTTATTAAAATGTCATACTATAATGAAAGCTAGTAGAGCCCAAAGGAAGGTGTAACACACAGTATAAATTAAGAAATTTGTCTCTGTGTTGAACATAGAGCCTTCTGTTCAATCAAAAATCATCATTCATTAAAGAGTAAACTACATCACACTGCATAGGAAAGGCAGTGTTATTCATGAAGGATTCCCAAACCATGTGAACTGTCATTCTACATATAACCTCATTAGTAAGGAAATCCAATTATATTATTCACTTGACCAAATTAGGCCAGACGCTTGGAGAATAAGATCGGTACATATCTCCAGAATCATAAGATAATCTTCTGAGCCCCAAACAAAAAATAACTGTTTTCCAAAGAGTAACATCTGGGGTGTCTCATAGCAAAATCCCCATAACAGTGAAAATGGGTACAATGTCCAATTTTCATCTGTTGTATGTGCTAATTCTGAAAATACACGTGGCCTAATTTGCTATTCCAAATAAAAGTACTAGAGCATCTGTTCAGGTAAATCTATATTCAGGGAAGTTAACTGTGTTCCTTGGAGCCAGATTTTATGTTCTTTAAATAAATATGATTTCTACTTTAGAGAGTCTTTTATCAACAGTATTGGAAGATTTTGCTTTGCTAAGAAATTTTTCCTAAGGATTATGTCCTATGAATCTTTCAATACTGACAACATAAGGAAGGTCTGTTCACAGTGATATTCTGATTATAAATAGTGTGACTTTATATTATATTAGTGTGACTTTTATTATAAATTGTGTGACTTCACATTTTTCCATGTGAATAAAGACAATATGGGTGACTTCAACTCACTTCCGTACTTCTTAGTTGCTTGCTCTTTTTGTTCTTTCCCTAGGCTTTAATAATTCTCAGGTCCCTCCTTTCATTATAACCATACTTACTCTTGACCCCTCTTTCTCAACAGACATCAGAAACTAAATCTCAAGACTAATAAAACATACTGAAGCCAGTCAATTAATAGTTAAGCACTTTTACATTTGCTTATTTTTGTCATCATAGATTATATCATAGGACAATAACTCAACCTCTCAATTACTGGACCTCCTAACTCCCAATGACCTTGTCTCTACCCCATCTTAACTACCATTCGCTAGATCATGTCACTGCTGTATCACTTCAATCTCCTAGCTGCTTCCTAGGATTCTTCAAAAATAGTTTTTATTATAGCTCATCTCATAGTCTACAATTTTGTCAGACAAAGCTCCCAAATACTCTTCATATTTGGAAAGATTTTAAACTTTTTTGTGAAATACAGGAAAAAAAGTACAAATAAATATAATTAGTGACCATTTATTAGACTTCATTTAAGCCAAGCTTTGCATGTTGAATGCAGAAAAATAAAACTATAGTACAGTGTCTTCATACAGTAATTTTTATTTATTATTATTATCTGTAGCCTTATGATATGCAGTCACAACACTGTTTTCTAAAGTTACTTAGGTCACTGCCTACTTTCTTCCACATTCACTTCAATGTTGTTATGTGATTCATCGGTAATACAGTTAGATACATATGTCACAGTCTACATTTGATCTTTTGCCTTGTGACCTGGTATATTTGTATTGTTTTTGTTGTTATTTGAATGTGTTAAAAATTATTCTGTGACATGCAGTTCGATGGGTTTTGACAAATGAATGGAATCCTGTATCACCATCTAAGTAACTTTGAAAACAGTTCCATCATAAAGCCTGCCTTTATGAACAATTCTATCCCCCACTCCTAACCTTTTTTCAGTATTTTAAAGGTATTTCATCACTATTTCCTTGCTCTATTATTTGCCATGAGAAATATTCACTGATCTGCACCTTAGTTCCTCTGTATACATCTTTTTATTTTTCCTGGCTGCTTTAAGATTTTCTTTTCATCACTGGTTTGGAGCAATTTGATTGTGACATACCTTGGTATAGTTTTCTTCATTTTTCTTGTGCTTTGGGTTTATTGAGGTTCTTGGATATTTGGGTCTATCATTTCCATCATGTTTGGAAATGTACCGGCCATCATTTCAATTTTTTTTTTCTGTCTAATCCCTCCCCACTGAAAGTCTACAGTTACATATACGGCAGTGTGCTTGAAGCTGACCTACAAATTACTGATGCTCTTTTCATTTCTTTAAAGTTTTTTCTCTCTAATTTTATTTTGCATAGTTTCTATTGTTATATCCTTACAGTCCTTAATATCTTTATCTGTAATATCTGATATGACATCTATACTATTCAGACTTTTTTACCTCAGATATTATGGTTTTTACATTTTGAAGTCTGATTTTTTTATTTTTTAATTTATTTATTTATATTTAAATGTTTTTTTAAATTTTTATTGGAGTCTATTTGAGGAAGCTTGATTTTGATCTTTTTAAAATATCTTCTATGTCTCTACTTTTTATTATAATTTTGACAATTGTTTTAATGACTTTTTTGATAATTCAGACATCTGTGTCAGTTCTGGGTCTTGATTGACTTTTCTCCTAATTTTGGGTCTCTTTTCCTGGCTCTTTGTATGCCCAGTAATCTTTGATAGATTCCTGACATTGTGAATTTGACTTTATTCTATAACGGATAATTTTTTTATTCCTAAAATTCATCTTGAACTTTGTTCTAAAGTGCAATTAAGTTACTTGGAAATGGCTTGTTCTTTTGGACCTTGTTTTTATGATTTGTTATGTAGATCTAGAGCAGTGCTCAGTCTAAGGTTTGTTATTCCCTACTTCTGAATCAAGACCTTCCTGGATACTCTGTTCAATGTTCCATGAATTCATCAATTTTTCCAGTTTATTTGGTAGGAAAAGACACTGTTCACAGTGTCTTGCTAGGACATCAGGTACTATCCTCCTTTTTTTTTTTATTATTATTACATGGTTATTTCCCTGACCTCAGGTAATTTCCTCACATGCATATGCTGAACAGTAATTTGCTGGACAATTTAGATGGACATTCTGCAAGTCTCCTGTAGTCTCTCTCTATGGTGTTCTCTCCTATGACTCTATCTTGTGAACACTGGGTTTCTTGGTCTCTCCAGACCCTCAGCTCTGTCCCCTCAACTTAGGGAATGTGCTAGGGCTCTACTTCAGTTTCCACTCCCTGCACTGTGGCTTGGAAACTCTTTCAAAGCAGTAAGCTGGGCAGTAGTAGGGCTAGCCTTATTTGTTTCCCATCTCCCTTTTCTTCATTGCTTGGTGTCCGCTGTTTTGAAAACCATTGTTTCATTTTTTTTCTGTTTTATTGTTCTTGCTGTTGTCGTTGTTTCAGGCAGAGTAAATCCAGTCCCTGTTACTCCATCTCGGTCAAAAGAAGAATTTTCTGGTCATGACTTGAGATAGAAAACACGAGAAGGAATCCATTTTTGGCCATGGGCAGAGTATTCTCAAATTCAATTTACTATCTTAGTATTTGGGTCATTCAACATCCCCTGAGGTAAAATTCTAAGCTGTCTCTTATTTTTTCTTGCATAATACATACAAGAGGCTGTGGTTGTTGCCAGAGATTGGCCTCTTGAAGGAAGGAAGTTCTTATGAGGCATTAACCATATATCCCCAGTTCATCATAGGCTTGATGGCTAAGCTCTAAAGGATTAAGAATGGAAAAGTCAGGGGATTTTATTTCTATCATCATATATTCTTTTTTTTTTTTTATGTGGAGGGCTCTCCAACAGGATAGCACTACTTGTCATTCTTTCCAGCTCTGTCTCCTCCTCAAGACACAAGGGATCATTATTTGACTGATGAGTTTAGGTGCCAGAACTCAAACCTCTTTTCTCCTATTCTTTTCCTATTAGCTTATCTTTGGAGCATACTCATATGCTTGGATTCTCCGTGATGTAAGCTTTACAAAGACAATCTCTGCTCTTTATTTTTCCTGAGTTTTCACTACATGATGTGTTATGCAAATCTGTGGAGCAAATCTTCTTAAAGGAAAACCAACCAACCAACCAAATTCTCTACCTGTATATTGTTTTATTCCATTGATCTTTTTCCTCAACACACTTTAAAAATTTGTATAAATAGAGATCAATGCTCTGGGCAGAAAATTCTGTAAACAAGATAATTGGGTGAAAAAAATAGGGGAAGGAGAACTTAACTCAGTCTTTTGCTACCCCTTGGCCTCTTTAATGTCTATTGCTAGAGCATTTCAAATTCTTCTGAGCCTCTGGAGCATAGAGGCTAGAGGCAGTCCAAATAGAGATGTAACCAAATTTTAGTTAGAGACACACTTATAAAATTAGTTTTAAAGCCTGTTCTGAGATTTTTGTCTTATTTCAGAGAGCCTGGGGACAACCAGTGAGTACAGTCATTTTTTACAACAGGCGATGAGGAATTCCTACATCCATTCATGGCTAACAAAAGAGCATTCCAAAATTTGAAATAAAGAGTACAGATGCTGACAATGTTTGGAAATCCAAACAGGGATGGATGGTGATGAGTGGGCAGTTTCCAAGATGCTACACTCATATTAAGCAGTAAAAAATTTAGCTTCTGGCAAGAGTAAGGAAGGGCACTGTAACAGTGGTGTTCACCAAACCTCCCATTTCCTCCCTTACCTACCCCAGCCTCCCTGGAAATTAGATTGAGGTCATGTGGCTGGTTCTGGCCAATGACACATGAGTAGCAGTCATTTGACACTTCCTGGTTAAGGCACTGAAAGACCTGTCTCTGATTCCCTAGGTTTATCTTTCCACACCTACATGATGGAAAAAGCTACTTATTCCATAATCACCCATCTAGAGGGTAGTGGTGCTAATTCACTGAGGATCTGAGTACTTTGTGGACCGAAGCACCACATGACCCATGTGGAACTCATGGTGTATAGCTGAGCAAACTTTCATAGCACTGAGCCACTGATATTTTGTATTTGTTTATTTTCACAGCATAAATTAGGCTATACTGACTAATACAGGCCTCAAACCTAGAGAGTCAGAGGGTATAAAACAGATAACTAGCAAGTACACTTTAGGGAAAAAAAGGATAAAGCTAACAAAACTTGTATATAAGATCAGGATTGAACTTAATATTTTATCCCAGAATTGTAGATGCAAGCTTTGTATATATTTCTTGTCTATATTCAATATCATTTTAATCAAAATATTAAATTAAGGTTCAAGGAACCCCAAACTGTGAGGGTAGGAACATTATATAAATTTAGTTCTAAGTAAAATCTGGTTAAGAGTAGTGTGCTAGGGCTTCTCTGGTGGTGCTGTGGTTGAGAGTCCACCTGCCGATGCAGGGGATGCGGGTTCGTGCCCCAGTCTGGGAGGTTCCCACATGCCGTGGAGTGGCTGGGCCCATGAGCCATGGCCGCTGAGCCTGCGCGTCCGGAGCCTGTGCTCCGCAACGGGAGAGGCCACAACAGTGAGAGGCCCGCGTACCGAAAAAAGAAAGGAAAAAAAAAGAATAGTGTGCTATAATAACTATAATATTATATGATATTATATTAATAATCAAAACATGTTTTTAGAGTGTGTGATTAAAATGCAAGGAAACCCATTTTTATGATGAATTTTGCAATAAACATGGTTTGTTTTGCTAAAACTTTAATGTGCATACACTTCTCGCAAATTAAGATTAGATATTCCTTTTATTGTAACTCACTTAAGTTAAACTTTTAAACAATTCATGACTATCTTCTTGAAGAAAGACCGGCAATACTTTCAGTTTCAACTGTCCTAGAAAACCAGGGTTTCAGCACTATTGTTATTTGCTTTTTTAATCTGTAGGATAGTGATAGGATAGGATACAAACCTTGTCAGTTTTCATTTATTTTTTAGAAAAAAATGAGTTGAATACTGGAATCTTAATGCACTCACTTTCATTAAAAGTAGCTTAGAATAATTATATTTCTATAATCTTTAAGCTACACTTAACATTCTCCTTCAGATTTATTCATTATAAAATTAACCATTAATCAGTAGAAAAAATGTGGTATGGGTAAATTAAACTCTTTGTAATAATGAATCTCACAAAGTAGACAGTACTAAGGCATTAATTCATATCTCTGAACTGCCTTAAAGAACATAGTAGTATTACATAGGAGGGGAAATTACCCTGGGATTAAAATAGCCAAAAGAAACAAAACTTTCTGAGTACATTTCCTATTACTGTAAATACACTAAAGACAAAAATAAGGACTCAAATATTTAGTCTTCTCCATCCCTAAATTCACCTGGGTATTCTCAACCCTTCTTAACTTCTAAATAGTTATCTAAGAGAATCTTGGCTGAGTTCAGGGAACTGGTCCACACTACAGTGTCTGAACGTCACTGTCTTTCTTCCCACTCTTGCTGGTTAACATGAAATCTATGGTTTCTGCTAATATTAAAGCAATATTATATGTGAGACAGCTGCTGTGGACATACAAGCTGAGGAGGTTGATCCCCAGTATCATAGACACAGACCAAGGGCACCAGTGTTCAATGGCAAGGTCTTGAAAGAGCAGTGGTAATAGCACCCTGCCTGCCACTGTGCTTCTGACCGACATTGTAACCAGTCAGACTGACAACACTACCAAACAGCCATCCTGGGTACTAGTCATTCTGTGCTATCGTAGATAAGTACTTTAGCTCATCCTGTAAGTATTTTAGATTGTCTATGCATTACTACTGTGAAATTCTTGCTGTGCCACACAAGTATGGACTTATCGAATAAAGTGAGCAAATAGTCCATGATAGACACTAATAATGTTGTATCTAAATTACTTCCATTTTTTTCTCTTGATTCAGTCTTTAGTTTCAAAAAAGCAATTTAAAGAGATGTTTTACTTTTTGCAGATTATATTCTAATTCAGTAAAAGTTTCCATGTAACCTAAAATTTGTGTCTATCAAACAAAAATATTACATCTTATAGTTTGTACTCTTTTAAATTTGTACTTTTATATTTTAAAATACAAGTAAAATTTCTGAGTGATTGTATTGAGTGATAGAATTGAAGTAAGCTTGGTTTATTTGTCTTGAAAAGCACTGTACTACCACTTTTTTAAATCCAAAACTACTGATAAACTTTAGCAAACTGTAGTACTACAGGAGTTGGATATATAAACTGTATCAGTATGAAGATGGAGTAATTTCAAATCATTACAAATATGCTCTAGAAATGAACACAGGTAGCTGAATCTGTGCATGCCAGGGATTGAATATACTTATAACCAGGAGTTCTCCATATTAACTTTCAGGTTACATACAATGTTTCTATTCAGTGCTAATGGGTAACAAATGAAAGTAAGTATAAAATAAAATACAAAGTAATAATAGATAATAAAATTAAGTTTTAAGAATTTCAAAAGCTGATTTGATATTACATATGGCACAAACTGCAGCAGTTGTCTTTATAATTTGAATAAAAATTTGTTTTTCAAGGAGGAATAATTTCTTATGTATGATGTTTAGAATTTCCAGTGCATGGGCTATAATAAAAACCAGAGTGGGTAATAGTTGATTTAATTATTTTCAAATTTTCCACAGATGAGGAACCACCTTTTCAACTGCACTAAGATACATTAATTTGACTGCCTTGTCCTTGGCACAAAACTGAGTTTTATAAAGTGAGAAAAAATGCAATATTGTTACTGGCTATAAAATAAGAAAACTGGGCTTCCCTGGTGGCGCAGTGGTTGAGAGTCCGCCTGCCAATGCAGGGGACACGGGTTCGTGCCCCAGTCCGGGAAGATCCCACATGCCGCGGAGCGGCTAGGCCTGTGAGCCATGGCCACTGAGCCAGTGCATCCGGAGCCTGTGCTCCACAATGGGAGAAGCCACAACAGTGAGAGGCCCACGTACCACAAAAAAAATAAATAAATAAAAATAAAAATAATAAAACAAGAAAACTTTTGAAAACAGCAGAAATGCCAACAAAATTGCTTTTATATTGAATGCTTTTATATTGAATGCTTTTATATGCCAACAAATGCTTTTATATTGAAACTCAACAACAGCAAATATAAGCACCAATGGTTTTTGAATTCTGAAGCTCCATATATTGCATTTTTCAGCCAATTTGCAGTAATATAACTGGGAATATTGGACAATTGAATTATCCATGCATGAGTACCTCATTTGGTTTTGCTGGTGGTAGACTTCAGGAGAGTGTCCAAGTGATGGCCATGGGGGATGAAATCCAGCCTACCCTATGCTTGCTAAGCTGCGAACTCAAACATATGAATGCATCTGCCCAGAGAAAGTGGCATATTGTACTAATTAGCATAAAGACATCTATTTTCTTAAGGTGCACCCCATGGGGCTGCATTTATCCAGAGGGTGTACCATTTCTGCTTTGCACAAACATTCCCTTTAGACTACTGAAATATCTGTAACTAAAAGAGATTATTTTAACCTCTAATTTTCTCCAGATCAATTTCTTAGACAGAAATTCACCCAGTATTTTATTAAAAATCCTTTCAACTTTTTGTTTCCTATGTAAATCATATAATAAAGAATCAAATAATTCATTTCTCTTGTCCATCCCTCCAATTATGGAGAACCATTTTTAAATCACTATTTTTTGACACTTCTAATGAATAACTTCATATCAATAATATTTCTTTATATTTTCACATTTCCCATTACTCACTGCTAGAGGAGAATGTACTTTCTAACACGTTAATATTTTCTAATATATTTATTTATTTATTTTTGGCTGTGTTGTGTCTTCATTGCTGTGCGTGGGCGTTCTCTAGTTGCAATGAGCAGAGGCTACTCTTCGTTGCGGTGAGCTGGCTTCTCATTGCGGTGGCTTCTCTTGTTGTGGAGCACAGGCTCTAGGTATGTGGGCTTCAGTAGTTGCAGCATGCGGGCTCAGTAGTTGTGGTTCATGGGCTCTAGACAACAGGCTCAGTAGTTGTGGCTCACGGACTTAGTTGCTCTGTGACATGTGGGATCTTCCTGGACCAGGGATCAAACCCATGTCCCCTGCATTGGCAGGCGGATTCTTAACCACTGTGCCACCAGGGAAGCCCCACATTGATATTTTGATTGTTATCTTTGTACAGTTCTTCTTTGCCTCTTGAGTATCTGACCTTCTCCCTACTGAGAGACATCTATCTGGCTTAGAGAACATAAAGATTTGTTGCAGAAAAAAAAAGAAAGAATAAGGTAATAATCACCTTCTTATCTTCCAAATAGGATTATCCAAAAAGACTGCCACCTTGAGATCCATGCAATTGTCTTTTAAAAAAACTTCTAAATTGATTTCACCTCTTCATTGTCCTACACTTGCATTCTTTCTTTATCATGTCAATATAGAGTTCTCCAAATGTATAGAAAAAAAATATGCCTGCTTCTAATAATGGCTCAACAATAAAGGTGAAGGCAGGAAGGAGAGAATGTCATACAGGAAATCTCTTTATTGGATTCTGGGAGTTAAAGGGAGGGGAAATAGTGAGAGAGGGATAGGAAAGCAAGGCTGTCAGACAACTATGCTTCCCGGAAAGGAATTACATTAGAAATGTAGTGGAGACAATTAGCACAGAATGGAATTTTAGCCTTGGCTCCTGTAGTAGGAAGAATGGTCTCCCAAATATGTCCACATCCTCATCCCTGGAACCTGTGATGATGTTACCTTACTTTGCCAATGTGACTAAATTAAAGATTTTGAGATGGGGAAATTATCCTGGATTACCTTTGTGGACCCAGTATAATTACAAGGGTCCTTACAATTAGAGGCAGAAAAAAGAGCAAGAGATGTGAAAATGTTATTCTGTTGGTTTTGAAGATGGAGGAAGAAGCCAAGAGCTAAGTAATGCAGGTGGCCTCAAGCATGCAGCAAAGGTAACAAAACAGATTTTCCTGAGAACCTCCAAAAGAAATGCAAACCTGCTGACACCCTGATTTTAGTAAAGTGAAACCTATTTCAGACATCTGACTTCTAGAATTATAAGATAATAACTTCATGTTGTTTTAAACCACTAAGTGCCTGGTAATTTGTTACAGTAGCAATAGGGTACCAATACAGTTCCCCTCAGAACTCAGGCAATGACTGCAGGGCCACCCTCCCACCATATCATTTTAACACTGCACCATCTTATTCAGGCAAACAGAGTCTAAAATTAGGCTTTGCAAGCCCCCTGCATTTTAACTGTGGAATGTACGCTAAATAGATAAGTAATGGATTGGCAATGAGGACTCCCAGATGAGATATTCCACATCAGAGCCTGGGCATGGTGTGCCAGATTAGCAGAAAGGATACACAATGTGGCTGCAGCTCACAGTTTTCAGCCAGAGGGACCCAGAGTGAGGCCATATCAATCAGTAAGAGGTATCAGGCTCTGAACAAGCTGAGAGAGAAAAAGCAGACTCTGCATTTAATCAGCCATAGAATCAGAACAGCAATCAGAAACTAGGTGGGAGGCCCAGGAGTGAAAAAAGAATAGTTTAAGACATAAAGATTTTTTTTTCTTCTGTACATATGAGTCGTGATGCAGATGTGTTTATGACAAAAGTACAGCTACTTAAATTAAACTCCATCTCTCTCTATTCCTACATCCCCTAATAGTTATATTGGCATCCATATTCTTTCTTCTAATTACCTCTGCTTCTTCAAACAACTTCAAACATTTCTTGTTCTATAAACTGCAGACATTATCTTTTGACTCTCTACATTATTAGATGAGAACCTTAGCATCTTCCTCATTCCTTTCACTTCTCCTCACATCCTTTCATCTTCTAAATTCTTTACTTTCATATCTTCTTCTAGTAAACATAGTTTTCTGAAATTGATTCTAGAAACTTAAAACTAATAACATTATTCAGATAACTTAGATGACATAAATAAGATTTTTTAATGCAGTGCCAAGTTAAAATATAATCCTATTGCATCTTAATGTGACCCTAATTCTGAACTCTCAGATTATCCAACAGATAATGTGCATAGCATCAAGTTCAAGTGAATGTCCATTTTCACCATCTATCAATTGCCTTCATCCTAAGTTTAGGCTTTTCAAAATTCTCATTCTGCTATTTCTTTTCAAAGGCTGCTGTTTATATATGGTTTTATAATACCTCTTCATTTTCTTCTAGGTTGGATCTAACATTTATTTTCATATCTTCTTTCTTGGTTTATTGTCTTGTTTTGTTGGAAATAAATTTTCCACTGAATTCCTTAGTAAAACAACATTCAACATAAATGTAATGAATAGCACATGACTGAAAATGCCTTTATTCTTTCTTTACATTAACTGTTTCATTTGGAACAGAATTCTAGGTAGAAAATAATTTTCTTACTAAAAGCTAAATGCGTCAATCCATTGTTTTCTAATGTCCAATGCTACTGATGAGATATCTGATACTATTCTTACTCCAGTTCACTTGTATTTAAATTTTTGATTTGTTACTGTTTTAGTTTACTTAGTTTTAGTACTTTTAATGTCCTCAAAGAAGCTTTTAGGTGTTCCCTTTAACTTTTTGTTGTTGTTTTAATTTTGCATAATGTACATTCATTGCACACAAGGCTCTAAGTTGACTCTTTTAATTTGAAGATTGTTTTCCTTCAGATCCAGAAATTTCTCTTTCTGTAATCTCTTTCACAATATTACCTCCTCAAGTTTTTCTGCCCTTTCTAGAATTTCGATTAATCTGATTTTTTAAATCCTAGATTGATTCCTTATATCTCTTTCCTCTCTTCTGTTTCATCTATTTTTTCCTACTTAGCTTAGGTTTCCTCAACTTCATGTTCCAATTTTCTCTTGAGTTAATACCTTATTTATAAAGTATATCACAAATAAGAATAGGTTATAAATCATAAGTGTATAGCTTAATGAATCTTCACAAAAATACCTGTGCAACTATCATGCTGGTGAATAAATATAATATATCTCCCAACTCAGTAGTCCTGGCTGTGTCCCCTTTCAATCACTAGCCTTTCATATGTAAACAGTATTATGATGTTTTTTTGAATTTCTGAAATTTATTTAATTTTTTATACAACAGGTTCTTATTAGTTATCCATTTTATACATATTAGTGTATATATGTCAACCCCAATCTCCCAATTCATCCCACCACCACCCCTCCCCCACCACCTTCCCCCCTTGGTGTCCATAATTGTAAACAGTATTATGATTTTTAACAACAAATATTACCTAGATCTGGTACAGAAATTAATAAATTTGAATATTATAAATGTATTCTTTTCTGTCTGGTTTATTTCATTCAACATAATTTTTGTAAAATTTACCCATTTTATTACATATAGCTGTAGTTTATTGTATTGTAAAATTGTAATTTTCTGATAATAAACTACTTTGCTTAATTCTGTGATCAGCATGTGCATGTGAAGAAAGTACCTAAGGCCAAGGAAAGAGTCATCCCAAAAGCACTGAGGGAATATTTGCAAACAGGCTCTGAACAGTGCCTGTCCCTTCTGTACACTGCCAAGCGTGTGACAGGCACTTCATACATATCTATTGAAAGAGTGGCAAATTTTATATCAACAATATTGGAAAGTTAAAATGAGTTATTTTTAGAAAACATTAAATAAGAGCAAATATAATTCAAAAGAAATAGGTTACTGTGAAGATAAATAACCATCAATGAAATCACATTTGTAGACAGAAATAAAAATTCTCTTAACCCAAAAAACATCTGCTAGAATATGGGAAATAAGAACTTCCTTAATCAACTTGTAGAAAGTTAATTGGAACCTCTACTTTGAAGAATAAATTGACATCATCTAATAGGCTTGAAATAGCCAAGGACTGAGCGATACTGATCTTAAGTATAAATCTTAGAGGAACTCTGGGTCTTCTAACATGTGTCATCATCAGGAAACAAATCCAACTTAGGTCAATGCAGAATTGTTTCTAATAGAGCAAAATGAGAACAATTCAAAGGTCTACTTTAGGTAAATAGATTAAAACTTATGATGTAATCAAATAATAAAATAATATAGAGAAGCTAGGTTTATATGTACCCACTTGGATAATTCTTGAAAATATTCTGTTAAATGAAAAATATGAAAGAAGGATGTTTCACACGATTCTTTGTACAATGCATTTGAGTAAATTAAATAAACATATACAACACTATATATTGGCATGGATTCATTTATATGAAGTAAAATTTATAAAAAGGACTGAAAAATAAATAGCAAATATATGATAGTGGTTTCTTCTACAGAAAAAGGAAAGTGAATGCCTTGGGGAGGATGGCAAGTAAAAATTAGGTCTTCAACTTTATCAGTAATGTTTTATTTCTATCACATAAAAACAATCAAAGAAATACTTATAAGGAAAACTGGCAAACTCTTACTGTTTATTAATGATGTTTGTATACATAGATATTTGTTGTTTCATATTTATTTATTTTTCTGAATTTAATCTATTATCCTAAATTTTATTACTTAAAATTAAAAAAATAAAAATATATAATGTTCAAATGTCCTGTATGTTTTTATTTATCATTTATATTTTTAATAATCTTAACCATATAGAACCAACCTTAATATGCAAAAATAAGACATTTGTTTGAAGTACGGTACAGTCATGCAAAGGTAAATAGTTGGGGTTTTTTTGGGTTTTTTTTTGTTTTTTTTGCGGTACGTGGGCCTCTCACTGTTGTGGCCTCTTCTGTTGCGGAACACAGCCTCCGGACGCGCAGGCTCAATGGCCATGGCTCACGGGCCCAGCCTCTCCGCGGCATGTGGGATCTTCCCAGACCGGGGCACGAACCCATGTCCCCCTGCATTGGCAGGCGGACTGTCAACCACTGCGCCACCAGGGAAGCCCAGGTAAATAGTTTTTAAATGATATTATAAGGAATCACTTAACAGCACTGAAACGTTTCCACAGTATATCGTATAGCTGGTCACCCCTCCAAAACTTAACTAGCAGCAAGAGCACTGAAAATTTTAATTTACTCTTGTTGATATTGTTGACAGTTACTATGAAAAAGAGATGTGTGTGGGAAGTAGGCTTTAGAAGGTAGGTGTTGGAGGATTGAATCAAAAGGAAGTTATATAGTTATTTCCCACATATTTCCAGAAATGGAAAATCTGTCCTTGAGTTTGTAATGACTGTGTTCTTTCCCTGCCTGGAAAGATTATACTTTTGTTTTTTCTAAAGCTCTTGATAGACTTTCCAGTTCTACTGTGAAAGATAATTAGAGGAATAGGATTTTTACAAAGGAGGTGAGTACCCTGAAGAGAGACTAGGATGAAGGGGAGTCCGGTTTAGGATTGTTCTAACACATTGTTCCATTGTGAAGATAGAAGAGCTTATCTATGGCTAGAGAAGCATCAAGGTTAGTGGGGAATATCATAAATTGTCACTCAAGACTCAAGGTTCTCTGCCTGGAGGATCCAGGCAGGTGTACCAGGGCAGGTGATACACATATAAAGGTGGTTTGACGCTGTCAGTGATTTAAAACCTAGACTGCAGATTACCTGGTTATCACATGAATTGCTTCAATTTCCAGATTGTTATTTGAGACTCCACATGTCACTCATCATGCTTCATAGGAAAGGTCTACTAATTAAACCTCAGGATACTTTTAAATTCTGGGAAACCACTGTGCACCGCTCCATGAATTATTTTTGGAGGCAGAGAAACTGCCTGCTGCAAAACAAGTCCCTTCTTTGAAGAGTCATCTTTATACTCACTTGGAAATTTTTTGAACTAAATAAAATCAGGATTTTTAAAAAATCCTACCTTTCACATGCTGAAAATTTGCAAAAGTTATGCATTTTATACTTTAAGAATTCTCTTCTCTCCTGTTAGTCTGATGATCAATTCAAATTCAGTATCTTAATTGAATTGTGGTTCTGCTACTGGAAATGTGATATGATTCAATACAGAAACTTCAAAATAGAAGATTATGTTGACTCCTATGGATGCAGGTTTATCTAACATACCGGTGGAAAGAAAGCCTTATTCAAACCAAACATAATTTAGGGTACATGATAGGCTTTCAATAGATAAAGAACTCTATGAAAAAGAAGACATTTGAACTGAATCAGAAAGGATGCTAGAGCATAGGCATAGCATCATTGGAACAAAGGCAAGAAGGAAGAAAAGCCTGTTTGTGAAATCAACAGTTCCAATTATTCTGAACTCAAACAAGAATAAGTTCTTATTTCCTTGTGTATAACTCTGGGATTTTAAAGTCTTTCTAATAGTTCTAAAAATCTTTAGAATAGTACATTTAGTGGATTCATCTTAAGCATATATAGCCTTTCTAAACATATATTCATTTATTTGGAAAATAATCACTTTACATTTGTCTAATTGAGTGCTCTATGATTTTTGCAATGTCTCATTAATGATTGTATTTGTGCAATGTTATTATTTATTTTATATGTGAGGAAATTGACATTAAAATATAGAGATGTATATGTTATTCTCTATATTTCATTTGATTCTTATTGTTGTGTAGAATTCCATTGGAGAACTATGCATCAATACTTTATTCTGTTGGCATAAGGATAGTTTCAAGTTTGGGGCAATTATGAACACCACTGATATCAGCACTCTTATATTTGCATCCCAGTGTACAATATTACCTAAGAATGAAATCAATGGGCCTTAGTGTATTCATATTTTTAACTTTATGAAAAAAAGGTACAATTAAAAATGTTTAAAAGGAAAATAAAAGAAAGACTATCTTTATAATTTCAAAACTAAGCCAGGAATTTATGTTAGAGTATCAGTGTGTTGAAAATTTTAATAATAATTGAGAAAGTGACTTTCCTAAGTCACATGACTAACAACTGTCAAAGACACAACTTGGGACTTTTTATTCCAAGCCCAATAGTAGAATTGGGTCCAATTACCCTTTAATCAATAAGTTGAATGAAAACTACATCAGAATATAAGGAAAATGAAAAGTTACCTATTAATTCAGTGTGGTATTGAGCCAGCTACAATTCATTTGAATCAGTATTTTTAACCTAAATGCAGATGTACATTCTTTTGGAAAAACAGCATTTAACTATCAGATTAGTTTCTTTATCTTCATAATCATATTTCCTAGGTTGGTAAGCATATTTAGAACAACAAAATAATGAATCGTTATATTATAGAAAGCAATTCTCATTACTTATTGACTACTGGAGAAAAATAAAGCTACTAGAGGATTATAAAACCTGATTCATTTTTGATAATTTCTATTTAAAACCACTAAGCTTATAAAATTACAGGGTAAAAATAATATAAGGATATTTTACTTGTGAC
Source organism: Monodon monoceros (assembly GCF_005190385.1). Taxonomy (NCBI): domain Eukaryota; kingdom Metazoa; phylum Chordata; class Mammalia; order Artiodactyla; family Monodontidae; genus Monodon; species Monodon monoceros. The sequence goes on along the minus strand of NW_021703778.1, from coordinate 122,554,936 downwards.
TGAATTACCAAATAACAGAATACCACAGAGAATAAAGCCACATTTTTGGTAGGTGAATCAATGAAATACAGATTTTTTTAAAATCAGAGTACATCATTTCACTAATGCGATTCTTGGTTTTTCCAAGGAAGATTGAATTTAAGAAACTAGGAAAAACATGTCACTAGCTTTTATATTTAAAAGGTATATTTTAGTCCTTACTTACTCTCTGTGTCCTTCTATCTTTGCAGAAGATGGGCTTTCTGGAGAGCTGGAAAGCTAACATCAGATACATTGCTCAGGAAGGGCAAAGGCCTGACAATGCTTTCTCCCCTCATCCAGCCTTGTTGGTACCATTTGTTCAAGATTAAGAGAGCCTGATGTCTGTAAACATCTCTAAAAAAGGAAAAGCAAGGAATTTAAGTTATTTGCAGAGCCTTGGATAAATATATTGGGACTAGAATCTAATTTTACTGGGGATAGATAATAGATATCTACAGTCCTTTCTTACCAAACTCTTACCCATTCAGACTGCTATTTTCTGTTTAAATTTTTAAGTGTTTAGTTTTAAATGTCTTAACTTTCTCCATTAAACAGAAATATTATAAATGCTTGTGAAAAAAATCACAAAGCTTTTTGTTAGGGGGGAGATTTACACATGAATTTTAGTAGATTTAGGCATTTGACTAAAATTCTATCTGTTTTCTCAGCAATGTTCTGAATATTTCCAAATTCTCATTAATAGTTTTTCTTCAGTTATTGCTCCCAATTAACCTTTATAGCTTCTTTAATACAAAAACACTGCATTTTCTATCATTTGCATTTATATCTTGCTAATAACCTTCTCCATCTCCATCTTTTGATTTCACATCTAATTATTTTGAGGTTTCTATCACCTAAGTGTTGTAAAACCACTGTTATCATAACTTCTTTTCATTAAAAAATTCAAATTTACCTTATCATTGTTCATTGCTCAACATCCTGCTATATGCTGTGACCCTGAGTGGCTTTATAAACTTGTCTGTTATTTCCGAAGCCTTAGCCCATGATTCTCTAAATATAGACTGATAGCACTAGATGAGTTTTGATTTAATCAAGCTGAAGAGTTTTACGCCCATCAATATGCACCCAGAATTTAAGTTTTTCCATTTAAATAGTCTATAGGGCTTCCCTGGTGGCGCAGTGGTTGAGAGTCCACCTGCCGATGCGGGGGACACAGGTTCGTGCCCCGGTCCGGGAAGATCCCACATGCCGCGGAGCGGCTGGGCCCGTGAGCCATGGCCACTGAGCCTGCGCGTCCGGAGCCTGTGCTCTGCAACGGGAGAGGCCACAACAGTGAGAGGCCCACATACCGCAAAAAAATAAATAAATAAATAAATAAATAAATAGTCTATAAATACACATGTCAAAACAAAGCAGTACCATTCCCATGTTTGTAAACACATACACACACACACACACATGCACACACATACACAAAGTAAACATTTAAAGAATAATAATAATCGTATCTAGTTATTTTCCAGGAATTATGCTAAGCTCTTTGAAGTAAAGAGGATTACTTTATTTAATCTTTACAAGACTCCATGCAGTAGGCATTATGATTTATCCCATTTTACAAATAAACTAACTCTTTACGTTATCTGTGTTCACCACCCCCACTCAGTTACTTCTCTAAATTTATCTCCTTCTACTTTCCTTTCTTCCTGCAGTCCATACTCCCCAGCTTTCCTCCATCACCCTAACCCAAGCACCAGCACACAGTTCTGCAAACTAACCATGCTCCCACCTCAAGGCCATTGCACACTTATTCCATTACTTCAAAATTTAAACATCTGTAACAGAATCCACTTCACAACTGTTTTTATTGACTTAATATTCTTACCGTTCCAGAGTTTGAAAAAAGATATGCCACTGTCAACATACTGTTTTTGAAATACAATAAAGTAGATCTCAGGGATATCTCCCCACAAAAAGCAAGAGGGTCATTTACCATCACAAAAAATCATGACAAAGAAGAAATTCAAATTGAATACAGTCGACCCATTAAACAGAATTTTATCCCCTGACAATTATTGGGACTTGACCAATAAAAGCAAATTTAACTTTCCTATCTAGGAAATGGGTCACTTCGTGTTATTTTTTAATAAAAATGACAATAAAATTGGCGAAACCAATTACTGATCTACATATGATTTGGCTCTATGATAAAAATAGGATAATTTTATAAGTGCACCAACAATGATACATCAGAAAATCAATTGTATGCAATTTAATTTAATATATTACTATATCTACAATTTTAGAAATATCATCTACATAATTCCTACATTATTTTTACAGAAAAGTTAGAAATGAAGAAACCTCTTTGTCAAAATCATGGAAGGTTTTCTTTGTGCAATATTTAACTGCTCTCTTCAAGGATATTTGAAAAAAACAATTTGGGTTAACTGATGGCTACTTTAGAAACAGTTTCATGGTTTTCTGTTGATTTCTCTTTTCCTTTAGTGAATTTCTGCTGTGATTGCACAGGCACTAGAGTTTAATTTATTCATTGTTATAATGACTGGTGCAGAACAAATATATTTTTTCCTTCTTGAGGCACTATCTTATAATGGTAGAGGAAAAATGTTTACATGCTGTTAAAATGTATAAACTCATCCATACTTCCCCTAAAGGTCTGTTCATTTGATCTTAGATAAAATTATTTTATTGTGAAAACATCTCATATTTATTTCTAATGCTGGTTAAATAATTCAAAATCAACTAAGTCAATTTCAATCAGAAGTATATTTAAAATATATTAAGAATATATGTTGATATTTTTAATAAAATAACCCAATCATTTCTATGACACTTTTTTTCTTTGTGATAACTAAGATTAGTAAATACTGAATTGGAGTTTCTTTTTTAATAACAATTTCAAAATGTATCCATCCAATTCAGAATTGTCATTTATAGATTTACTCAGAAAACTGGAAATCCTATTCAAACAAAATCGCTAAATCTTAGTATGTTTCAGAAGTGTTCTTGTGGATTTATCACCAGAGCTATAAACTTAAACACAAGAAACAAAACCAATCCTCTATTTTAAAGTACAAATACAGCTTTCATTGTTCTTTTTTATTTTCTCCTTTCTTCCTACCATTTAATTGAGTTCATCTCCATCCACCCCATTTCCTTAAATTCTTCCAGCCTCAGACTTAAACGAGTTTACACTGTGGAGTTATATGAACTACATGAAATAGAATGACTGAAGAAAGTTAATAAACAGATGGTAGTTACATGATAAATATGGTTAGTGATAACATGGTTGTAAAAAGTAATATAATTAAATTTCCAGAGTCAAAGGCAGCTTGTGTAGTCTATACAAGGGGCAGTGTAATGTAGTGAATGAATCTTGCTTTTATTTGAAATAGTTTGATTGATTTTCAAATATTTTTTAAAGCAAAATTAGAAAACGTTAAGTCAAAGTACTCTGCAAATGATAAAAGACAATTATCAAAGATAACAGCAATAAAAAGGCAGTACTTAAACTTAGAACTTCATGTTGAAAGCTGTGATCTCACCATGTGAAATATTTTAGAAAATGTCATCAAAATCTGCTACCTTAAAAGGTGAGCAGACTTTGAAGAAAATGAATGCAAAATAACATTTAGACGAACAGTACAGCAGCATAGGGAAACTGATTTCAAAAGATAGAAAAAACAAAACAGACAATCCTGGATCAAGTATGTATTAGAGTTCATGAGACTAGAAGAGCAAAACTGGCATGCACTGTTTGTAACATACAAACCATTCTAGATAAAACAATTTAGATCTTTGATTTCTTGAACCAATGGAATTTTTTAAAGAATTATTTATTTTATATTTATTAGCCTCATCTTGTTTAGTCCTAGCTTCATTTTAGAAATTCTTTCCTCTTCAAAAGACATGTTTTTCCACCTTCAAGATGGCAGAGGACTAAGTTGTGGAAATCACCTTCCTCCCCACAAATACATCAAAAATACATCTACATGTGGAACCATTCCTACAGAACACTTTATGAATGTTGGCAGAACACCTCAGACTTACCAAAAGGAAAGAAACTTCCCACATACCTGGGTCAAGCAAAAGAAAAAACAGAGACAAAGGAATAGGGATAGGACCTGCACCTCTGGGAGGGAGCTGTGAAGGAGGAAAGGGGAAGCTTCAGAGCAACAGAGGAGAGCGCAGCAACAGGGGGTCATAGGGCAAAGCAGAGAGATTCCTGCACAGAGGATGGGTGCCAACCAGCACTCACCAGCCTGAGAGGCTTGTCTGCTCACCCACTGGGGCAGGTGGGGGCTGGGAGCTGAGTGAGGCTCGGGCTTCAGAGGAGTTCAGATCCAGGGAGAGGACTGAGGTTGGCTGCATGAACACAGCCTGCAGGGGCCTAGTGTGCCACAGCTAGCCAGGAGAGAGTCCAGGAAAAAGTCTGGACCTGCCTAAGGGGCAAGAGACCATTGTTTTGGGGTGCACGAGGAGAAGAGATTCAGAGCACCACCTAAATGAGCTCCAGAGATGGGCTTGGGCCGTGGCTATCAGCACTACACCAGAGAAGGACATGAGATGCCAAGGCTGTTGCTGCAGCCACAAAGACCTGTGCACAAGCACAGATCACTATCCACACCACCCCTCCCTGGAGCCTGTGCAGCCCGCCACTACCAGGGTTCCATGATCCAGGGACAACTTCCCTGTGAGAACACACGGCTTGCCTCAGGCTGTTGTAACGTCACGCTGGCCTCTGCCGCCGCAGGCTCGCCCCACATTCCGTAACCCTCCATACCCCCGGCCTGAGTGAGCCAGAGCCCCCTAATCAGCTGATACTTTAACCCCATCCTGTCTGAGTGAAGAACAGATGCCCTCAGGCCACCTACACGCAGAGGCAAGGCCAAATCCAAAACTGAACCCCAGGAGCTGTGCGAACAAAGAAGAGAAAGGGAAATCTCTCCCAGCAGCCTCAGGAGCAGCAGATTAAATCTCCTCAATCAACTTGATGTACCTTGCATCTGTGGAATACCTAAATAGACAACAAATCATCCCATAATTGAGGTGGTGGACTTGGGGAGCAACTGTAGACTTGGGGTTTGCTATATGCAACTGACTGATTTCTGGTTTATGTTTATCTTAGTTTAGTATTTAGAGTTTAATATAATCGGTAGATTCATTTATTGATTTGGTTGCTCCCTTCCTTTTATTTTTAACATAGATATATTTTTTTCCCTTTTCTCTTTTTCTGAGTGTGTATGTGTATGCTTCTTTTTGTGACTTTGTCTGTATAGCTTTGCTTTTACGATTTGTCCTAGGGTTCTGTCTATCCATTTTTTTTTGTTGTTGTTGTTTTTAGTATAGTTTTTAGTGCTTGTTATCATTGGTGGATTTGTTTTTTGGCTTGGTTGCTCTCTTCATTCTTTCATTTATTTATTACTTTTTAATAATTTCTTTTAATTTTAATAACTATTTCTTTTTCTTTCTTTCTTTCATTTTTTCTCCCTTTTCTTCTGAGCCATGTGGCTGACAGGGTCTTCGTGCCCTGGCATGGTGTCAGGCCTGTGCCTCTGAGGTGGGAGGACTGAGTTCAAGACACTGGCCCACCACAGACCCCCCAGCTCCCCATAATATCAAATGGTGAAAGCTCTCCCAGAGATCTCCATCTCAATACTAAGATCCAGCTCTACTCAACAACCAGCAGGCTACAGTGCTGGACCCCCTATGCCAAACAACTAGTAAGACAGGAACACAACCCCATACATTAGCACAGAGGCTGCCTAAAATCATAATAAGGCCACAGATACACCAAAACACACCACCAGATGTGGACCTGCCCACCAGAAAGACAAGATCCAGACTCATCCACCAGAACACAGGCACTAGAGGCCTCCACCAGGAAGCCTACACAACCTCCTGAACCAACCTTAGCCACTGGGGGCAGACACCAAAAACAGTGGGAACTACAAACCTGCAGCCTGCAAAATGACCCCAAACACAGTAAGTTAAGCAAAATGAGAAGACAGAGAAATGCACAGCAGATGAAGGAGCAAGGTAAAAACCCACCAGATTAAACAAATGAAGAGGAAATAGTCAGTCTACCTGAAAAAGAATTCAGAGTAATGAAAGTAAAGATGATCCAAAATCTTGGAATTAGAATGAAGAATAAAGAAAAAGCAATGAAAAGAATTGAGGACAGTCTTAGAGACCTCTGGGACAACATTAAATGCACAACATTTGAATTATGGGGGTCCAAGAAGAAGGAGAGAAAAAGAAATGGACTGAGAAAATATTTGAAGAGATTATATTTGAAAACTTCCTTAATATGGGAAAGGGAATAGCCAATCAAGTCCAGGAAGCACAGAGAGTCCCATACAGGATAAATGCAAGGAGAAACACGCCAAGACATACTAATCAAACTATAAAAAATTAAATACAAAGAAAAAATATTAAAAGCAGCAATGGAAAAACAACAAATAACATACAAGGGAATCCCCATAAGGTAAACAGCTGAAATTCTGCAAGCCAGAAGGGAGTGGCAAGACATATATAAAGTGATGAAAGGGAAAAACCTAAAACCAAGATTACTCTATTCAGCAAGGATCTCATTCAGATTTGACAGAGAAATTAAAACCTTTACAGACAAGCAGAAGCTAAGGGAATTCAGCACCACCAAACCAGCTTTACAACGAATGCTAAAGGAACTTCTCTAAGTAGGAAAAACAGGACAAAGAAAAGACCTACAATAACAAACCAAAAACAATTAAGAAAATGGTAATAGTAATATACATATCAATAATTACCTTAAATGTAAATGGAGTAAATGCTCCAACCAAAAGACATAGATTGGCTGGGTGGATTCAAAAACAAGACCCGTATATATGCTGCCTACAAGAGACACACTTCAGACCTAGCGAAACATACAGACTGAAAGTGAGGGGATGGAAAAAAATATTTCATGCAAATGGAAATCAAAGGAAAGCTGGAGTAACAATTCTCATATCAGACAAAAAGGACCTTAAAATAAAGACTATTACAAGAGACAAAGAAGGACACTACACAATGATCAAGGGATCAATCCAAGAAGAAGATATAACAATTGTAAATATTTATGCACCCAACATAGGTGCACCTCAATACATAAGGCAGATGCTAACAGCCATAAAAGGGGGACTCGACAGAAACACAATCATAGCAAGGGACTTTAACGCCCCACTTTCACCAATGGACAGATCATGCAAAATGAAAATAAAAAAGGAAACATAAGCTTTACTATTTTTTAAATTTTTTTTAACATCTTATTGGAGTATAATTGCTTTAAAATGGTGTGTTAGTTTCTGCTTTATAACAAAGTGAATCAGTTATACACATACATATGTCCCCATATCTCTTCCCTCTTGCATCTCCCTCTCTCCCATGCTCCCTATCCCACCCTTCTAGGTGGTCACAAAGCCCCGAGTGGATCTCTCTGTGCTATGTGGCTGCTTCCCACTAGCTATCTATTTTGTTTGGTAGTGTATATATGTACATGCCACTCTCTCACTTTCTCCCAGCTTACCCTTCCCCCTCCCCGTGTCCTCAAGTCCATTCTCTAGTAGTTCTGCATCTTTATTCCCAGCTTGCCCCTGGGTTCTTCATGACTTTTTTTTTTTAGATTCCATATATATGTGTTAGTACACAGTATTTGTTTTTCTCTTTCTGACTTACTTCACTCTGTATGACAGACACTAGGTCCATCCACCTCACTACAAAAATCTCAGTTTCATTCCTTTTTATGGCTGAGTAACATTCCATTGTATATATGTGCCACATCTTTATCCATTCATCTGCTTCTGGACACTTCGGTTGCTTCCATGTCTTGGCTATTGTAACTAGAGTTGCAATGAACATTTGGGTGAGTGACTATTTTTGAATTATGGTTTACTCAGGGTATATGCCCAGTAGTGAGATTTCTGGGTCATATGGTAGTTCTATTTTTAGTTTTTTAAGGAACCTCCATACTTTTTTCCATAGTGGCTGTAACAGTTTATATTCCCACCAACAGTAAAAGAGGGTTCCCTTTTCTCCACACCCACTCCAGCATTTATTGTTTGTAGATTTTTTGATGATGGCCATTCTGTCCGATGTGAGACGATATCTCATTGTAGTTTTGATTTGCATTTCTCTACTGATTAATGATGTTGAGTAGTCTTTCATGTGTTTGTTGGCAATCTGTATATCTTCTTTGGAGAAATATCTATTTAGGTCTTCTGCCCATTTTTGGATTGGGTTGTTTGTTTTTTTAATATTGAGCTGTATGAGCTGCTCGTAAATTTTGGAGATTAATCCTTGGTCAGTTGCACCATTTGCAAATATTTTCTCCCATTCTAAGGGTTGTCTTTTCATCTTATGATTTCCTTGGCTGCACAAAAGATTTTAAGTTTCATTAGGTCCCATTTGTTTATTTTTGCTTTTATTTCCATTTCTCTAGGAGGTGGGTCATAAAGGATCTTGCTATGATTTATGTCATAGAGTGTTCTGCCTATGTTTTCCTCTAAGAGTTTGATAGTATCTGGCCTTACATTTAGGTCTTTAATCCATTTGGAGTTTATTTTTGTGTATGGTGTTAGGGAGTGTTCTAATTTCATTCTTTTATATGTAGCTGTCCAGTTTTCCCAGCACCAATTATTGAACAGGCTGTCTTTTCTCCATTGTATATTCTTGCCTCCTTTATCAAAAATAAGGTGACCATATGTGCATGGGTTTATCTCTGGGCTTTATATCCTGTTCCATTGATCTACATTTCTGTTTCTGTGCCAGTACCATACTGCCTTGATTACTGTAGCTTTGTAGTATAGTCTGAAGTCAGGGAGCCTGATTCCTCCAGCTCCATTTTTTTTCTCAAGATTGCATTGGCTATTCCAGGTCTTTTGTGTTTTCATACAAATTGTGAAATTTTTTGTTCTAGTTCTGTGAAAAATGCCATTGGTAGTTTGATGGGGATTGCATTGAATCTGTAGATTGCTTTGGGCAGTATAGTCATTTTCACAATGTTGATTCTTCCAATCCAAGTATATGGTATATCTCTCCATCTATTTGTATCATATTTCATTTCTTTCATCAGTGTCTTATAATTTTCTGCATACAGGTCTTTTGTCTCATTAGGTAAGTTTATTCCTAGATATTTTATTCTTTTTGTTGCAATGGTAAATGGGAATGTTTTCTTGATTTCACTTTCAGATTTTCATCATTAGCCTATAGGAATGCAAGAGATTTCTGTGCGTTAGTTTTGTATCCTGCTACTTTACCAAATTCATTGATTAGCTCTAGTAGTTTTTTTGGTAGCATCTTTAGGTTTCTCTATGTAGCATCATGTCATCTGCAAACAGTGACAGCTTTACTTCTTTTCCAATTTGGATTCCTTTTATGTCTTTTTCTTCTCTGATTTCTTTGGCTAAAATTTCAAAACTACATTGAATAATAGTGGTGAGAGTGGTCAACCTTGTCTTGTTCTTGATCTTAGTGGAAATGTTTTCAGTTTTTCACCACTGAGGACGAAGTTGGCTATGGGTTTGTCATATATGGCCTTTATTATGTTGAGGAAAGTTCCCTCTATGCCTGCTTTCTGGAGGGATTTTATCATAAATCAGTGTTGAATTTTGTCAAAAGCTTTCTTTGCAACTATTGAGGTGATCATATGGTTTTTCTTCTTCAATTTGTTAATATGGTGTATCACGTTGATTGATTTGCATATATTGTAGAATCCTTGCATTCCTGGGATAAACCCAAATTGATCATGGTGTATGATTCTTTTAATGTGCTGTTGGATTCTGTTTGCTAGTATTTTATGGAGGATTTTTGCATCTATGTTCTTCAGTGATATTGGCCTGGCATTTTCTTTCTTTGTGACATCTTTGTCTGGTTTGGTATCAGAGTGATGGTGGCCTCGTAGAATGAGTTTGGGAGTGTTCCTCCCTCTGCTATATTTTGGAAGAGTTTGAGAAGGATAGGTGTTAGCTCTTCTCTAAATGTTTCATAGATTTTGCCTGTGAAGCCATCTGGTCGTGGCTTTTCTTTGTTGAATGATTTTTAACACAGTTTCAATTTCAGTGCTTGTGATTAGTCTGTGCATATTTTCTATTTCTTCCAGGTTCAGTCTCAGAATGTTGTGCATTTCTTAGAATTTGTCCATTTCTTCCAGGTTGTCCATTTTATTGGCATGTAGATGCTTGTAGTAATCTCTCATGAACCTTTGTATTTCTGCAGTGTCAGTTGTTACTTCTCCTTTTTCATTTCTAATTGTATTGATTTCACTTTTCTCCCTTTTTTTCTTGATAAGTCTAGCTAATGGTTTATCAATTTTGTTTTTCCTCTCAAAGAACCAAATTTTAGTTTTATTGATCTTTGCTATCATTTCCTTCATTTGTTTTTCATTTATTTCTAATCCGGTCTTTATGATTTCTTTCCTTCTGCTAACTTCGGGGGTTCTTTGTTCTTCTTTCTCTAATTGCTTTAGGTGCAAGGTTAGGTTCTTTATTTGAGATGCTTCTTATTTCTTAAGGTAGGATTGTATTGCTATAAACTTCCCTCTTAGAACTGCTTTTGCTGCATCCCATAGGTTTTGGGTCATTGTGGTTTTATTGTCATTTGTTTCTAGGTATTTTTTGATTTCCTCTTTGATTTCTTCAGTGATTTCTTGGTTATTAAGTAGTGTGTTGTTTAGCCTCCATGTGTTTGTAATTTTTACAGATTTTTTCCTGTAATTGATATCTAGTCTCATGGTATATTCCAGAAAATATACTTGATATGATTTCAATTTTCTCAAATTTACCAAGGCTTCATTTGTGACCCATGACATGATCTATCCTGGAGAATGATCCATGAGCACTTGAGAAGAATGTGTATTCTGTTGTTTTTGGATGGAACGTCCTATAAGTATCAAATAAGTCCATCATGTTTAATGTATCATTTAAAACTCGTATTTCCTTATTTATTTTCATTTTGGATGATCTTTCCATTGGTGAAAGTGGGGTGTTAAAGTCCCCTACTATGAATGTGTTACTGTCGATTTCCCCTTTTATGGCTGTTAGTATTTACCTTATGTATTCAGGTGCTCCTATGTTGGGTGCATAAATATTTACAATTGTTATATCTTCTTCTTGGATTGATACCTTGATCATTGTGTAGTGTCCTTCTTTGTCTCTTGTAATAGTATTTATTTTAAAGTCCTTTTTTGTCTGATATGAGAATTGCTACCACAGCTTTCTTCTGATTTCCATTTGCATGGAATATCTTTTTCCATCCCCTCACTTTCAGTCTGTATGTGTCTCTAGGTCTGAAGTGGGTCTCTTGTAGACAGCATATATACGGGTCTTGTTTTTGTATCCATCCAGCCAATCTATGTCTTTTGTTTGGAGCATTTAATCCATTTACATTTAAGGTAATTATCGATATGTATGTTCCTATTACCATTTTTTAAATTGTTTTGTGTTTATTATTGTAGGTCTTTTCCTTCTCTTTTGTTTCCTGCCTAGAGAAATTCCTTTAGCATTCCTTTAGCATTCCTTTAGCATTTCCTGCCTAGAGAAATTCCTTTAGCATTCCTTTACAAAGCTGGTTTTGTGGTGCTGAATTCTCTTAGCTTTTGCTTGCTGTAAAGGTTTTAATTTCTCTGTGGAATTTGAATGAGATCCTTGCTGGGTAGAGGAATCTGGGTTGTAGGTTTTTCTCCTTCATCACTTTAAATATGTCCTGCCACTCACTTCTGGCTTGCAGAATTTCTGCTGAAAGTTCAGCTGTTAAATTTATGGGGATTCCCTTATGTGTTATTTTGTTTTTCCCTTGCTGTGTTTAATATTTGTTCTTTGCATTTAATATTTGATAGTTTGATTAATATGTGTCTTGGAGGTTTCTCCTTGGATTTATTCTGTTTGCGACCCTCTGTGCTTCCTGAGCTTGATTAACTATTTCCTTTCCCATATTAGGGAAGTTTTCAACTATAATATTTTCAAATATATTCTCAGTCACTTTTTTTTCTCTTCTTCTTCTGGGACCCCTATAATTCGAATGTTGGTGCGTTTAATGTTGTCCCAGACATCTCTGAGACTGTCCTCAATTCTTTTCATTATTTTTTTCTTTATTCTGCTCTGCAGTAGTTATTTCCACTGTTTTATCTTCCCGGTCACTTACCCATTCTTCTGCCTCAGTCATTCTGCTATTGATACCTTCTAGAGAATTTTTAATTTCATTTATTGTGTTGCTCATCACTGTTTGTTTGCTCTTTAGTTCTTCTAGGCCCTTGTTAAAGGTTTCTTGTATTTTCTCCATTCTATTTCCAAGATTTTGGATCATCTTTACTCATTATTCTGAATTGTTTTTCAGGTAGACTGCCTATTTCCTCTTCATTTGTTAGGTCTGGTGGGTTTTTGTCTTCTCCTTCATCTGCTGTGTGTTTTTCTGTCTTCTCATTTTGCTTATCTTACTGTGTTTGGGGTCTCCTTTTCGCAGGCTGCAGGTTCGTAGTTCCCATTGTTTTTGGTGTCTCCTCCAGTGGCTAAGGTTGGTTCAGTGGGTTGTGTAGGCTTTCTGGTGGACGGGACTAGTGCCTGTGTTCTGGTGGATGAGGCTGGATCTTGTCTTTCTGGTGGGCAGGTCCACATCTGGTGGTGTGTTTTGGTGTGTCTGTGGCCTTATTATGATTTTAGGCAGCCTCTCTGCTAATGGGTGGGGTTGTGTTCCTGGCTTTCTAGTGGTTTGGCATAGGGTGTCCAGCACTGTACCTTGCTGGTCATTGAGTGGAGCTGGGTCTTGGCATTGAGATGGAGATCTCTGGGAGATTTTCACCGTTTGATATTACGTGGAGCTGGCAGGTCTCTTGTGGACCAGTGTCCTGAACGTGGCTCTCCCACCTCAGTGGCACAGCCCTGACACCTGGCTGGAGCACCAAGAGCCTGTCCTCCACATGGCTCAGAATAAAAGGGAGGAAAAAAAGAAAGGAAGATAGAAGAATGTAAAATAAAATAAAGTAAAGTAAAATAAAATATTTAAAATAAAAAATAATTATTAAGAAAAAAATATTTTTAAGTAATAAAAATAATAAAAAAAAAAACGGACAGACAGAACCCTAGGACAAATGGTAAAAGCAGACCTATACAGACAAAATCACACACAGAAGCATACATATACACACGAAAAAAAAGAAATAAAGGGAAATATATATATATATTTATTGAGGTCCTCAATATATATATATTGAGGTCCACCACCTCAATTTTGGGATGATTCATTGTCTAGTCTATTCAGGTATTCCACACATGCAGGGTACATCAAGTTGATTGTGGAGATTTAATCCGCTGCTCCTGAAGCTGCTGGGAGAGATTTCCCTTTCTGTTTTTTGTTCGCACAGCTCCCAGAGCTCAGCTTTGGATTTGGACCAGCCTCTGCTTGTAGGTCACCTGAGGGCATCGGTTCTTCGCTCAGACAGGAAGGGGTTAAAGGAGCAGCTGCTTCAGGGGCTCTGGCTCACTCCGGCCGGGGGGAGGGAGAGGTACAGAGTGCAGGGCGAGCCTGCGGCGACAGAGGCCAGCGTGACATTGCACCAGCCTGAGGTACGCCATGCGTTCTCCCGGGGAAGTTTTCCCTGGATCAAGGGACCCTGGCAATGGCGGGCTGCACAGGTTCCTGGGAGGGGAGGTGTGGATAGTGACCTGTGCTTGCACACACAGGCTTCTTGGTGGCTGCAGCAGCAGCCTTAGCATCTCATGCCCGTCTCTGTGGTCCGCGCTGATAATCGCGGCTCAGACCCATCTCTGGAGCTCCTTTAAGAGGCGCTCTGAATCCCTTCTCCTCGCGCACAAGGGAACAAAGAGGCAAGAAAATGTCTCTCACCTCTTCTGCAGCTCCTTTTTTTTCCCCAGACTCCCTCCCGGCTAGCTGTGGCACACTAGTCCCCTGCAGGCTGTTTTCACGAAGCCAACCCCAGTCCTCTCCCTGGCATCTGACCTCCGAAGCTGGAGCCTCAGCTCTGAGCTCCATCCACCCCAGCGGGTGAACAGACAAGCCTCTCAGGCTGGTGAGTGCTGGTCGGCACCGATCCTCTGTGCGGGAATCTCTCCACTTTGCCCTCTGCACCACTGTTGCTGCACTCTCATCCATGGTTCCGAAGCATCCCCCCTCCACCACCCGCAGTCTCCACCAGCGAAGGGGCTTCCTAATGTGTGGAAACCTTTCCTCCTTCCTTCCTCCCACTTGTGCACGTCCCATCCCTATTCTATTTCTTTTTTTTTTTTTTTTTTTGTGGTACGCAGGTCTCTCACTGTTGTGGCCTCTCCCGTTGTTTTTGTGATATGCAGGTCTCTCACTCTTGTGGCCTCTCCCGTTGCAGAGCACAGGCTCCGGACGCGCAGGCTCAGCAGTCATGGCTCACGGGCTCAGCCGCTCCGCAGCATGTGGGATTTTCCCGGACCGGGGCACGAATCCGCATCCCCTGCCTTGGCAGGCGGACTCTCAACCACTGCGCCACCAGGGAAGTCCCTCATCCCTATTCTTTTGCCTCTGTTTTTTTCTTTTTTCTTTTGTCCTACCCAGGTATGTGGGGAGTTTCTTACCTTTTGGGAGCTCTGAGGTCTTCTGCCAGCTTTCAGTAGGTGTTCTGTAGGAGTTGTTCTACATGTAGATATACTTCTGATGTATTTGTAGGGAGGAAGGAGATCTCTGCATCTTACTCTTCCAGCATCTTGAAGCTCCACCTCAGGAAACACAAGCTTTAAATGATACATTAAACAAGATGGACTTAATTGATATTTATACAATTTATACAATATTAATATATATTGATATTCCATCCAAAAACAACAGAATACAGTTTCTTCTCAAGTGCTCATGGAACATTCTCCAGGATAGATTATATTGTAGGTCAGAAATCAAGCCATGGTAAATTTAAGAAAATTGAAATCGTATCAAGTATCTTTTCCAACCACAATGCTATGAAACTAGATATCAATTACAGGAAAAAAAATCTATAAAAGATACAAACACATGGAGGCTAAACTATACATTACTAAATAACCAAGAGATCACTGAGGAAATCAAAGAGGAAACCAAAAAATACCTAGAAACATACGGCAATGAAAGCATGATGACCAAAACCTATGGGATGCAGAAAAAGCAGTTCTAAGAGGGAAGTTTATAGCAATATAACCCTACCTCAAGAAACAAGGCACATCTCAAATAAACAACTTTAATATTACACCTAAAGCAATTAGAGAAAGAAAAACAAAAAAGACCCAACGTGAGCAGAAGGAAAGAAATCATAAACATCAGATCAGAAATAAATGAAAAAGAAATGAAGGAAACAATAGCAAAGATCAATAAAACTAAAAGCTGGTTCTTTGAGGAGATAAACCAAATTGATAAACCATTAACTATACTCATCAAGAAGGGAGAAGACTCAAATCAACAGAATTACAAATGAAAAAGAGGAAGTAACACTGACATTGCAGAAATACAAAGGATAATGAGAGATTCCTACAAGCAACTCTATGCCAATAAAATGGACAACCTGGAAGAAATGTTCACATTCTTAGAAAAGCAAAACCTGCCAAGACAGAACCAGGAAGAAATAGAAAATATGAACGGACAAACCTTAAGCACTGAAATTGAAACTGTGATTAAAAATCTTCCAACAAACAATTGCCCAGGACCAGATTACTTCACAGGCAAATTCTATCAAACATTTAGAGAAGAGCTAACACCTATCCTTCTCAAACTCTTCCAAAATATAGCAGACGGAGGAACACTCCCAAACTCATTCTACGAGGCCACCATCACCCTGATACCAAAACCAGACAAGGATGTCACAAAGAAAGAAAACTACCGTCCAATATCACTGATGAACATAAATGCAAAAATCCTGAACAAAATACTAGCAAACAGAATCCAACAGCACATTAAAAGGATCATACACCATGATCAAGTGGGGTTTATCCCAGGAAGCAAGGATTCTTCAATATATGCAAATCAACCAATGTGATACACCATAAAAACAATTTGAAGGAGAAAAACCATATGATCAACTCAACAGATGCAGAAGAAGCTTCCAACAAAATTCCATACCCATTTGTGATATAAATCCTCCAGAAAGGAGGCACAGAGGGAACTAACCTCAACATAATAAAGACCATATATGAAAAACCCACAGCCAACATCATTCTCAATGGTGAAAAACTGAAACCATTTCCTCCTATGTCAGGAACAAGGCAAGGTGTCCACTCTCACCACAATTATTTAAAATAGTTTTGGAAGTTTTCATCACAGGAATTAAAGAAGAAAAAGAAATAAAAGGAATCCAAATCAGAAAAGAAGTAAAACAGTCACTGTTTGCAGATGACATGATACTATACATAGAGAATCCTAAAGATGCAACCAGAAAACTACTAGAGCTAATCAATGAATTTGGTAGAGTAGCAGTATACAAAATAATGCACAGAATCTCTTGCATTCCTATACACTAATGATGAAAAATCTGAAAGAGAAATTAAGGAAGCACTCCCATTTACCACTGCAACAAAAAGAATAAAATATCTAAGAATAAACCTACCTAAGGAGAAAAAAGACCTGTATGCAGAAAATTATAAGACACTGATGAAAGAAATTAAAGATGATACAGATGGAGAGATATACCATGTTCTTGGATTGGAAGAATCAACAATATGAAAATGACTACACTACCAAAAGAAATCTACAGATTCAATGCAATCCCTATCAAACTACCTGTGGCATTTTTCACAGAACTAGAACAAAAAATTTCACAATTTGTATGGAAACACAAGTGACTCCAAATAGCCAAAGCAATCTTGAGAAAGAAAAAACGGAGCTGGAGGAATCATGCTCCAGGCTTCAGACTATACTACAAAGCCACAGTAATTACGACAGTATGGTAGTGGCACAAAAACAGAAATATAGATCAATGGAAGAGGATAGAAAGGCCAGAGATAAACCCATGCACATATGGTCACCTTATTTTTGATAAAGGAGGCAAGAATATACAATAGAGAAAAGACAGCCTCTTCAATAATTGGTGCTGGGAAAACTGGACAGCTACATGTAAAAGAATGAAATTAGAACACTCCCTAACACCATACACAAAAGTAAACTCCAAATGGATTAAAGACCTAAATGTAAGGCCAGACACTATAATACTCTTAGAGGAAAACATGGGCAGAACACTCTATGACATAAATCACAGCAAGATCCTTTTCGACCCACCTCCTAGAGAAATGGAAATAAAAACAAAAATAAACAAATGGGACCTAATGAATATTGAAAGCTTTTGCACAGCAAGGAAACCATAAACAAGATGTAAAGACAACCCTCAGATTGGGAGAAAGTATTTGCAAATGAAGCAACTGATGAAGGATTAATCTCCAAAATTTACAAGCAGCTCATGCAGCTCAATATCAAAAAATAACAAACAACCCAATCCAAAAATGGGCAGAAGACCTAAATAGACATTTCTCCAGAAAAGATATGCAGATGGCCAACAAACACATGAAAGGATGCTCAAAATCACTAATCATTAAAGAATGCAAATCAAAACTACAATGATGTATCACCTCACACTGGTCAGAATGGCCGTCATCAAAATATCTACAAACAGTAACTGCTGGAGAGGGTGTGGAGAAAAGGGGACCCTCTTGCACTGTTGGTGGGAATGTAAATTGACAAACCACTATGCAGAACAGTATGGAGGTTCCTTAAAAAACTAAAAATAGAACTATCATACAACACAGCAATCCCACTACTGGGCATATACCCTGAGAAAACCATAATTCAAAAAGAGTCATGTACCACAATGTTCATTGCAGCATTATTTACAATCGCCAGGACATGGAAGCAACCTAAGTGTCCATCGACATTTGAATGGATAAAGAAGATGTGGCACATATATACAATGGAACATTACTCAGCCATAAAAAGAAATGAAACTGAGTTATTTGTAGTGAGGTGGATGGACCTACAGACCATCGTACAGAGCGAAGTAAGTCATAAAGAGAAAAACATATACTGTATGCTAACACATATATATGGAATCTAAAAATAATAATACTAAATAAAAAAGTTTCTGAAGAACCTAGGGGCAGGACAGGAGTAAAGACGCCGACATATAGGATGGACTTGAGGACACACGGAGGGGGAAGGGGAAGCTGGCACGAAGTGAGAGAGTGGCATGTACTTATATATACACTACCAAATGTAAAATAGATAGCTAGTGGGAAGCAGTCACATAGCACAGGGAGATCAACTCGTTGTTTTTTGACCACCTATAGGGGTGGGATAAGGAGGGTGGGTGGGAGACACAAGAGCGAGGATATATTGCGATATATGTATATGTATAGCTGATTCACTTTGTTATAAAGCAGAAACACAACATTATAAAGCAATTATACTCCAATAAAGCTGTTAAAAATGTTTTTCCCCTCTAAACCTTTTTTTTACATTAGTTTATTTTCTTTCCCTTCAATTTTGCTTACTTTAATGCCCTTTCTGGCTGACTCCAGTGATTCACATATGTTATTAATTTGTCTGACTTGTTATCTAAATATAAGAGAAATTAGAGAACAAGAAAATAATTTTGCTGCTGAGTTCTTGGACAAAATATAAATCTATTAAGCCTTTCCCTGCTCTCTAGCCTAATTGTGACAAGATACACCAGCACACTTTGCATTGCTTTTCCTGCAGAATAGACATGTGATGTCCATGTGATGTTTAACTGATTTGTAGTAACATAGGTATTCCACTAACGTATTTGTGAAGAAATATCCATTTGTTTTTTGTGTCTACTGCAGAAAGTTATGATCTACTTGCCTAAGATTAAGGTTTACAGACTTCAGTTAAGAATGGGTTATACTTATTGGCATGTTGGTACACATGCATCCTATGAGATTGAGCATGGCAGAATTAATAAAGCACATAAATTGATACAGAATTTGCAAATTATCATACCTAATTTAAATTTTGTTACTGTAAAATAACATGTGCTTTTAAATTCATTTTAGTTTAAGAAGTGAATAAAAGTTTTTCAGAAAATGGATACATTTAAGTTTCAGCTTAGGTTTTATCACCCTCAGAAAAGTTTCCTGACTCCCACAGAAGGCTTCTCTGTATTTCAGTAAGGTTTTCTGTATAATTAGAATTTTGTAATGACTCTTGCATATATAGATTATCTCATTTCTTTTAAATTTCATTAGTAGACTTTGAGCTTCTTTAATATGGAGACTGTTGTATTCATCTTTGCATCCCCAGTGTTTGACATGGTGCCTGGTACATAGGAAATGTTCTGCTGATGCTTAGTAAGTGTTGAGAAAATTAAAAATAGACATCTCTGAAAAGAAAAAAAATTATAGTCACATATTTCTTTTATAAATTAGATTAATACTAAGGATTAAACTGAAGAGAATTTATAAGGTGATATTTAACTTATTTCCCAGTAACAAAATAACAATAACAAAACTGTGGAGCAGTTATGAGAAATCAGTTTAACATCACATGGACATTTTTAAAAAGAACGTGTTTTTTTCCTCAACATGAAGAAATGGTGCCGATTCCAAAGAAAAAACAAACTGTCATAAGGTTTTTACATGAGCACTATAGAGACTCTTCTGCTATCCCATAAACACCAGATAATTTGGAAATATAGAAACATCATATCTCCAGTTGTCACAAGGCATTTGAAAGTAGCAGAGCACTTCAGGGCAAGTTTTATGGAATGAAAGATAATATACATGCCCTATCATTATCACAGAAATGAATCTAAGTAAGGTGCTTATCTATAGAACCATATTTAGGAAAATCACATAGAAAATTGTGGTCTATGATGAGCTCATTTCACCATGAAAACTAATGAATCTATGATTATGACTAAAACCAGGGGTAAGCTTTTGTCTATTTCCCAAATATCAAAAAAAAGTTAAAATGGAAAGTAGGAAACTATTTCCTTCATTTAGCATATGTCCATGAAATAGCTATTATTATTGCTAAGTACTGAAAGATACTAACAAATATGAAACACTTCTTACCTTTAAGGGTAAGCTTCCAGCTTTCCACTGGAAGAGAACACAGGAGCATGCACCAAGATACTTTTGATATACGATAGCGAATGATAAAGTTTAGGGAAGCAATGCAACAGCTCAACATAGTCTGTGTTCCTCCCTTTTTTATGGTAACAATGGGTTTGATGTTATAAATCCTGATTAGTGAAAGCCATCATTAGTAATCCTAGATTCACTGCTAGTCCAGGAATCTAGGGTTGGACCAGTACATGGACTCAGTACAAGGATTTCCCCTCAGTGCTGGTTTCTGGTTCAGTAGGGCATGTGAGCTAGGCTGGCATAACTACACTAATGGGAAGGGATGGGAAAGAGGTGTTCTCACTTTCCCTACTGACAGAGGTGAACTAGGCAGCCTGTAATCCCATGGCAAGTGACAGCCTTTCTACAAACAGCCAAAGAAATAAGCTGTGGAAATTTACTATACAAACAGCAGACAGAGCAACTGACAGAATTTGGGCCTTTGATACTGTTCTTGAGAGCCACTAGATCAATAAGCCAAGTCTTCCCTACATGTTATATGAAACAATACATTATATCGTTGTTTAAGCAATTTGAGTTTTCTTTTACTCACAGTCAGAGACATCCTAATGAAAAAATGTCATTGGTTCATTTCTGGCATCACATTTTGTGATTATTTTTCATCTCTCTCAAGTACTGTATAATGACAACAATAACTCACCAAAATAACTGACAAAGAAATAGTTTGAACTTATGAAAAATTTAAAATAAAATACCCCCATTGTTTTCTCTCTACCCATATAAAGCTGTAAGTAGATAATGGGAAAATTAATTCCAAAAGGAAAAAATAATCAAAATTATTCTGTGAGAGTACTCAAGTGCCATTGGAAAAAATACATGTTTATATTCAGAAAAACAGTGGTCCTTTTCCGTAATCTGAGGGAATTTTCACTAACTCCAAACTCAATGGTAGTGGAGGAAAAATACTCTTGTAGGCTACATGTGCTATAAAACAGAAAAGAGCATGCTTGAAAATAAACAAAACAATCCATTCTCCCAGCTCAGTGTCTGTTAGTTAGTTTAGACATTGAAGGTCTGTATCACCCAGAAAATGCATGAGTGGCCCTCTATCCTGGGTCCAACTTTATGTGAGCCAGAATCTGGAAACAGAATAAGATTTGTTAACAGAATATTGTAATTCCTTAGAAAATCAATCTATCCAGAAAACACGTTACAATGTTTGCAGAGCAATACCATTTTAGATGAAGGATAGACAGATGATTGGCAGAAACATGGAAATACATATTTACTAAAAAAGTAAATCCATTTCTGATAAAAAGCAAAATAATAAAATACCCAGTAATAGGAGGAGAAAGATGCTTTTTGGAAATAATACACCTCAATAAATATCAATAATATGAATAGGGAATAAGAAATATTTCATTCAAGTTAGGGGCATAAAATTACACTATTACGAGAAACAATACCCATTATACTATGACAAAACACAACAATAAAATGAATAGCTATTGGAAAATATGAGACAGAACCAGGTTAATATAATTGTCTTTTAGTAATACTGAAGAGAATCACTATAAATGAAACCAAAGTTTAATTAGTTGGTCATTTACTTAGAAATACCGATTGCTTTCAAATATACCAGTAAAAAAAAGTTATAAAATAAAGTAAATCTGTTATTTATTATAATAAGTGATGTACTTGATATAAATAAACAAGTCAGATCAAGGATCTAAATGAAAAACATCAAACTTTACAGAGAGATATTATAGAAGATTGGAATGAGTACAAAGATGTTTCTGGATGGTAAGATTGAAATTTCATTATTCTTAATATAAATTATATGTCAAATTCATTTACAAACAACATATTTAATGTTTGTTGATTTTTTTCAACTTAATTAAAGAAGTGTTTATAAAAATTCATAACAAAAGTAATAATTTAGAAATACTTAGAAAAAATATTGTTGATAAAATTTGTCTTTACAACATAAGGCTTACACCAGATGGGCTCGAAATGTGTTGGTCATGCTTTAGTTCTTATGTTAGGTGATGGTTAGTTACTAATTATATTACACATTATGCCTGTTATTTATACTGTACTATACATTATTTTGTATGTGTGTATATAGCACTGAAAAAATTTGCTATCTAAGCAAATGGACAAATGACATGGTTAAGAGAAGACAGACATCTAGTAAACATATGCAAAGAAGATCAATCTCGCTAGTGATTAAATCCATGTAAATTAAAACATAAAGACAATCTATTGTTAACTCATTGAATCTTCAAAAGAGAAACAATGAAATATTGGAGGCTAGGATTTAGTGAGAGGTGCACTTCTGAGGATGGCTGGTGGATTATAAAAATGAGTCCAACTTTTCTGAAAAATCACCTTTCAATATGTCTTATGAGTTTTTTAAATGTCCATTGTCTTCCAGGGCAGTGAAGCTTTGTTTATGAGTCTACTTTCAAGGAGAGAAAAAAAATACAACAACACTAACAAGTTAAAGGTACAGGCAAATATTTATGGAACAGCATGTTAGAAGTGGATGTTTTCTGTTCAATTTCCTTCTGAGACATTAAGATAATAGATGCCAGGTTTCAAAGAGAGATATTAGATCCCTATACATATTTGAAAAGAATGTTGTAGAAAAAAAGGTTGTACATGTTTAGCTGACCTCCTGCTTTCACTCAAAAAGTGGTTTAGAAGGGCTGAAAAAGAGGGCTTAGAGATCAAAAGACAACAGGTAGCACCTAAAATGTCATTTTCCATCATCTGCTAAGATCAAAGGGCACTAACGTCAATCACCTTGACACATTCATCAGGAAGAACAATCCTGCTCCCATACTCCTTCCCCCACATGCTTTCCTTCTTTAAGTCATCACAGGTCTAAACACTAGAGAAGGAACACCTTAAAAATCAACAATGTGCTTCTCCCAACTATAGTTTTCTGGCCTACGACAATTCCACACGGAGGGATAGGGAGGCCTCCAATTTTTTTTTTTTATTTTACTTTTATTTTTGGCCGCGTTGGGTCTTCATTGCCGTGCACAGGCTTTCTCTATTTGTGTGGAGTGGGGGCTACTCTTCGTTGTGGTGCACGGGCTTCTCATTGTGGTGGCTCCTCTTGTTGCAGAGCACAGGCTCTAGGCACGTGGTCTCAGTAGTTGTGTCTCACAAGCTCTAGAGCGCAGGCTCAATAGTTGTGACACACGGGCTTAGTGGCTCTGTGGCATATGGGATCTTCCCGGACCAGGGCTCAAACCCGTGTCCCCTGCATTGGCAGGTGGATTCTTAACCACTGTGCCACCAGAGAAGCCCGAGGCCTCCACTTTAAATCAAGAGGGAATTTTGATTAATACTTGGGAGTAGAAATTTTAATTATTGAACTGAATATTTGTGTTCTGATTTGAAATGAAGTACAACTTTTTATTACTGAAGAGCGATTAGCAAGTCATCATGGACTTGTGGCAGGAAAAGAACTATTTACTCAAATTCAAAAGGAAAGTCAAAGACTAAAATAAAGTTACCTCATTATATCACCTTTTAATATCATTATATTAAAACCTTTACATTATTGCAGTCTTATTATTAATATATAGGAAAATATTAAATATTGTACAATAGAAAACTTGTAAATAAATTATACCTTTTCATATGAATATAATACCAATTTAGCCATCTATAGAGGATTTGGAATTCTGTTAATTCCTTAAGTTTTAAACACATCCTTTTTTATATAATACTATTATTTGATAGTAGTGAGCAAAGTTGAAAGACTACAATAGTAAATCCTGATAAAGAATAAGAGGTTTGATATTTCAGCATTCTCAAAGATACTCAAAATTAAATAAGTGGTAAATGCATTAGTCAACCCTGCTTTAAACATTTTAAAATATTTGTAACTTCTAAAGGGTAGGAAGGAGCAAGAAAAGTGAACCCAAAGCAAGATAACACAGACAAGAAATGAGATTGAGACCAACATTATATCACAGAAAATTATTCTCTATAAAAATTAGGATGGCAATTTACCGAAGTATATTTAATAGGCAAAAACAAACATATCCACTCTCTATGGGAATCAATCATAAATCTGCTCATCAAGAAAAATTATCATTCAAATATCCCCCAATGCCAAAGAAATGTATGCTGAAGGGAAGAAGAGACATGTTGATGGCTAATAACAGAAACAGCCCTCTAGGATGCTTATCTTTAAAATAATGAACAGAAGAGCATAATTAAATAAAAGATATTAGCAGTAACTCAATTAGAGCAAAAAATAACTAAATAATATATGTGTGCTTTAATTAACAATTTACTTGACAAAACGTTATCAAAGCATCAGTAATAAATATAGAAATTATTAAGTAATTTAAGTCAAAACTGAGTTTATTCAGAAACACATAAACAAATGAGAAAAATACATTGGACACTTTAATTATCCCAACACCCAACACTTCTATACAATGGCTATTTATAAAAACAATACACTTTTAATCTTATGGGAATTTTTGATTACCGCAAAATGTCAGTAGAGAAAATACCTGGAGCATTTATAATGGAAAAGCAATGCTCCAAGTACACAAGCATTTCCCCTTGCTGCAGCCCTCCAAAGCTTTACTTGGGCAAGCTTAGGCATTAGGTCCACATGTCAGGAAGCCATCAATGGCATAATTAAGGGAAGTTCAGCATTTCCAACTTTATACCACAAAGCCAAATTAAGCTATATAACTAAGCTACACAAACTTTAATGAGGAGAATGCTTCAGTCTTATCCAATTTGTGGCATTTTACAGGCTCATTCATATATGTTAGTACATGCCATAAAAGACAAATGACTCCAAAAGCAAGTAAAAGAGAGGTAGGGAAGTGGTTGTTTTATATCAGAATACTGTAGAAGAGAAAACTCAGTGACAGCATTGTTAGAATTTCTTCATGTTCTGGCTTGGTATGATTTATTTCTGAACTGACTCTTTTTATTACTTTATATGAATAAATGGAACAACGTAATTATTTACAAGTATTGCTGATAGAACTCTCTTTGTATGCAAATTCTATTTGTTAAAGCAGCAACCTTCAGAGTCTTCTACACCAAAGACGGCAAAGTGAGCAGAATCAAATTTCTGAACTTAATGACAATGTCAGTGTAGCTTATGAAACCATAACAGTGTAAGAAGAGACATCTGGTGTGCACCATGCATGTAATGTATGGTTAGCCTCAGTGACTCTTCTGAGTTCCCTCGCGCTGTAATATACATGTGGCACTCTGCCACTCAAACTAAGTAGAATCATTCAACTGTCTTGAATATAAAGTAAAGAATACAATGCTTGACTAGGTAGGCTAGTTGCAAATGACTTTTGATGCAGATGCCCAGTAAAAATGTTTCTGATAACTTTCAGTAGAGAATATCTGAAAGAATCAATAAAGAAAGGTTTATTTCTAGAGAACATACAACTGTGTTTATGATAAAATCATTTCAAACCCAAGCACAAATTTTATGTTACATTCCATCAGTACACTGGGACTGATGGTTACAAGGGGCATGGTAACTGATACAACCAAAATAAGATGGGAAGTGGCATATATGTGTGTGTAGAGAGAGAGACAAAAATATGAATTTTACCTGTGTGTATACATATTTGCATGTATGCTTTGAAATAACATCACCATAGTTATACAGTCCCCAAAGAGAAAAAAGACACATGTCTGGACTTTAAATAAAATGCTATGATTTTTAAAATATTACTTGATTTTAACCTGTAGTTTTTCCTCTCTTATTTTTTCTTCCTAATTAATGGACTCATGGGTGAGAATCTTTGAGACAATAGTGAACTTGAATTTTTCTCACTTCCCTCCCTCCCTAATCTGAATTCCTCTCTAGAACAAAGAAGCTAGTGGTCCTGTTTGTTGACTACTGATTGATAATAATAGGGCTCTATGGGAATCCCATTACTTTCCTCCCTTTAGGTCAGCAGATAATGAATCAGAGAACTTTCCATTACTAATGAAATCTGAGGTAACGATTAGAATGCTGGGGATTCTGGAAAGAGTTTGGCCTATAAAACCATCATCCTTTGTGGGCAAAGTTGGCACTGCCCAACATGAATGGGTCTGGCCTCACAGGCCACCAAGAGCCCAAGGAAAGACTAAGAGAAGGGGCTAGATCCTTGCTGCTCCTGGGGAAAGTCCTAGAAGACTGGGGAGTAGTATGACTTCTTCCTGGTACCTTCAGGGAAGAATAGCAGCCTGCCTATGGATTCCCTTCATTTTGAGTCATCAACCTCAACTGACTAAATAAGTAGTGTTGACATAATTGACTACTCCTTTGGGGGAAAAAGTTGGGTTCACCTCTCACATGATGTATAAAGATAACTTCAACATTAATAAGATAATCTTTGGAAGACAGTAGGAAACTACATGAAAAATAATTGAGGTATACAAGGTTTGATGTATTTTGAGTAAGGAAAAACAAGATCTAGAAAAATACAAGTAACTTATTTTTGTCATACATTGACACCTAAATCCACTATATTTATAAAAGCCTTAATAAGATTATACTGACAAGTAGAAAAATACATAGGGAAGCATACTAGATTACTAACATGGGTTACTTGATGTGGGAGGAGGAAAAATCAAATGTAAGAGAGAAAGAAAAAAGACTGCTTTAGCAACATTACCTCACATCTGTTATAGACTTTCATATAATATACTTAAAATCTAAAATATATTACTGAAATAAATTACTTAAAATGGTTATCCTAAATGAAATATTACAGTGCATTTGTAAAATATAATATATATTTATATAAAATATAATATATATTTATAAATATATATTTATATAAAATATAAATATATATTTATAAATATATATTTAAAATATAATATATATTTATATAAAATATAAGATTTTAAGTATATTCATATAATATACTTAAAATCTAAAATATATTGATATTGAAATAAATTACTTAAAATCGTTATCCTAAATGAAATATTACAGTGCATTTGTGATTTTTTAATTACTAAGAAAAAATAACATGCATAACTAAGATTTACTAAGGAAAATATTCATCAAATCACATCATTGAAAAAAATAGGACCTCTACAGATATTCATAATACTGATGAATACACAAGGTAATATCTAAAATCTTTTCAAGGTGCACAATGGGTATTAATTTCAGAGCCCAAAATCTTGACAGAGTAACTCCAACATAAGCATTATGAAAATATTACATGGACAAAAGAGCTATAAAGATAAAAACATGAAAGCAGTCAGAGAGATTTTAAAGACCCATTTTATTGCCACATTTATACCTCTTAATGTGGGTAGCATATTGTAGTTCTTTGAAAGTCTCTTACACCTTCTCCAGCTCCTTTAGCAGTGCCAATATTGTTAGATATAAAAAGAAATTTGCCTCTCCATCCTTTATTCTACCCCCACATTTCAAAATAATTATTTTGAAAATGCACACTCAAGAATCACTTGCTGACTACTCTCTGGACAGTCACCTATATGGTTGATATTTTAGGTATAATTAAAATGAACTTTCAGAAATGTGTGTGCTTGTTTTTCCCTAACAAAGAAAATGCTAGCTTCTTTGTTACATTTAAATTATTGTAACAACAGAATAATTTCCATTACTGATTTTGAAAAAAAGCTTAGTCTCTTTACTTATTTTTGCAGAAGTTTGCAACAAGTTTAAATAAAGGTAATCATGACTCTAATAGTTTCCAAGTCTAAACACAAAACAGTGTTGTGCATAATTCAACTAAACTCTACAGTTGTAAGAGTGAATAAGATAGGTTATTACAATACACTGGATATAATCCACCCACAAAAAAACTGAATCACTACACTGTACATCTGAAACTAATGCAATATTGTAAATCAACTATACTTCAATTAAAAAAAAAAGAATGAATAAGATAGATATGCCTTTGGGCTCAGAGAGTTTAGACAGCCATTCACAGTTAAAAAATAAAGAAGCTATGGTCACAATGGTGATAATTCCTCTGAAAGTTGGAAAAAAAAAACAAGTGTTGTGATGAAATATAATGAGATGTATGGGAGTGAACCTCATTTAACTGGGGTGTCCATTAGGGTAATATCAAATGTATCAGGGTAGGGAATGTCAAAAGTGATAAAATTACTTAGTAATATCATTAAAATAAAGTTGTGGCAAGATTAAATGATAGTGTAAGCACCAAACTGCAATTCAAGTCCCTTAATCTCTAACCTCAGAAAATTAAAGGGTTTGTAGTCAAGAATATGACTAATTTCCATATTAAATGGGATATTATCTATGAATCTCAAATTAACATGGTATCACAAAAATATAACAATTTGTTAAATTACATTTGATATCTAAAAGCCAATTCTTTTAGTTATTTGTGTAAGCTTGAACTCTGTTAAATCCTAAGAAAAATTATTAAAATATTTTGACACCTCTCTAAAGTTAACCTCATTTTATAATAATCTTCATACACAAACCACTTTTTTTCTTAAATTAAATGAAATGTTTATTTGATTTGGCTTAATTCAAATGCTAAAAAAATAGGAAGCATTTTCAATTATTTGGCTTAAAATATACTTCTTTATTTTAGCCATTATTAAGTAGGCTCTAATTTATTTGTATAAGGAAACCAATAATTCTTAAAATCTTAAAATTAATCATTTACCATAAAAAAGTCAAAGAAATATCTCATAGATTCATGACAGAAAACAGAAACATACTTATGAATCAAATATATTTAAAACATATTCCAGAGGGAAAAAATATTTCAGAGGATGGCAGTATATTTCTGCCATCTATCACTAATAATTTATTACCTTGCAATATAAAGCTATTTTATTCATTAAGGAAATTTTCCATTTAGTTAATTGTACAATAATAATAAAAATGATACCTATTTATCCATATACACACACACACACACACACACACACACACATAATTCTTACAGTTTCAGTTTCAAGAATAAAAACCTAAATATTGACAGGAGTACAGAAATATAGAGATATCTTAAACGGCTTTCAAGAGTATGATTTAGTCCAACTTTAGCAAATTGTTTTAAAAATCCTTAAAAGTATTCATTTCCTTCACTGTAGTAATACCATTTCTGAAAATGAATCCCAAGAAAATAATGTAGGATGGTAACTGTAATTATGTGATAAAAAAAACAATGTAAATGTGCAAATTAATCATCACACTGTGGATACTTTTCACCTATTAAAAATTATTTTGGTCACTAGTATTCATTAACATAAAAAGACCTTCATGACCTGCCTTTCCATATATATAGGATGATCTGTAATTATACATACCAACTGTGATAACCTCTGCACTGGGAATTTAAAGGATTTTTCACTGTTTTTAAATAATCTATCTGTATCTCTTAATTTTTGATAAAATGAACATGTACTGCTTTTGTAATGAGGAAGCCATTCTTAACTATACCAAAAATAATTGATGATTTCTGATGGTAGTAAACACCACTATCCTCCTCTTAGATGTATGGATAACGTTATATAGTTTCATTGCTTTATGATGATGAAAATATTTATCAATAAATTGATAATGGAAATTATTTAAAAGCCTAGAAAATAAAGCTAAATATAAAGGAATCTTCTATATTAACTTTTTCTTTGG
Organism: Monodon monoceros; assembly: GCF_005190385.1. Taxonomy (NCBI): domain Eukaryota; kingdom Metazoa; phylum Chordata; class Mammalia; order Artiodactyla; family Monodontidae; genus Monodon; species Monodon monoceros. Next base: position 122,525,227 of record NW_021703778.1, on the reverse strand, counting down.
GAGTGGGGAGAGTTGTGGTGTTTGCTTTGCAAAATTTTAAACAAAGGAATTTCCTACTTTTTATTTATTTTTGGCAATTGCTTTTCCTCTCTAATTTCCAAGGGAAAGATTTTACTATGTTATCATTTGTGGGTTTTTTGGCACCTGACTTCCTTTCAAACGTTTAAGCAATTGTTCAGAATAATCAAGAATTTCCTCAAGGGCTTCCCTGGTGACGCAGTTGTTGGGAGTCCACCTGCCGATGCAGGGGACATGGGTTCGTGCCCCAGTCCAGGAAGATCCCATATGCCACGGAGCGGCTGGGCCCGTGAGCCATGGCCGCTGAGCCTGCATGTCCGGAGCCTGTGCTCCGCAGTGGGAGAGGCCACAAAAGTAAGATGCCCGCGAACCGCAAAAAAAAAAAAAAAAATTTCCTCAAAAAACTTTGCTAAAGGGCCACAGGCTTTAATCATTCTTTCTGAGAATAATCCTATTTTTTACTCTGTCTCTTGCTTCTTCTCTTGACTCTTAGATACATAGTTCAGAGAGACAATGTTACCCCGCAATCTACCCCTCAGTTTATCCGTTTGGGTGAGTTACTATTCCCATTTTATTATTTTTTTAATTTAAATCTTTTCATTGTTAATTTCTACTCCTCTTGCTTATATCCACTGTATTTGTAAAAGTCTTGAAATATGTATGTAATTTTCAAAAAAATATAAAATTGAATTATGTTTGTTTTTTTCTTTTTTTCTTGAATTTATTTTGAATTATATCATACATATAAAATGACTAAAAAGCACAATTCATTAGGCCAATGTAACAAGTATAAAATTGTGTTCATGAAATAAACGGTCTAAATATGTACTACAAAATTTACAGAAATATAATGACTAATCAACAAATCTGTCATCATTCTGAGGGTTTTTGACACAATTGTTTCAATTATTGTTCCTTTAAGCATAAAGAAGTAAACATACAGAGAATTTGAAACATGTAATTAAGCAATTTAATAGGCATGTATATAATTATGCATCCAGGCATTAGACAATATAACCTTGTCCAAAAGCACATGGAACATTTAAAAATATTCATGATATGAGAAGTCATGGCTTTTGATCTTGAAATATAGGGATATGAAAGGTTTAATGCAATTTCCTTAAATGGAAACTGATTTAAGACCCAATACACACACATTAAGAAGATGACAAGGGGACCTTCAAGATAGCAGAGGAATAAGACGTGGAGATCACCTTCCTCCCCACAAGTACAACAGAAATACATCTACACGTGGAACAACTCCTACTGAACACATACTGAACGCTGGCAGAAGACCTCAGACTTCCCAAAAGGCAAGACAATCCTCATGTACCTGGGTAGGGCACAAGGAAAAAGAATAAAGAGACAAAAGGATAGGGATGGGACCTGCACCTCTGGGAGGGAGCTGTGAAGGAGGAAAGGTTTCCACACACTAGAAGCCCCTTCACTGGCGGAGACGGGGGTACGGGGGAGAGCTTCAGAGCCACAGAGGAGAGTGCAGCAACAGGGGTGCGGAGGGCAAAGTGGAGAGATTCCTGCACAGAGAATTGCTGCCGACCAGCACTCACCAGCCTGAGAGGCTTGTCTGCTCACCTGCCAAGGCAGGTGGGGCCTGGGACCTGAGGCTTGGAATTCGGAGGTCAGATCCCAGGGAGAGGACTGGGGTTGGCGGCATGAACACAGTCTGAAGGGGCTATTGTGCCACAGCTAGCCAGGAGGGAGTCTGGGAGAAATTCTGGACCTGCCTAAGTGGCAAGAGATCATTGTTTCAGAGTGAGTGAGGAGAAGGGATTCCTTCCCTGTCTGCAGGCCACCACCTAAATGAGCTCCAGAGAGGGGCGCAAGCCAAAGCTATCAGTGCAGACTGTAGACATAGGCATGAACTGCAAACACCGCTGCTGCAGCCACCAAGAAGCTTGTGTGCAAGCACAGATCACTATCCACACCTCCCCTCCCAGGAGCCTGGGCATCCCGCTACTGCCAGTGCCCCATGATCCAGGGACAACTTGCCTGGGAGAACACACAGCACACCTCAGGCTGTTGCAAAATCATGCCGGCTTCTGCCACTGCAGGCTCGTCCTGCATTCCAATTACAGCTACCGTACCCCTCGCACTCCCCGGCCTGAGTGAGCCAGAGTCCCCTAATCAGCCGCTGCTTTAACCCCATCCTGTCTGGGTGAGAACAGAAGCCTGAGGGCAACCTAGATGCAGAGGTTGGGCCAAAACCAAAGAGGAGCTGTGCGAACATAGAAGAGAAAGGTAAATTTCTCCATGCAGCCTCAGGAGCAGTGGATTAAATCCCAATGATCAACTTGATGTACCCTGCATCTGTGAAATACCTGATTATACAACAAATCAACCCAAAATTGAGGCAGTGAACTTTGGGAGCAACTGTAGTCTTGGGGTTTGCTGCCTGCGACTGACTAGTTTTTTATATTTATGTTTATCTTACTATAGCTTTTAACGCTTCTTATCCTTGGTGGATTTGTTTATTGGTTTGATTGCTATCTACTTTTTTTTTATTACTTTTTAATTTTTTTATTTTAATAATTTTTTATTTTAATTATTTTATTTTATTATAATTTTTTTTTCTTTCTCTTATTCTCCCTTTTCTTCTGAGTCATGTGGCTGACAGGGACTTGGTGCTCCAGCCTGGTGTCAGGCCTGATAGCCTGAGGTGGGAGAGCCAAGTTCAGGACATTGGACCACCAGAGAACTCCCGGCCCTAAGTACTATCAATTGGCAAGAGCTCTCCGACAGATCTCTGCTGCAACGCTAAGACCGAGCTCCACCCAATGGCCAGCAAGCTCCAGTGCTGGATGCCCCATGCCAAACAACTACGAAGACAGGAACACAATCCAACCCATTAGAAGAGAGGCTGCCTAAAATCATACTAAGTTCACAAATACCCCAAAACACATCACCGGACAGAGCCATGCCCACTAGAAAGACAAGATCCAGCCCCACCCACCAGAACATAGGCACCAGTCCCCTCCATCAGGAAGCCAACACAAAACACTGAACCAACCTACCCCCTGGGGGCAGACATCTAACAGAATGGGAACTACAAACATGCAGCCTGCGAAAAGGAGACACCAAACACAGTAAGATAAGCAAAATGAGAAGACAGAGAAACACACAGCAGATGAAGGAGCAAAGTACAAACCCACCAGAAGAAACAAATGAAGAGGAAACAGGCAGTCTACCTGAAAAAGAATTCAGAGTAACGATAGTAAAGATGATCCAAAATCTTGGAAATAGAATGGAGAAAATATAAGAAACATTTAGCAAGGACCTAGAAGAAGTAGAGAGCAAACAAACAATGATGAACAACACAATAAATGAAATGAAAAATTCTCTAGAAGGATTCAATAGCAGAATAACAGAGAGAAGAAGGGATAAGTGACCTGGAAGATAAAATAGTGGAAATAATTACCACAGAGCAGAATAAAGAAAAAAGAAAGAAAAAAATTGAGGACAGTCTCAGAGAGCTCTGGGACAACATTAAACACACCAACATGTGAATTATTGGGGTCCCAGAAGAAAAGAAAAAGAAAGGGTCTGAGAAAATATTTGAAGAGATTATAGTTGAAAACTTACCTAATATGGGAAAAGAAATAATCCAGTCCAGGAAGGGCAGAGAGTCCCATACAGGATAAATTGAAGGAGAAACACGCCAAGACACATATTAATCAAACTATCAGAAATTAAATACAAAGAAAAAATATTAAAAACAGCAAGGGAAAAGCAACAAATAACATACAACAGAAACCCCATAAGGTTAACAGCTGATCTTTCATCAGAAGCTCTGCAAGCCAGAAGGGAGTGGCAGGACATATTAAAGTGATGAAAGGGAAAAACCTACAACCAAAATTACTCTACTCAGCAAGGATCTAATTCAGATTAGAGAGAGAAACTAAAACTTTACAGACAAGCAAAAGCAAAGAGAATTCAGAACCACCAAACCAGCTTTACAACAAATGCTAAAGGAACTTCTCAAGGCAGGAAACACAAGAGAAGGAAAAGACCTACAAAAACAAACGCAAAACAATTAAGAAAATGGTAATAGGAACATATATATCGAAAATTACCTTCAATATAAATGGATTAAATACTTCATCCAAAAGACGTAGACAGGCTGAATAGATACAAAAACAAGACCTGTAGATATGCTGTCTACAAGAGACCCACTTCAGACCTAGGGACACATACAGACTGAAAGTGAGGAGATGGAAAAAGATATTCCATGCAAATGGAAATCAAAAGAAAGCCTGAGGAGCAATTCTCATATCAGACAAAATAGATTTTAAAATAAAAACTATTACAAGAGACAAAGAAGGACACTACATAATGATCAAGGAATCAATCCAAAAAGAAGGTGTAGTAATCGTAAATATTTATGCACCCAACATAGAAACACCTCAGTACAAAAGGCAAATGATAACAGCCATAAAAGGGAAAATTGACAGTAACACAATCATAGTAGGGGACTTTAACACCCACTTGCACTAATGGACAGATCATGCAAAATTAAAATAAATAAGGAAACACAACCTCTAAATGATACATTAAACAAGATGGACTTAATTGATATGTATAGGACATTCCACACAAAAACAGCAGAATACACTTTCTTCTCAAGTGCTCATGGAATATTCTCCAGGATAGATCATATCTTGGGTCACAAATCAAGCCTCATTAAATTTAAGAAAACTGAAATTGTATCAAGTATCTTTTCTGGCCACAACGCTATGAGACTAGATATCAATTACAGGAAAAAAATCTGAAAAAATACAAACACATGGAGGCTAAACAATACACTACTAAATAACCAAGAGATCACTGAAGAAATTAAAGAGGAAATCAAAACATACCTAGAAACAAATGACAATGAAAATATGATGACCCAAAACCTATGGGATGCAGCAAAAGCAGTTCTAAGAGGGAAGTTTATAGTAATACAGTCCTACCTTAAGAGCATGAAACATCTCAAACAACCTAATCTTACACCAAAAGCAATTAGAAAAAAGAACAAGAAACCCCAAAGTCAGCAGAAGGAAAGAAATAATAATGATCAGGTAAGAAATAAATGAAAAAAAAATGAAGGAGACAGTAGCAAAGATCAATAAAACTAAAAGCTGGTTCTTTGAGGAGATAAACAAAATTGATAAACCATTAGCCAGATTCATCAAGAAAACGAGGGAGAGAACTCAAATCAATAAAATTAGAAATGAAAAAGGAGAAGTTACAACAGACACTGCAGAAATACAAAGCATCCTAAGAGACTACTAAAAGCAACTCTATGCCAATAAAATGGGCAAACTGGAAGAAATGGACAAGTTCTTAGAAAGCTATAACCTTCCCAGACTGAACCAGGAAGCAATAGAAAATATGAACAGACCAATCATAAGTAATGAAAGTGAAACTGTGATTAAAAATCTTCCAACAAACAGAAGTCCAGGACCAGATGGCTTCACAGGTGAGTTCTATCAAACATTTAGAGAAGAGTTAACACCCATCCTTCTCAAACTCTTCCAAAAATTGCAGAGGAGGGAACACTCCCAAACTCATTCTATGAGGCCACAATCACCCAGATACCAAAAGCAGACAAAGATACTACAAAAAAAGAAAATTACAGACCAATATCACTGATGAATATAGATGCAGAAATACTCAACAAAATACTAGCAAACAGAATCCAACAACATATTAAAAGGATCATACACCATGATCAAGTAGGATTTATCCCAGGGATGCAAGGAGTCTTCAATATATGCAAATCAATCAATGTGATAAACCATATTAACAAATTGAAGAACAACCATATGATCATCTCAATAGATGCAGAAAAAGCTTTTGACAAAATTTAACACCCATTTATGATAAAAACTCTCCAGAAAGTGGGCATAGAGGGAACCTACCTCAAAATAATAAAGGCCATATATGACAAACCCACAGCCAGCATCATTCCCAATGGTGAAAAACTGAAAGCATTTCCTCTAAGATCAGGAAGAAGACAAGGATGTCCACTCTCACCACTATTATTCAATATAGTTTTGGAAGTCCTAGCCACAGCAATCAGAGAAGAAAAAGAAATAAAAGGAATACAAATTGGAAAAGAAGAAGTAAAACAGTCATTGTTTGCAGATGACTTGATACTATACATAGAAAATCCTAAAGATGCCACCAGAAGACTACTAGAGCTAATCAATGAATTTGGTAAAGTTGCAGGATACAAAATTAATGCACAGAAGTCTCCTGCATTCCTATACACTAACAAGGGAAGATAAGAAAGAGAAATTAAGGCAACAATCCCATTCACCATTGAAACAAAAAGAATAAAATACCCACGAATAAACCTACCAAAGGAGGACACAGACCTGCACTCAGAAAGCTATGCGACACTGATGAAAGAAATCAAAGATGACTCAAACCAATGGAGAGATATACCAGGTTCTTGGATTGGAAGAATCAATATTGTGGAAATGATATACTACCTAAAGCAATCTACAAATTCAATGCAATCTCTATCAAATTATCAGTGGCATTTTTAACAGAACTAGAACAAAACATCTTAAAATTTGTATGGAGGCACAAAAGACCCCACATAGCCAAAGCAATCTTGAGGGAAAAAAACAGAGCTGGAGGAATCAGACTACCTGACTTCAGACTATACTACAAAGCTACAGTAATCAAGACAATATGGTACTGGCACAAAAACAGTAATATAAATCAAAGGAACAGGATAGAAACCCAGAGATAAACCCACGCACCTATGGTCAACTAAACTATGACAAAGGAGGCAAGGGTATACAATGGAGAAAAGACAGTCTTTTCAATAAGTAGTGCTGGGAAAACTGGGCAGCTACATGTACAAGAATGAAATTAGAACAGCGGGAAAAACACTCCCAAACTCATTCTATGAGGCCACCATCACCCTAACACCAAAGCCAAAGTTGTCACAATAAAACAAAACTACAGGCCAATATCACTGATGAACATAGATGCAAAAATCCTCAACAAAATACTAGCAAACAGAATCCAACAGGACATTAAAAGGATCATACACCATGATCAAGTAAGGTTTATCTCAGGAATTCAAGGATTCTTCAATATATGCAAATCAATCAATGTAATAACCATATTAACAAATTGAAGGATAAAAGCCATATGATAATCTCAATAGATGCAGAAAAAGCTTTTGACAGTATTCCACACGCAATTATGATAACATCCTAAAGATGCTACCGGAAAACTACTAGACCTAATCAATGAATTTGCTAAAGTAGCAGGATACAAAATTAATGCACAGAAATCTCTTGCATTCCTATATGCTAATGATGAAAAATCTGAAAGAGAAATTAAGGAAACACTCCCATTTACCACTGCAACAAAAAGAATAAAATACATAGGAATACACCTACCTAAGGAGACAAAACACCTGTATGCAGAAAATTATAAGACACTGATGAGAAGAATTAAAGATGATACAAACAGATGGAGAGATATAGCATATCCCTGGATTGGAAGAATCAACATTCTGAAAATGACTATACTACCCAAAGCAATCTACAGATTCAGTGCAATCCCTATCAAAATACCAATGGCATTTTTCACAGAACTAGGACCAAAAATTTCACAATTTGTATGGAAACACTAAAGACCCCGAATAGCCAAAGCAATCTTGAGAAAGAAAAATGGAGCTGGAGGAATCAGGCTCCCTGACTTCAGATTATACTACAAAGCTACAGTAATCAAGACAGTATGGTACTGGCACAAATACAGAAATATAGATCAATGTAACAGGATAGAAAGCCCAGTGATAAACCCATGCACATATGGTCACCTTATCTTTGATAAAGGAGGCAAGACTATACAATGGAGAAAAGACAGCCTCTTCAATAAGTGGTGATGAGAAAACTGGACAGCTACATGTAAAAGAATGCAATTAGAACACTTCCTAACACCATACATAAAAATAAACTCAAAATGGATTAAAGACCTAAATGTAATGTCAGAGGCTCTAGCACTCTTAGAGGAAAACATAGGAAGAATACTCTATGACATAAATCACAGCAACATCCTTTTTGAAGCATCTCCTAGAGAAATGGAAATCAAAACAAAAATAAACAACTGGAACCTAATGAAGATTAAAATCTTTTGCACAGAAAAGGAAACGATAAGCAAGATGAAAAGACAACCCTCAGATTAGGAGAAAATATTTGCAAATGAAGCAACTGATAAAGGATTAACCTACAAAATATACAAGCAGCTTATGCAGGTCAATATCAACAAAAACAAACAACCCAATCCAAAAATGGGCAGAAGACCTAAATAGACATTTCTCCAATGAAGATATACAGATGTCCAACAAACACATGAAAGGATGCTCAACATCACTAATCATTAGAGAAATGCAAATCAAAACTACATTGAGGCATCACCTCACACCAGTCAGAATGGTCATCATTAAAAAATCTACAAACAGTAAATGCTGGAGAGGGTGTGGAAAAAAGGGAACCCTACTGCACTGTTGGTGAGAATGTAAATCGATACAGCCACTATGGTGAACAGTATGGATGTTCCTTAAAAAACTAAAAATAGCACTACCATATGACCCAGCAATCCCACTACTGGGCATATACCCTGAGAAAACCATAATCCAAAAAGAGTCATGTACCATATATTCATTGCAGCACTATTTAAAATAGCCAGGACGTGGAAGCATCCTAGGTGTCCATCGACAGATGCATGGATAAAGAAGATGTGGCACATATATACAATGGAATATTACTCAGCCATATGAAAAAACAAATTTTCTGTAGTGAGGGTGATGGACCTAGAGTCTGCCATACAGAATGAAGTAAGTTAGAAAGAGAAAAACAAATACCATATGCTAACACATATATATGGAATCTAAAAAAAAAAAAAATGGTTCTGATGAACCTAGTGGCAGGACAGGAATAAAGACACAGACATAGAGAATGGCCTTGAGGACACAGGGAGGGGAAAGGGTAAGTTGAGATGAAGTGGGAGAGTAGCATTGACATATATACTCTATGAAAAGTAAAATAAATAGCTAGTGGGAAGCAGCTACATAGCACAGGGAGATCATCTCAGTGCTTTGTGACCACCTAGAGGGGTGGGGGGTGGGATGGTGGGGGTGGAGGGATACACAAGAGGGAGGGGATATGGGGATATATGTATATGTATAGCTGATTCACTTTGTTACACAGCAGAAACTAACACAACATTGTAAAGCAATTATACTCCAATAAAATGTTTAAAAAAAAATAAAGCATTAAAATCTAAAAAAAAGACAAAAAAATGTTTTGTCATAATTAACACAAATTCACAAGTTGTCTTAAAAATCTGGCCTTATTGATCCTAATGGTTTCCAAAATAAATGAGAAAACAAATCATAAAGAAAATCTCAACAAATTTTAAAAATTTGTGTCATACACACTGTTCTCTGACTATAATGACATCAATTTAATATCAATAATTGAAAGGCATAAAAAGATAAGCATAGTTTTCTAAATTTAACAATAATATTTAAATAGCTCATGTGTTGAATATTTTGAGCTGAATAAAAATTTTAATATTCTATATCAAAATTAAAAATTATGAATAAGTGATATTTTGAGGAGAAACTATGTCCTTGCATTGTTACATTAGAAAAGAAAAAGCCTGATAATTAGTTGAGTATATAAATAAAGAAATAAGGAAGAAGTTGAACCATTACATGCTTTAAGAAAGTCTTAAAGGCTTTAAGTATGACTTTGGGTGGAAAAATTAAAGAATGGAGCAGAAATTAATGGAAAAAAATGTTACAGTAGAGATGATCAAAATACACATAGTTTCTTTTTTTTAAAAACTAGTAGTAAAGTCCAGTATCTGGTGTTATTGGTGAATGATTGAAGGCACAAATAAATCAAGTTGGAAAAGTTATCAAAGATGAAAACTATATGATGAATAATATTATGAAACAATTTGTTCCAATACTTTTAAAAACATATAAAAATCTTACAAAGAATTACAAATCAAATAATCACAGAGGCATTAATGAATTGAAGAAAACAGTTAAGAATATCAACTGAGGTTGGTTTGAAGGTGAATTCTAGCAAAATAGCAAACAGATAATTCTGGTCTTACACAATCTCTTCCTGATAGGAAAGAGAAATAGGAACTCCATCTTGAGTCTTTCTGAGTTAAAAATAATCTTGTTTGCAAAAGCAAACTAAATTATAAAGTAATTTCACTAATGAAGATAGATGGAAAACTTTTAACAAATATTAGTCCACCCCACCTACGATTACTTTCAAAAAACAATGAAACCATTAAAAAGTTTGTTACTGATTATATGACAAGCTTAAGGAGAAAACAAATCATTTTGATAGATTTAGAAAACATATTTGATAAATTTCACCATTCTTTCTTAAAAATAAGCAGACAAATGAAAACTTAGAAAACAGTAATAAAAGGTGACATTCTTAGTCTGATAAAGAGTAGCTACCAAAACCTACAACAATTACTACCCTTAATAAATAATATCTGAAGTTTTTCTTTAAAAACAGGAAAAGTCAATATCTGACATAGATTTTATAGAACATGCATTGGTGGACCTAGCCAAGTAATAATAGGAAAATTAAATAAAAGGTATAAAGTTTGGAAAGGAAGTAACAAAACTGTCACTATTCACAGATTAAGTCATTTTCTAAATAGAAAACCTCAAGGGAATTATGGATTTTATTACTAAAAATCCATATTACTAATAAATCCATATTTATTACTAAATTATGGATTTATTACTAGAATTTTTCAGTAATTTTATAAATTATTGAATAAAAGGTAAATATATCTATTTTACATTTCTAAATATTAACAAAGACATTTAAAAACATAATTAAGAATATACTACTTAAAATATCAATGGAATTTTTGTAGTATTCTTAGACATGTTTCTCAATTAATTTGAGAAATTTGTCTAGAAATTGATTCAAATATTTACTTCTTCCAAACTAAAACCCAGATAGAAGATACTATTAAGATTTTGAACAAGGTCCTTATATGATATATCCCCTCCCAACAGGATAATTATATCACCCTCTCCCCATGATCAAGTCCACCTGTGAAAGCCCTCCCATAAATTTCACTTCACCTCTATGGAAATTATAATATCAACAATCTTTTTCCTAAAATGTTAAATAGGATGATAAAACTTTTTGACAGCCAGTAACTCTAGGTATATATCTACCCCTTCTAGGGGCACAAGCCTAACACCAGAACCTTTTGAGAGAGAACCATTTGCTGAGGAGCCCATTCCAGTATTGGATCATGTCACTTTAATCCATTCCAAGTATCCTAGATTATCAATCCCAATTTCAGAGCTCATGGTTACCCTCAAGTATATTTAGCCTGTGCTTCACTGTTCTCTTCTGAACCCAGATTTTATGATTCCCTGTTTTGACAATCCTGTCTTGACAATCAATATTAAAAATAAAAAAGAACTAGAATACTCCATATGGGTGGTTCTTGCCTCATGTTACCACAGATGTCAGTCCAATTCCAGCATCAAGGAGAGTTGACATTTCATTCTTTGAGGGTGTTTAAATGTACCAGTGTTCCATGGAGCACGGTTAGAGGAGTCTCATAAAAAAGAATTTTAGTGAACTCAGACCCACTCCAACTCAATGTTTAAATAGCTGTACTGATCCATCCACAACAAAACTCAGTGTGTGGGCACCATATAAAAAGCTATCCTATGATGTACCTCTTTTGGATAAATGACTCAATCTGCTCTATCAGATTCATACTTCACCTTGTTTCTATGTTCTTAGATTTCCAATGCACTGGCTTCACTGCTTATTCTGCTGTTTGCCTTCCCTCCAGACCTCTTCTGATTGTGAACACAGCTATTCTCTTGAATAAAGCCTTGTGTCTTTGTTTCAGAAATATACTCTTGATTTTCTTTTGGAATGCTACTCCACATGTGACTATCCCCTGTAAACTTCCAAATAGCAAGTGACCCTGAGGTCCATTCAACTGGTCTTTTTGTCTCAGAGACAAATCCTAAGTAGCGAAGAACATTACTGCCAGAGTGAACAAACTTAACAACTAATCAGGAAGAAGAGTTAGTGGGAAAGAGAATCAACTTTGATGTTCATTTCTTGTCTTTCGAAGTAACTTGAGGTTTAACCCTGATACTCAAAGAGAATAATGAGGGTTTTGAAAGAGGAGAGTTTCTGACTGAGACATTTTACAAAACAAGTCAATCTAGAGTGATGCAGAATATAAATTAGAAGAGAGAGTTGGAGGAAAATGAAATCAGAAAGACTAGTACTTACCAAAGAAATGCTTCTGCTTATGAAGGAAGTGTTAGACTTAACAGCTCATTGAATGATGACAAAGAATTAGGAAAATTGTAACTTTTCCAAATCGTATTTTAGAGAAATTCTATAGTGAGTAATGTGTTTCTGTGGACTACACAGGCCATTGCTTTGAAAAATACAGATTGTGCCTGACATTTCCACTAATTAAAAATATGTGAAAATAATATGAAAATGAATCTTAAGATTTGTGATAATTTTGAGTAGTTAAAATTAATACAGAAGTGTTATTTAGTGTATGATCTCCCACTGAATGAAGTGATTTTTTTATTGTCAAGACAATGATTATATTAACCAACTCACCCTTGGTATCTAAAAAATGGTAAATAGAGCTGCATTGTCGGAAGAAAAAGGAGAAACAAATACTGTCATGCCAGCTGATGGCTGAAAGAGATTCCTGTCACAGAGAAGGTGGTAAGTCAGCAATTACGGCCTTCACTTATCCACCAAAGTGTACTCGGGCTCTAAAATTATGTTCTAAAACACAATTTTTCCTTTCATGGGAGAGACAGAAGTAAGAAAATCTATTACCAAAAAAAAGACAGTATAATTCAGCTTTTTTGTCATTGCAACAATGTGTAAAATCCCCCTAAGCAAATACATTTTCATCTATATGTATATATCCATATATGTATGTATGTACATGAACGTCATGTGTAGGTGTATACATTTTTATATGTGTAATTCTGAGAAGTCTTCTAATTTTAAGTCTCAATCCAGCTAATCAACACATTTGTATTAGGATATGATCAACAAACATGTCTTTAAAAGTCAATTTTTACAACACCAAGAATGAACGATAATGTAAACTATGTACTTGGGGTGATTATTATGTGTCAACGTAGGGGATGTAACAAATGTACCACTCTGGTAGGGGATGTTGATAATGGAGGAGGCTATGGCAGAAAAGGCTATATGGGAAATCTTTGTACTTTCTCCCCAATTTTACTGTGAACCTTAAATCACTCTAAAAAATTAAGTCTTAATAAAAAAATAAATAGAAAGTCAATATTTCCCAGAATATCACATATATCAGCTACTCAGCAATCAGTAGATCATTTGCTTAATCCTTCAATCATTTAAGCATATTGAATGGCTACTTTATTTAAGCACTATATTAGGTATCTGGATTACAAAAATCAATAATAATTGTCCCTTTATTTGATGCCCTTATGGTCTATTCTATAAAGTAGTTCTCTGTTCAGTGAATAAAACTGATATCATGTCTTTGAGTGAATGTATTCAAAGAGAAAACACAGCAGATTGTTTATGAATTCTGAAGTCAGACTGCCTGGATCAGAAGCCCACCAGCATGATCAACTAATTTTACACTTTTATTTTCTCAGTAAAATATGAATGTAATATTACTATTTCTTCAGCTTGTTAATTTAATTACCCAGTCTAAGTAAAACTCTTAGAATAATACCTGGTGCATTCTAGTAAAGAATGTTTATTATAACTATTAGTAAGAACTATTAGTGTTCTGTTTTAGATATATTTTTCCCAACTGTTTAACTAATAATGATAATGTAAATAGATATCCTTCTACTGATGAATATCCATATTGTGATTAATATTTTTAAAATAATTCTAATAGCATACTTCTGAAGAATATCCCAAGCGGTCATCAGATATACTCAAATTCATAGCTCCATAACCCATCTGCTTTGGTGTTTATTACTTAATACTAACTACAATGTGCTCAAGATCCAAGACAGAATATTACACATTTGCATCTGCTTGTTTACACAAATGCAAAATATGTTTGATTGGCAGCATATGTTAGAGTGAACACCAATCTGTTATGGTAATAATTTCATTGTTGGCTGTATTGCAGAGGCCTGGTCTACAATGTATTTTATTAAGATGGATGTGCTTTAGTTTGTTCAACCAGTCATAGTAAAATATTTGGCTAATGTTTTTATTGCATGCCATCTGTGTGGGCAGTAGGGTTGTCTAATAACACATGAAATGTCACTGTTTTAAATAGGCATCTAATTGAGATTTAATCAGACGGATATTTTACATTAATCAAATGCCAGCTTATTAATGAAAGTGTATTTTTGATATTTAATAACTATGTAAAAATGACACATGATTAGCTCAGAATTCCATGCATTATGTACAAAATGTAGACATTCTCATGAATACGTGCATGCAGAACAGTATGGTAGAATCTTGATGCATTTAAACAGCATTAAAATAAATGTCACCCTATTTTTTAAGAAATAGCAAGCACTATGTGTTTGGAAATGATTCTCTCTAATATCTGGATCTCTTTGACCCCTCCTTGTACTGTCATAAAGCAGCACATTTTTTTTTCTCCACAGCCAGGAAGAAATTTAAGTGTCCCCACTTGCACTGAGACAAATAATCAGTTCCATATATGCAAACCTAGAAGCAGTATTAACTATCAAAATGATTGTAAGAATCATAGGAGAACAAAATCGGGCAGATGTTTTGAAAAGAAAACAACTTGCTGAAATTTAGCTTCTCTCAGGAAAATTCAGAGAACTGAATAAGCTTCACTCTCTATTTGTCTTCTCTTGTCATTTTCCATCTTATCTCCTGGAAAAGCCATTTTGTTCAGTCTTGCTATATTTCAATGTAGGTCCCCATCTCAAGTTTATCAAAAAACAATTGTGTATGTGCATTCTCCCTTTCCCATGAAAGATGTTTCCTTCCTTGAAACTACAAAGAAAATTCTGCTCAGAAGAGAAGACAGTTCTTACATGCCATTCTCTCATCATTTATATCAACAAAAGTCACTTCTCCCCTCTTTGCTGGTGTTTTCCCTTCAGATTAAAGAGAAATCAAGGTATAGAATTAAGAATTGGATACATTTTAGACAGAATCAGGCCCAGGACTTTCCCTAGAGTGGAGTCAGATTGCCAGTGCCTCAGAACACTCTTTTCTTCTAGGTAACACTAGGTAAAGGGAAGTTTGGATTTTCACGTTTAGTATCTGTAGGCCCTGCTCATCGTTGAAGCCATGAATAAAGACAGAGATGTTATGTACACCCGAGCATTTGTCCCACTTAATGTCTGTGTGACCCTTGAGAACCAGAGCTTTTTCTTATTTTCTATCTTCAGTGACTAATGCACTAAATAACGATTATTTGAATGCACTATCATTTAAATACTCCATATTATCTCAAACCTTTAAGATGGATTTCCCTTTCCACATATTTGTAATGAGGTGATAAAATTAGCTATTAGACAAATGTATCATATGACCACAGTAGAAATAAATTAGCTTATGGCATTCTGTTTCTAATCAATATTCCATCTAGCCCAGGAAATTTGCAAGGTTTAAGAATTTTCAAGCATCCTCAACTTTGTGCAAAAACTGGCTAATTTGTGAATTAATTTTAATATTTTTGAGTCTATACTTTTAGCCTTCAATAGCACTTTGGATAATGATAGTATTAAGTTTGCCACCTGCTGTAGTTTTATTTGACTGAAAACTACTTATTTTAGTGCGAGCTTTTAGTTCTGCTATTCTTCATTTTATGTGAGTGTGTGTGTGTGTGTATGTGTGTTTGTATAGGTAAACCCATTTGACAATGACTTTTATGACCTTAAATGTGTCATCTAACCTCCAATATTTTTAAATTATTATACCTAGGATTTTACTATTTGTACTCTATTTTTCTATCAACGTTTAAAAATACAGATAAGGCAAAAAAAAACGTGGCTTATCACCATAAGCATTGCCATTGACACTTTGACATCTAGATGTAGGGACTCTTTTTAATTCCTGTCTCTAAGGAGTACACATGATAAAAAGAATCCTACCATATAGAAATATTTCATAATCTTTGGCAGAAGAGCAATGTCAACAAGACTTTTGGAAATTCTCGATAAATTAATTTAAAAATAAAAAGCTTAGTAAGGTTTATTTTTTCTTATAAAATTCAAGTTCCTGTTTCAAAATAAAAAACGATCTATAATCCACTCTTTTTTATGTATCCCACCAGCTTAGGCACCAAAGAATCAATGCTCAACACGTGTTTAAAGAGTGTCTTCTAGATGTCTGGCACACTGGCAGGCTTTTTGTACCCTGACACTGCAGCTTTTGTTCCAACAGGTAATGCACTTTGGCTAACAATTTCACCGTTTCACCGTTGAGTTCTTTCAAAACCAGTAGGGAAATTCCATCTGGTCCTGGGGATTTATTTATATCCAGATTCCAGATTTTCTTGTGATTTTATTACTTTTTAACTAATTATTTTCTCATGTTATTTTTTTCTGTCTTTAATATATATTTATTGGAAAGCAACACTAAAAAACAGAAGATGATGGCATCAACATGATAATTTGCAAAACATAATTTATCATAGTTGCACAGAACACTTCAAACTTATAAAATATTACTAATATGTTTTCAAATTTTGGAATTTTTCAAGTGGAAATGGAAAATGCATTCATATTTTCAGGGAAAAAAGAATCCCTTTCCCCCCCATATAGACATGAGCACATGCAGATAAATATCCATAAATTTAAGGCAGTTTTCTATAGAAGGTATATAATAGAGATTATTAAAAGAAACTTGAATTAATAGCTCTCCAATTTTTAAGCAATTTTCTACTACTTACTCTGTACTTCTCAACACAGTACACATCAATCTCACTTATGTATTAAGCCTAGTTAATTATTCTTAAAATTAAAGTTAAAAATAATTTTAACTGTTGGACATTTCAGATCTAGAGTGATTTGGGCCCTAAATAATCTTATTGATACTTCCTTTAACAATTTCCCTTTAAGTTCCTAACTCTATGATTACCCAAATGTGGCATTTAAAGTAAGATTCTAAACTAAGAAAATTATGCTTTACATAAAAAGGTGTGAATTAAGTAAAAACATTTAATGATATTAACATTTTGATAAAGTTTCAAAACATTGACCTAGAGAGCATTTGTTAGACCAATCATTTCATAAATGTTCCAAGCATATTAATTTTCATTTCAATATCATTAAAGACATGTATTTAACTTCACCAGCCCACTAATTCTATTTATTATGCAATCTGATTTCCATTTTACACATAAGAAAACTAAAGTTGATATGTGATCAGCATCACACAGCCACAGATATCCAGGGTCTAGGTCTGAACCCAGAACTGAACACTCTTTCCATCATGCTGCATTCCCTCCCTCTATTAATCTCACGTTTCCTTTGTAGCTATTTACTACACTAGAGGCCCCTTATCTCCAGGTATGCATGGAACATGTGATTGGGAGGCAGCGAGAGAGAAATTAGGTAAGATGGAACTTTTTTTTTTTCCACGAGCAGAATTAGGACAACCACCTTTGTTTTTGCATAGGGTGGGTGTGAGTGTGGATTAAGGGGGATAGTCTAAGTATCCTGGAAAAAACACTAAAAGGCCTCCATCAGAATGTGGTTCTTTAGGAAGGGAGACAAGCTGGTAACTAGGATGCACATCCAATCTCATCAACTCTTTAACTTTTCAATATGCTCTGGACATTTTATTTCATGTATCATTTTCAATCCTGTGTTTCTGGTTATCAGATTCCCTCCACAGATTAGAGCCAAGCAAAACTGAAAGACTGACGACTTGCCTCTAGAAAATTTATTTTAGTTATAGGACCTCCTTGAAATGTTGAACAAGAGGCTATCATACAGAGCCTGGTTATATTATTCAAGTCATCAGCTGTGAAATTAGTGTATTTAGTTTAAATCACTCAGTTCTCCTCAGAGGCTCTCTCTTTCATTCATGGAGATTTCTGTAAAGCATGAATACAACATCACAAGTCCCTTACAGATCTAAATTGACTGGCTCTATTGGACAAGTGTAACACGTATAAGAACATTATTTTAGAAAAAAAATGTAAGTAAAGACATCAGACTGAGATTACTAATTTGTTAAGTAATTAAGGAAAATGTTGTTTCTGTTCCTCCTCTTGTATTTTCCATTTCAGTGAATCACAAAACCATTCAGCCCACAGAAATAAACCTGTGAATCTGATCACATCTCTCCCATGTCTTGTCTTCCTACATTTAAACATCAAGTCCAGTCATGTAAATTTCTTAATATTCCTCAAATCTTCATCATTTCCCACTTTTTTCAACTATTATTGATTTAGTCTCTTTCTTGCTTGGCTTTCTGCTGTGGCATGCTATTTCATCTTCAAGTACTGTACAATCTAAACTATCTTCAACAGTCTAGCCAGTGAGCTTTTAAATTACTGGTAACATCAAATTTAAAATATTTCCATTGTTTCTTATGATTTTTTGGATAAATTGCAAGTTTCTAAACATTTCTCATAAAGTATAGCATGATCTGGTGCCATTATCTGGTGCCTAGTATCGTAAGTTTGAACTTTCTCCTGTTTTATCCACTTCCCCTCAGCCTCTGCCTCACTTCATTTTAGGCATATAGAACTTGCTATTTCATGAATCTGTGCCATGCCATGTCTTCCTGTTAATTAGTAATAGAGCAAAGATTATTAAACAAAACACTACCTTTCCTTTATTTTTTTAATTGTATAGTTGACATACAAGATTATGTTAGTTTCAGGTGTACTGCATATAATTTGATATTTGCATACCTTAGGCAATGATTACCACAATAAGTACAGTAGCCAACTGTCCCCATATGAAGTCATTACAATATTGCTGACCATATTCCTTATGCTGTATATCACATTCCTGTGACTTGCTTATTATATAACTGGAAGTTTGTACCTCTTAATACCCATTATTTACTTCAGCCACCCCCTCCCTTCTGGCAACTATCCATTTGTTCTCTGTATCTATGAATCTGTTTTAATTTGTTTTGTTTGCTCTGATTTTTAGATTCCATGTATGAGTGAGATCATGTGCCATTTCTCTCTCTGTCTGACTTATTTCACTTAGCACAGTACCCTCTAGATCCATTCATGTTGTCACAAATGGCAAGATTTCATTCTTCTTTATGGCTGAGCAATATTCCATTGTATATATGTGCCACATCTTCTCTATTCATTTGTCTATTGATAGACAATCAGGTTGCGTCCATATTTTGGCTATTGTAAATAATGCTGCAGTGAACGTTGGAATGCATATATCTTTTTATTATATTTTTACTTATTTTTTAAATAAATTTATTTTATTTTATTTATTTTTGGCTGTGTTCAGTCTTCGTTGATGTGCACAGGCTTTCTCTAGTTGCAGCGAGTGGGGGCCACTCCTCATTGCAGTGCATGGGCCTCTCATTGCGGTGGCCTCTCCTGTTGCGGAGCATGGGCTCTAGAGCACGGGCCCCAGTAGCTGTGGCACACAGGCTCAGTAGTTGTGGCCCACGGCCCTAGTAGTTCCATGGCATGTGGGATCCTCCCAGGCCAGGGCTCGAACCCGTGTCCCCTGCATTGGCAGGCAGACTCCCAACCACTGCACCACCAGGGAAGCCCTCTGGAATGCATATGTCTTTTAAATTACTATTTTTGTTTTCTTTGGGTAAATACTCAGAAGTGAAATTGCTGAATCAAGTAGCAGTTCTATTTTTTATTTTTTGAGGAAACTCCATACTGTTTTCCTTAGTGGCTACACCAATTTACAATACCACCAGCAGTGCATGAGAGTTCCCCTTTCTCCACATGCTCGCCAACACTTGTTATTTGTTATCTTTTTGATAATAACCATTCTGACAAGTGTGAAGTTATATCTCATTGTGGTTTTGATTTGCATTTCCCTGATGATTAGTTATCTTGAGTATCTTTTCATGTGTGTGTTGGCCATCTGTATCTCTTCTTTGGAAAAATATCTGTTCCAATCCTCTGCCCATTTTTTAATTGGGTGGGGTTTTTTCTGATGTTGTATGAATTCTTTGTACATTTTAGATATTAGCCCCTTTTCAGATATATCATTTGTAAATATCTTCTGCCATTCAGTAGGCTGCCTTTCTGGTTTGTTGAGTTTCCTTTGCTGTGCAAAGCTTTCTAGTTTGATGTAGTCCTATTTATTTACTTTTGCCTTTGTTTCCCTTGCCTGAGGAGACATTCCAAAAAATCACTGCTAAGACTGATGTTAAAGAGCATACTGCCTATGTTTTCTTCTAGGGGTTTTATGGTTTCAGGTCTTATATTTAAGTTTTTAGTCCATTTTGAGTTTGTTTTTGTATATGGTATGAGAAAGTAGTCCAATTTGATTCTTTTGCATGTAGCTGTGCAGTTTTCCCAGCACCATTTATTGAAGAGACTGTCATTTCCCCCATTGTGTATTCTTGCCTCCTTTGTCATACATTAATTCTCCATATAACTGTGGGCTTATTTCTGGGCTTTCTATTCTGTTCCATTGAACTATGTGTCTGTTTTGTGCCAGTACCATACTGTTTTGAGTACAATAGCCTTGTAGTAGTTTGAAACCAGGGTTTGTGATACCTCCAGTTTTGTTCTTCTGTGTCAAATGTGTTTTGGCTATTTGAGGTATTTGGTGTTTCCATATAAATTTTAGAATTATTTGTTCTAGTTCTGTGAAAAATGCCATCGGTATTTTGATAGAGATTGCATTGCATCTGTAGATTGTCTTGGGTAGTATGGACATTTAACAATATTAATTCTTACAATCCACAAACATCAACTTTTAAATTCCATTTCTTTCCTGAACTCAAGGGCCAAGGTATAGGGAAGCTATGGAGAGAGGTGTTTGAGACATTTTCAAATTTGTAAACATACAAGTTTTGTTTTTTGTCATAAACAGCATTCCTTTTTCAGCAAATGTATTATTGGAGTTGTGAGTAATTGGGAACATTTTTGTTCATATTGGCATATTGAAAAAAATTAGTCCATATGGTCAGGTGGTGAGTGAAGGAGTATAAGTCTAATATGAAGACTGGGGCCTAATTCCTAAGATCTCAGCAGGAGATCTTTGTTTGTTTGAGTGCAGAATCTTCTAGAAATTGTAATTAAATATAACAGATCATAATGGATCATAAATTCTAGAGTTAGAATGTTGTCTCCAATAAAGCACATGGTACCTGTTCATGTGCAGCCTGCTAACACCTCAGCGGTTTGCCCTGAGTAGTAATTCTCTGCCTCAGGGCAGTTCCAAGACTCTCTTGGTAAAATCATACAAATATGAGTACAAGCCTATGACAGATGAAAGAAGGACAGTCACCAATGTGCTAATGGTATCATCTCTGAGATATGGGATTTCAGCCCACAGAACTATACTTGGAGTGGAGACAAGATGGCAGAGTAGAAGGATGTGATCTCACCCCTCTCATGAAAACACTAAAATCACAACTAACTGCTGAACAGCCATCGACAAAAAAAATGCTGGAACCTACCAAAAAATATATCCTACATCCAAAGACAAAGACACCACAACAAGATGGGGGCAGAGAGCAGAAGCAAGAAGTACAACCCTGCAGCCTGCATAACAGAAACCTGCATAACAGAAACCACAATCACAGAAAGTTAGACAAAATGACACAGCACAGGAATATGTCCCAGATGAAGGAACAAGGTAAAACCCTAGAAGAACAACTAAGTGAAGTCGAGATAAGCAATCTACCTGAAGAAGAATTCAGAGTAATGATAGCACATGGAATAGTTCAGTCCCCTCTCGGCCTTTTCTTAATGTGGTAGAAACTGATAGGTAGACAACCACAGTAAACAGTGATAGGATTAGTAGGGGTGAATGTAATGGAAATACCTTCAGCTACAGCTACAACTATGCTTGATCCTATTTATTTTATGACTACTATATGTATATGTGTATAAATACATAAATACACACACATACATAAATACATATGTGTGTGTATCTCAAATATTTTTCCCTATGCATATATAGTTGCCACTATAAAGATGAGGAGCCTACAAGTCAGAGAGGTTAACTAATTTCCCTAGGCTAATAGACACCCATTAAACAGCTAAATATCAAAAATGTAAGGATTTAAGCACACATTTTACTGCCCCAAATTTACTACTACTTCCACCATTTAATATATTACCTAGCATTTTACTTCTCATAATATTTCATAAAAATTGTTCTTTCCTACATATTATATATTTCTCATTCTAGCATTTCCTGAATTATTAATTCCCCCAGACTTTGTCTGGAATCAATTCAAACCTTTTCACTGCCTGGTTTATTTTAGTCATTGTTGGGCCCTGATGGCCAGGATGATCCTCATGCAAGTGGAAAGCTGTCATTTCTCATTAGCCCCTGCTGTTTATCACAAAACCAGCTACAAGGTTAAGCAGTGTACACAGTGATCACTGAGGTTTGTCCTTGCTTTTTGCATTTGATGGAACATTTATGAACATGAACCAAAGCTAGGCATTCACTATTATTTTACTATTCTTAACTACAGGAAGAGTATAATTTAATACAACCAGTAAGTAATATATTTCAGGTACACATACCATTATGATAACAATCACACTTCATTAGTTGCTTCTAATTAGAAAATAAAGGGTGCTCCTGCTTCTTTACAGAGAAAATCAGATTTGTTATAAATCCATTTGCAAGCCTGATATAATGAGCATGTTACAGTTAAGCAGTCTGTTTAATCAGGTGTAACAAAATATGGTAAGCCTCAGGAAATCAAGATGATTGCCTTAGGAAGGATGTTGATGGTGAAACACAGGAAAAAGTATTAAATCTGAGATTCCTCCTTTAAATGCATACAGAGGCCAAGTGGTTATCAATAATAAAAGATCAAAGCAGGCTGCTTTGGTTCTATAAAAAGGAGCAATAGAGACTGTAGTGAAGTGAGGAGCTCGTGTCCTTATTAATGGGGCAGTCACAGTTCATGAGCAAATGTTGCTAGTATTGTGAAAACTTGAAATTTTGTGGGAGAAACCAGAAATTCATATTTTTTTAAGTCTCCCAATTTTTGAATGTTGGAAGTGGATTCGATTTCTTTTGGAAAATAGAGACCAAGTCTGACATTTGTGATCTTTATAACAGTGTAGCGTTTTAAAGTTGTCAAAAAGTGTAGAATATGGCCAGTTTCCTTTCAAAAGCCCACAAATATCTATAAGCACAGTAGCCAAGATTTGTATATCATATATAAGCTTGAAGTAAATCATAAGGTGTCAAGTCACCTCTGATTTTCCTCATTGTAAAAATTTGTGCAACAGGAATTATAAATTAAAGTAACGATTGTATGCATGGTAAACATAATGGGATACGTTTTTTAAATAGAAGAGATATTAGAAAATTCAAGAACTTATATTAAAATCAACCATAGCAATATGACCAGCAGAAAACAAAAGCAAAGGATAAAAGATTCCAATATAAGAACCTCAGATATCTATATAATACATAAAACCTATACTATATATGAAACCTTTATATTCAAGAACCTATGTCTTTAAAGTAATGTTTTATATTACATGAAAAATAATCTGAAATGATATACACCAATTGTTTACAATCTCTGTATGTAGCATTTGGTGTGTGCCCTTTAATTATTTTTCTTATCTGTATTTACTATTTTTTCTAGCTACATTGAAAAGATTTTCAAATTATTAAATTGTTTTATTTTCTATTTTTATTCTGATTATATGTATTTTAAAAGAGAGAGAGCTGCCTGATTGAAATTATACCAAGTGCTTCCAAACTCTGAAAATAAATACTTAGAATGAGACAAAACCTAACCATTTGGGAGAAATTTTTTTACTTTAAATACAGTGAATTATACAAACAAAGTTATCTCATATCATGAAAGACACATCATAAATACTAAGGCAGAATGTTGCATTCAGCATAAAAGGGAACTGAATTAAAGTCATCAATGCAAGACAATTTATCAGTGCTTTCTCTCAGGTTACCAGAGATCACAGCAAAAATGGTAAGAAGAATTGCATAGAAAATATCTGAAGAACCAGACTCTCAGCCAGAGCTCAGCTATGGGAAATTTTACAATTAAAGGCTAGGAGGAAAATATCATTGGAATGATTATGACATAATAGGACAAGTGTTCCCTTCGTTCCTCATGGGGCAAGAGATGAAGCCTGTCTTCTTCTAACCACATTTTGAGAGTTCTTTCATAGTTATGGACCTGTTGTCAAAGGGTGGACACCCATTCTTCATTAGTTGTGGAATTCTAATGAACCCAGTGATTCTGGGAATCATCTGGAGAAGCATAGATGTTGCACTTTTCTTTTCCAGATTCTAAACATGCTTTCTAATGAGGGAAAACACCAAGCACAACATGCTCAAAATTTATGGCCTTTATATACCAGTCAGTTTTCAAAGCACAGAGCTACCCATAAAGATACTGGAAGGAATGTGATATTAAGACAACACTGTAGACATTCAAGTGGGCCAGCTACACTGAGTGTATCATGAATCATCAGAAAAGACTTTGAAGTAACTAGCAAATTTTCTATGTACTCCAGGGAAGTATTACTTTATTTGTTTTGTTTGCTTTTGCACAAGAGATTTATTGCCAAGCCCTAGATATAGAGCTGTAGGGATTCAACAGGATGGGAGAAATTTGCCGTTAAAATTAACCACTCCTAAATCTATTGTTTCTAAATCTCTGTTCATGAGATTCTGTTAAATTTTAATAAGAAAAATTATTAAGTTCAAAAGTATTTATAGTGAAAAATAAATAAGGTAAAATGAAATACAAAACAAAAACTAAAAAGTTAAAAAAATGCATTACCCAAAAAGGGAAAATTTAAGCTTAAATCCAAAGTAGTTAATGAAAGTTTTTTAAAGGAAATAAGAGAAATGAAATGTTAGTGTTACAGAAGAAATAAAAATTAAAAATAAAGAAAATGATCTAAAATATTAGGAAAAATTGAAACTAAAATAATTGACTAAAAACATTTAAAAAATAATTTTTAATAAGAATGAAGGACAAAGAAATACAATAGTTTATAAACTTTAAACAAGTGCTAGGAAAAAGTAATGCAAGCTTAAAATCATGTGACCTTACAAAATGATAAGAGAATTTTTATAGCTTTATAAAATAAATAATATTAGCTAACATTTATTGTGTGCTCATTTTGTATCTGGTTTTGTAAGCATTTTACATAATTTATATAGCTTCTGGCTAACAAAAGTTCCTAATAATATTAGAACATTTTACCCATTTTTTTTTTTTTTTTGATTTAGCAGTAGACTCAGACTGTGAGCCAAGGTCATAAAGTAAATAAATGGCAGAGCCAATACAGTCTAGTCTCTCTTCCTCCAGAACATGGACTCTATTCACAACAGTATGGTAAAAAATAAAAGATGGGGGGAGGGCTTGGCTATAAAGAAAACAATGATAGTGTATAGCAATCATACTATATGTAGATCAGGATGGCACTGGCAATTAGCTATTTATGTGTGCTTAAGTTTATTTTTAAGTTTCCTATAAGTCGACTTTCTTAATTTGCAGCACTTATAAATTTCAGTATAACAAAAACAATGACATTGACATTGCAGACACTGCCTTGGTGCCCTACTTTCTTCAAGATAGTCTCAAACTGCCTTCTGGATTCACAGTCCATTCTTAGCACACCTCATTTCAATGGCACATATTTGTAATCATTTTGCTTTTATGCACATTTCCTACTCATTTCACAGTTATCTTGAGGCTTATTCCACCATAACTTTTAGCTGACTCTGACAAGTTTCATAGTCACTTCACATGTGTGTGTATATGTGTACACATTACATGTATATTTATAAACCCTCAGAGGGTCTCTGTTCAGGTTTATACAAATGCGTAAGACAACCGTTGAATCCACCTGCTCCCTAAAACCATTTCAAATTATAGTTGGTGAGGTAAAACCATTTTTCCTGTTCTGGGGGAGAAAAATGTGGCATAAGAGAGCACCATTCTTATATTCAGCTTCATAATAGATATTTGGAATGGAATTCCATTTAGTAAAATTTTGAATATTCAGTTTTTAAAAAGAGATTTTATATTAATTATAACAGTGACAATACATTAGAAATATGATATGATACCTTTCACTAGAGGCTGATTTGTTTTTGACCCCATCTGAAGAAGTTTTACCCATTAATCCACAACAGAAACATCAAAAAATATGATTACTTAGTAACAGTTCTGTTTATTTGTTTGTGTCCAAGGAAACCACAAGAAAGGTTTGTGAAAGAGAGTATCTAGCAGTCTTAATTTCTCACAGCTCCTGGAAGAAAAGAGATCTAGTGGATCAGGGGAGACATCTTGACATGGAAAGAGCAGCAATACCTCACGTAGAGTCCAGGGCTGGACTGAAATGAAAATTGGGATTTTTTGAATTCCACCAAGTCTCTGGATTGGTCTCTGTTTACCATAGAGCAGTCATATGGGCTTTCACATTAATGACTAGATGTTCCTGAGCCATTTATTTTCACATCTTTTGAACTCAGACTATACGTAGATGTGTTTTTTCTTTCTACACATGTACATCAGTGTTAAGACCCAAAAGATGAGTTTACCCTTACACATATGGTCTCTTTGATGTTAGGATTTTACATTTTGTTTTGTTTTTGCCTCATTACTTCAGTTATGTGAGGGAAGGAAGCAAGATATTGGGAAAAGAGTACCTCTTTTTATATTCAATAGGAACTCTTTCTCTCTCTCTTTTTTTTTGCCTAGCCTCTTCTCTACCACACAAATATCATTTTCTTTCCTCCTGAAGCACAAATCTCTGTGCTCCTCTGTTCATTAATTCATTATCTACTGAACAACACTGTGGGGCGCAACACATTGCTCCCCATGGTGCTTTTCAATAAATAATGAAAGTAACCAGATGACTGGGGCTTGCTAACACCCCAGAGGAGTGAGGAACCGAGCATCTGTGAAAGTCACAGAATTATTTTTTGAAAGGAAAATTTTTTTCATTGGTTCAGTGCTGCAGCTTTGGGCTCCCTTATTTTCCCTCATGGGGTTCCATAAGATTTTAGCTCTAAAGTTTTATTGAGGAACACAACTGGGGACTTCTACGGGAACCACACTGATCTTTTCAACTGCCTGTGTTGTGAAATTGGTGAGGGAGTAAGCCCAGGAGGGCTGTCAGCAGCCACAGCATCAGCTGAAAACAAAGCCAACAGACATGTCTGTATCAAAGGAGTCACGTTTGTGACTGATAATAACCTTAGACTGATTTTCTAATGTCTTATTCATAGCACTACAATGAGGAAGAGGTGTTTATGTTGACTGGGCTCCATCTGCAATTTGTTTGGCAAGAGCCTGATTTGTTGGTGAACATTTCGACACTAATCATATGATTCTGCTGATTTAAAAGATGACATCATAATTTGTACCGGCTTAATCAGAAAATATTCTACTATGTTAAACTCGATATATAAAAGATGTATTCACCACACTTTATATCTCTAGAATTTCACCAGAAATTAAATAACAATAAAGTAAATAACTTGATAAGAAATTAGATTAAAGAAGGAGCATCTGTATTTGCAAATTCCTCTCTCTATGCTCAACATCTACTCACCTTTTCATGTTTTGTTTATCATGTTTTATTCATCAAGAGATAAAAGGAAAAACACAATAGGAAATTTTAGAATAAGCCTAGAGGAGTTGCAAATATACACCTTTGTTTTAAAATAAGACTGCACTCAAAACTTCCTGAGGGAAAAGATAGCTGCCCACTTTTGTTCTGAAAAATAAGAAGCAATTTAAGTCACACCCATAATTTCCTTTTGCTACTTATCTTAGCATTGTACAGCCCTTAAAATCATGGTTTGCTTCCTGAAACTTACAAAGAAACTGATGAGTTAAATAAAGGATCTACTTTTCTTGTCTTGGGTTTTGGTTGAATTAAAATAGCAACCAATAGGTTCCCACATAAGATCAAATTATGTAAGTCCAGATAGATCCTCCTGGGAGCATCATCACTACCATCACCATCACCTTCTACTCCTCACCCCTATAACTTGTGCCTTTAATTTCCCTAGAAAGAAATCTCAGGAAGAATAGAAGTCACAAATCAGTATAACCTAGAGAGTTTAGAACATCTTCTGAACATACAACATATTGAAATTTTGCCCTGGGAATTCTGTTCTTGTTTCTGATCAAAAGCCCAATGTACCCATGTTTAAAAAGGTTTGATTTATCTCAGTCTCAGCAATTATTTTCCAAAGTTCATGTGGATGGGGAGAGTATGGGAGGAAGGAAAATATAGGTGTGACTATTCTGTTTAATTATGTTTTAATGTCATCTGAGATTATACAATGATTAAAAACATGGGCTTTTAAGAATGCTGACTTGAGTTTGAATTCAACTTTGCTGTATACCTTGAATAAATTACTTAAATTTCAAGTTTAAATTCCCACAATTTAAATGGAGCTAAATCCATCTATCTGTATGATACCTGTTAGGATTAAGAATAATTCACACAAAGCACCTAGCACAGATCTTGGCATCTAGGAAATCTTCAATAAACTGTACCTAAACTTATTATTCTTTTTATCATCCCTTTAGAATGTTATTAATCACCTAATTTCAGCTACCAATCTGAAATATAAAGACACTTTTCTTTTTAAATACGAGCTTCAAAATTATTTATTATATATGTATGCATTTTAGAAATAACTGAAACAGTGATTTCTTTATTCTTAAAATGTCTGCCTCCTTGTCAAATAGCAATTTACAAAAACAGAAGTAAGATACTTCTGCCTTTTCTCCAAGCATTTATTACATTTGTCCTTTTCAGCATTTAGCTATAAAAGTGATTTATGTGAGTTGAAAGTTAAAAGCGATAGCTTAATTTCTCAATCACTCAAATCTATGCAAATTGAAATGTCCAAATGTGATGGGAGATGTAAAATGCTAACTACAAGTGATATTAAGGAGTCTATTCTTTTAATAAAGGCTGATGCTATCAGCATTGCTAACAAAAGACATTTAAGAACAGATTCTTCCACACTTTGTTTATCTAATCCTACATAAAGTATGGCAAGAGACTAGCCCAGCCTCAGCTCTCACCACATTGCTTCAAATGGCAGTCCCCAATTTAAGAAAAGAGACCCTACAAAAAAGTAACAAATGTTACAGTCATCTGCATACTCCTGTCTTTTTAAATATGACGTTAAAATGTACTTCTGGTTTTCATTTGTTCGTCTCATGCACATAACATAAAGATTTTACATAACAGTATTGTAACAACATTGCACTAGAGACAGTTTTATTCATTTCAGTAGCTTATACTGACACTCCTTTTAGAAAAACAGCCATTTTGATGGTTAAAGTAAAAAAAAAAAATCACATATTGAATATGAACATATGAGCAGCTGAGAGCAAACTCCTTGTCATGTTTGTCAGGAACTGAGAGGTACAGTCAGAGTTCTTGGAGCGAAGGGCAGATGGAAATGTGCGGTTTCTCGGTGAGAGACGTCATTAATATTCAAACTTGTAGTGGATGTTAAAAGACACTACAATCTAAGATCTGGGCCATTTGTACCAGAATTCGTTTAGATTTTTTCGAATATTGTCACCAAGGTAATGTAGAATATTTTTCTTTTGAGAATCTTGAAAGAATTCATGGGGAGAAAATACCAAAAAATAAGTTTGAGTTTTACATGTTAAACTTGCTCCTCCTTTTTCACGGAAAATTTGCAGCAATTAATCAGTAGATTTTTAAGAGTTGCCAATAGCCTGAGAGATAGGAACTGAGGAATTGTAGCAGCTCTCTTGTGTTTGAGATGAACTGTCACATACTGCTTTACAGAGGCTTATCTTATTACCAGAAGGTTCTGTTTCTTAGGTAACTTGAATACAGTTTTACAGAGGTTAGCCCAATGCAGAAGTCAACCAGGCTGAGAAATGAGATCATATATGAGAATACACAAATACACAGACACAGACACACACACACTTTTGTAGTAATTTATGATGATTGTTTTGGTGTGTCTCTTCCTAACTCTTATCGTCAACCTCACTGAATGAACATTCAAGTAAAATCTAGGAATTTTCCATTGTACTATAGGTAATGCCTAAAAACAAAGGTGTCAAGGTTTCTTCTTCAGTGTACATATGTTTAAAAAACCACTGGCATTCACAAGACATCATCAAAGTGATCATAAGAACAAATGTTGGAATTCTTAATTTGTTTTAAAAAGTAAATTTTTTTAACATGGTCAATATAATTGCAACAAAAATTAAAACAAAGCTTGTATAGGTTAAGTGCCATAGAAAAAAATTTCAAAATACTTACAAGTCATAATTTTCACAACCATCATTCCAAATTCAACCATCATTGAAATACATTGCCTGAAAGACACAAGTATGTGAGAGTTTTTCCAGCATATTGACAAACTAATGTTAACAGTCCCATACATTCTCATAAAGAAAGAAAACACTCACAGGAAGATATGAGTTGAATGAGGCAAAGTTATAACTGACTATATATATATATTAACTATTTGCACAGTTGACACATTTTTAAAATGTTTTTCATATTCAAGTTTTAAAAGAATTAAGATCTAATAATGGATTTCTACTCACATTTAAATTAACTGAACCTGCATTCCAAGTTAACATCACTATAAGATAAAATGCTTTATGTTATTTGAGGAGATATTTGGTGGGAGGGAAGAGGTGGGGAGAGAAGGAAGGAGGGAAGAAAAGAGAAGAAAAAAATGAAAGTTATCTCCTGACCAGGCATGTCTGATGAAGAAAGAAAAACATGTATCAGGGAAAGAAAATGTTAGCTTTAGGTTTTACAAGATGATTCAAGGAGAGACTAACCTAGAATTTTGAAAAATTGCTCAGTAGGATGTTACCTTTTAGCCCCCTTCTGTATATTAAAAAAAAAAATAGGTACACAAAAATCTTATTTTATAACATTCTTAAAAATAAATACCTGATATTTTAAAATATTTGTATCCTACTTTCTTAATCTCACCTGATTGCCAATAATTAACATTAAAATCATGTACTTTCTCTCATTTCCCCATAATTTTCTATTGTTTCCATGAAATAAAACTATGGATACACATAAACCAGCTGTGCTCTCTTTAATAGCCCATATGTTATACAAGAGAATTGATCCTGACAGGTTATTTATTGTTGGCTTTACTCCAAGGATGCAAAATATTACAACACTGCAAAAAAATAATATATTGGGAAAGGAACACTAAAGAAAAAATAGAAAATAATTATATTGTAATTGTATTGTCTTTTATAGTGTGCATAGAACATTCTTTGCTAAAGTAAAGACAACTCATGATACCAGAAGTTTGTTGGAATTTATATTTTGAACTTTTCTTCTAAAAATTTAAATTTTTTATGAGATAAATTGCATTCATATTTTAATTATTTGGATTAAGTCAAGAGACTATTACTATCTATATTTCAGTAAACAGGATGATTTCCCACAAATTTAAGTAAACAACTTTGTTTCTCTCTAATTGAAATTTTAAAATAAATATCTTGCCTATCTAACAATGAATGACAAATAACATGAATTATTTTTATTAATTCTGACTTTGCTTCTGTAATCCAAATTGGTTCTAACAGGTTAACCAAGCTGAATGCTTTCTAAAGTTTTCTATAGCATGGTTTCTTAAGCCTTTGATAAACTTGGATTCCTGTCTGTTCTAGTAATAAATGTGAAGAGAGATTGCTATCGTAATAGAAAAATCAAGAAGTATGCCAGATTACACACATTTTAAAAAATCTTCTGCAGTTATTCTTCTCTAGTTGTAATTTTAGATGAATGAAATCATATGAATTCTTTTTTCTTCAAAAAATGTTGTTCCCGAAGTTCAACTATAGTTTAGCCTATGTTGCTTATTAATTTTTTGCTTACTTTTGCACTGAATGAACATATCATATTTATCCATTTTACTGATGATATATGTGTGTATTATTATCAAATTTGAATATAATAAACAAACATGCAAAGAAAATACTTATTCATATATCTTGAGGAACATGTACAGAAGATTTGTATTTATGCTTAGGAAAAGGATTGCGAGATGAGAGAACTTGTGTGTCTTAAAATTTGTTAAATATACCAAACTGTGTTCTAAGGTGATTGAAGCAATGTACATCCTTAGTAATAGAATATGAAGATACTAGATGCCTACAGCCTTGCCAATAGTTATCATCACACTTTTCTGATTGGTGAGTAATGGTAACAATACTGTCTTCTTTAATTTGCATTTTCCTTATCAAAATTGAAAATCTTTTCATGTATTTATCAGCCATTTGCATTTCCTCACACATGAAGTATTTATTCTAGTCCTACTTACTTCTCTTTTTCTCACTGATGTAGGCATTCCTTGTGTATCCTAGGTATTAATTCATTGTCTGTTGTACACATATAAGTCCTTCCCTGACTTGGAATCTTGCCCTTTCTGTTTGTAGTCTCCTTTGGCATTTTGCAGTTTTAGTAAAAGTTATTATTATTTTAATTTATATTTAGTGTATTTTTTGCCTCCTCTCAGAAATCATTCTTTGCAATAGATTATTGGAGATGATTTTCTACAACACATTTTAGAATATGTTCAGTTTTGAATTTCACATTCAAGTCTTTGATCTGGCAAGAGTATACTTATTTTGTGTGAGGTAGGGGTCCAATTACATTATTTTTTCCATATGGATATCCATTTAGATGAGCTTTTTTTTTGTTAAAATGTTATCGTTGGCCCACTGCTTTGCAGTACCATCTCATTATATTTCAATTATCTGTGTATGGGTGGATCTACTTCTGAGCTCTCTACTATATATTCTATCAGTCTATATATCTATCCTCAAACAAAAACTATGCTGTCTTCATTACTATAGAGATATCTTTAGTGTTTATATTTGATAATGTAAATATTCTTTTGCCTTCTTTATGACTAACTTGGCATTATTTGTCCATTGCTTTTCCATATGAATTTTAGAATCAGCCTGTCAATTCCACAAAAACATGTTGGGATTTTGAGTAGTGCTCTATTAAATCTAGAATTAAATTACAGAAAATTAGATTTTTTGAAAACTAAAAATTCTAATATATAAACATACTACATCTATTTGGTCTTCTTTATGTCTCTCAGTAATTTATTATTTTTCTTTTGCACACATTTCTTTAAATTAATTCCTAGGTAATTTGTATATTTGATGTTATTAAAAGTGATATTTTAAAACTTTACACTAAAAATCGATATATAAAGTTTAAAATATCTAAAAATAAAGATAATTTGAAGGGCAAAAACTTTCTAGGACCAGTAACAGATGCTTGCTCTCTCTCTTCTCTTTCTATCTCTGAATTTGAACTAATATCCATGATAGAAAAGAAATTATTGTGTTATTTCAATTCTCAGGCAATTCTATTTCTCAGTACCTGAGTAATTTCTTTGGAACTTCTGGCTTAGTTTGAAAAGTGGAACTACAGTGACATATGTAAGAAACAATGATATAATCTGAAAGTAAAAATGGATAATTTTGATTATGATGAAGTTGATGGGCTAACTTTAATAGTCTCTGGGGCTGTCAATTTACAATAGATGTGGTCATATTATATTATTAACCTACAAACCTCATATTGCATATTCATTGTCTAATTACATATGTGTGTATGTATTATATATGTATATATGTGGGTATAAACACAGATTTGCTATGGTTGTTTGGTTAATTCTGAGTATCTAACTGCTTACAATCAATTTATAATCTCAAACTTTTGTTCCTAACATAGGGACCTCTTAAACTCAGTTATCATTTATTTAATAAAAATATATTCTTTTATTGAGGAGTAAAAAATTTCAGGCATACACCTGAAACAAAAAGAAACAAAACAAAAATATATGACAAAGGTTTTTAAGACACTGGACATTATGCAACAAAGGATAGTAGGAGATAGGAAACAAATGAGGTTAGCCCTAGGAAAGTCCCAGCTTCCGGACTTGAAAAGTTTACAGGTCCTGGCACAAGGGAGAGCAATCAAGGTGGAGCTCAGCTCACTCCTTGAGTTGAGGAGATGGAAATTAGAGTCCTCATAGACCAAGGTGACCAGAATTTATAAGACAGAATACTGGAGAGGAGAAAACTTCACAGAGAATCTAATATCTGCAGAGATTGTCCCTTGATTATTCAGCAGAGTATTGATGTGTATGTGAATATGAAGAAATTACTCAAGGCCAGGGAGAGAAGCATCCAAAAGGATTAGAAGGAACAGTACTCAGGGATCAAACAGAGACAAGAATAGTATCTATTTCTCCCAGCCAGAGCAGACAATATAAAAATTTAGTGTTGCGCAGAGTATTTAGAAGGGTATTGCCTCAGCAGGGGTGAATACTTAACCTCAGACTAAATGCTCCTTTGGTACTGTCCTGCCTAACAAATTTTAACAACATCATACTGTTTACAAAAAAACTAAACAAAAGGACCATACTATTTTCAAATGTTAAATTGATTCCAGAATAAAGCTCAAGACTTTTTATAAAAATACAAAAATATCCAGCATACAACAATGTAAAATATACAATATCTGGATCAAATAAAAGATTACCAGGAATACAAAAGAGAAAGAAAATATCTCCCAAAGGGAAAAGAAAATCAATAGTTTAGCATAGATAAGGGTTGATTCAAATATTAAATTTAGCAAACAAGGGCACTTAAAAAGTTATTGAACTAAATTCCATATGTTCAAAAAGTTAGGTAAAGACATATAAAAAGACCCATATCAGGGTTTCCCTGGTGGCACAGTGGTTGAGGGTCCGCCTGCAGATGCAGGGGACATGGATTCATGCCTTGGTCCGGGAAGATCCCACATGCCGCGGAGCAGCTGGGCCTGCGAGCCATGGCCGCTGAGCCTGCGCATCCGGAGCCTGTGCTCCGCGACGGGAGAGGCCACAACAGTGAGAGGCCCGTGTACTGCAAAAAAAAAAAAAAAAAAAAAGACCCATATCAAACTTCTAGAGTTGCAAATTACAGTCTGAAAAAATATAGTGGATGAGATTAATTACAATTCAACAGTGGATAAATTGGTAACTTTAACAACAGTAATACAAACTAGAAAAATTAAATTCTGAGAGAATTTTAAAGTGAAATAAGCAATAGTAAGTTTCGGAGCTATTTTAATCACCCTAATATATGAAGGAGGAGCAAAAATATTTAAAGAAATAAAGGTTGAAATGAGTCCAAATTTGATGAAAACTGTAAACCCAAGAGGCTCAACAAAAGTCAATCATGAGGGATATGAAGAGAGACATATCATAGTCAAATTGCTCAAAACCAGAGACAAGAAGAAAATCTGTAAAGCAGTAAGAGACAGACATGTTATTTACAAGGGAATAAAGATATGGATGACAGCAGATTTCTCTTTGGAAACAATGTAAGTGAGAAGCAATGAAGCCCCATCTTTAAATTATTGTAAAGAAATTCAATTTAGGATTCCATATCCAGAGAAAGTATCTTTCAAAAATTTGAGGTACAAACTTACAAGCTTCTGTACTTCAAAGGAAACAATAAATAAAATGAAAAGACAACTTATGGACTGGGAGATAATATTTGCAAATGATGCAACTGACAAGGACCTAATTTCCAAAATATACAAACAGCTCATACAACTCAGCAACAAAAATCAACCGAATCAAAAAATAGGCAGAAGAACCAAATAGACATTTCTCCAAAGAAGACATACAGATGGCCAATAGGCACATGAAAAGATACTCATCATCACTAATTATTAGAGTTATGCAAATCAAAACTACAGTAAGGTACTACCTCACAATGGTCAGAATGGCCATCATTAAAAAGTCTACAAATAATAAATGTTGGAGAGGGTGTGGAGAAAAGGGAAACCCTCTTACACTGTTGGTAGGAATGTAAATCGGTGCAGCCATTATGGAAAACAGTATAGAGGTTCCTCAAAAAACTAAAAGTAGAGTTGCCATATAATCCAGCAATCCCAATCCTGGGCATATATCCAGACAAAATTATAATTCAAAAAGATACACTTCTATGTTCATAGCAGCAGTATTTACAATAGCCAGGACATGGAAAAAAATGTCCATCAAAAGATGAATGAATAGGGCTTCCCTGGTGGCACAGTGGTTGGGAGTCCACCTGCCAATGCAGGGGACGCAGGTTTGTGCCGTGGTCCAGGAAGATCCCACATGCCGTGGAGCAGCTGGGCCCGTGAGCCATGGCCACTGAGCCTGTGCTCCGCAACGGGAGAGGCCACAACAGTGAGAGGCTTGAGTACCGCAAAAAAAAAAAAAAAAAAAAAAAAAAGATGAATGAATAAAGATGTTGTGTGTATATACACACACTGGAATATTACTCAGCCATAAAAAAGAATGAAATAATGTAACTTGCAGCAACATGGATGGACCTAGAGATTATCATACTAAGCAAAGTCAGAAGGAGAAAGACAAATACCAAATGATATCATTTATATGTGGAATCTAAAATATGACACAAGTGAACTCATCTATGGGACAGAAACAGACCCACAGACATAGAGAACAGACCTGTGGTTGCCAATGGGGGGTGGAGGGGGAAGGGAAGGATTGGGAGTTTGGAATTAGCAGATGCAAACTAGTATTTATAGGATGGATAAACAACAAGGTCCTACTATATAGCACAGGGAACTATATTCAATATCCTGTGCTACACCATAATGGAAAAGAATATGAAAAAGAATATATATATATATATATATATATGTATAACTGAGTCACTCTGCTGTTCAGCAGAAATTAACACAACATTGTAAATCAACCATACTTCAATAAAAGTTTTAAAAATTTTGTAGGGTAAAATAGACTTTTTCAAACACACAAAAGTTGAAAGAATTCATCACCTGCAAACCAACATAACAAAAAATGTTAGAGTAAGTCTTTCAGGCAGAATGAAATGAGAGCAGATTAAAATATAGATCTCTACAATGAAATAAAAGCACAGAAAAGGATAACTATATGAATATATGTATAGGATAATTTTATCATTAATTAAATCTTTTAAAAATATAATTGATTAAACAAAAATAATAATATCCAATGGAGTTTATAACATATGTATGTATGACAACAATAATGCCAAAAATCCCCATGAAATAATATTATAAATACTCTTTTTGCTCTGAGTAGTTCCTGTATTCAATATAGATGAGAAATCATTATTTCCTGAAGTAATTCAGTATAAAGACACTCCTGTATAATACATTTATAATAACTAAGTGGTAACTAATAACTAATTGGTAATAAACCAATATTAAATGCTTACTGCAAAATTTATCCTATGACATTTGAAATTGAAACTGAAAATGGAAATTCATTAATGAGAATTGAATATTAAACCATGTTACTTCAAATGTTTCTCAAACAACAATATGAATAAATTAGAAATTGACATAGAAAAATGATGAATATTGATAAGATATATCTATTGTGTTTTCTTTGTATGATGGGGAAATTATTCTACTGTTAAGTGTACATAAGCATAAGGTCTTAGTGAAGATGGTAATGATGGCATTTTACATACAGGTGATAAAATCATTGTTGGTGATATGGTGAAAATGCATATTCTGTTAATTGCTCCCCTCAAACAGCCTGCCTTTATCAGTGAGCAAGAGATTCATGGCCTTTTACACAACTAAGGAGGGATTACTTAGTCAGAAAACTAGGTTAATGGGCCAAATAACAATGGAATACTCTTTTAAAGGTTTTTAAAATGACTATTGTAATGCTATTTTATCCCTAAGAATGGCTTCCATCATTATCATGAGATGTCCAACTCCATTTTGATGAAAACAGCAGTAATATTGCTTCATCTCCAAGATCTTCAAACAACTGTAATAAATGCATACTGCATATATATGTACAGATATAATGTAGCTTAGATTCTATATGTTTAGAAGTTCTACTAAACATATTTCTTAAAAATAAGAGTTCTAGTATTTAAGGTTTATATTTACCCCACTATTTCACTTATAAATTTAGCAAAATATATGAATAAATAGTAACATATATAATAGACTTTATCAACAGTGTTAATAGTTATACATCTTGTTAGGAAATATTAATGTTTATTCATACAAACAAGCTGTTTATTAATAGAGTTCTACACTAGACATTATTGAGAATATTACATAATTTGAAAATATATACTCATTAAAACTCTAAAAACAAAGCAAATGATAAATTCTAAACCATATCTGGCCTGAAAGATTTCAGATCTGATACTCTAGGACTATAATTTTTTATCATAATTTGTATGGTCCATCTTGGGCTGTCATTTTGTTCTTCTAGTCTCTGGAAGAATATCTATATGAAAGAGTTTTCTTGTTCTCTGAGAAGTTTGGTGATCTTTATCTGTATCTTGAGGGCTTCATTTTTCTTTCATTATTATAGATCTAAAATTTTCCTTTGTTCTTCTTGAAATTTTTATGGTAATTTATGAATACTAGTAGAAAAATATTTATTTCATCTATCTTGTTTTAACTTAAAAATGTAATGCTGTTCTTAATTTTTTCCCCTCTCCTTTCTCTCTCTCTAATTTCTACTGTATCTATAGTTAGAGAAAACTCAATCAAGCCCTTCCATTTTGACATATTTTACCCTTCTTATTATGTCTTCCATATGTCTTAATCTTTCTTGAGTACATTTTATCTCTTCATCTCTCTGTTCTAGACACAGTAAGTCCCCTACATAGGAACCTTCAAGTTTCGAACTTTCAAAGATGTGAATGTGTGTTTGCATGTCCAGTCACTTAGTCTATGTGTCTGGCATACATTGTCACATACGTGCATCCTCTACAAGTGGTTGTGCTTTTGTGTACTTTACTGTACCGTACTGTATAGATTACAGTAGTACAGTACCTTTATTTCAAACCCAGTATGTCCAGAAGCAAGTGTAGAAGCAGCAGTGATGTAGCTGGTACTGCTAAGAAGTGCCAAGCAATAATGATGGAAACAAAAGTGAAAATAATTGAGAGAGTGGAGCAAGGTGAAAAGATGGTAGATGTCGCTCATTCTTATAACATGAATCGTTCAACCATCAGCACGATTCTAAAGAACAAGGACAAGATCATGGAACATGCGACATCTGCTGTGCCGATGATGTCGATAATAATATCGAAGAAGCTTGGAAAAGTGATGGAGGAGATGGAGAAACTTCTCAGTGTGTGGATGTAGGATCAGCATCAGCTTCAAGTTCTGCTCAGTCTGATTTAAGAGAAAGCTAAAAGCCTTTATGAAGACTTGAAGAAGAAGCACGGTGAAGAATCAGAGGACACATCTTTTAATGCCAGCCATGGCTGGTTTCATCAGTTCAAGGCTAGAGCCAACCTTCACAATGTAAAAGTAAGTGGCGAGCCAGCGAGTACAGATACGGTAGCTGCCAGGGAATTTCCTGAAATGCTTCTTCAAGAAATTATTTATGAAGGCGCATATTTACCTGAGCAGGTTTTTAATGTGGATGAGACAGGACTATACTGGAAGAGGATGCCAGACTGAAGTTACATCAGTAAGGAGGAAAAGTTGATGCCAGGCTATAAAGCAGCAAAGGATGGCTAACTCTGCTGTTACTGTACTGTAATATTAAAAATGTTTTCTTTATTTTTTGTGTTTGGTTTTATGTATTATTTGTGTGAAAATTATAATAAACCTATTACAGTACAGTACTATATAGCCGATCATGTTAGTTGGGTACCTAGGTTAACTTTGTTGGACTTACAAACAAATTGGTCTTACAAACATGCTCTCAGAATGGAACTTGTTTGTATATAGGGGACTTACTGTATTTTGAATAACTAATTTTCTCTTAAACAATGTCTAGTATTCTGCACATTTCAATGTCTATATTTTCTAGAATTCTCATTGCCATTTTTCTAAAGTTTACCAGTTTTTTTCTTAATAGGTTGTTCTTTTAAAAAACAGATATAATACTATTATAAATTGTTTATAAACTATTAGATATAAACAGATATTAGTATTATAAAAAATAGCAATGACAGATTTCTTTCTGTTCCATGACACAATAGTATATTTTAATTCTTTCTGTTGCTTAGTCCAGTAATACTTCTCTGGTTGTCTGCAACCTTTAGGACTTCCTACTTTTCTTTCACTTAGAGGTAAAATTGCAGCAGTCAAACGTAAAATTTACTTGCAGCTTTGCCGTTATCAAGGCCACATTACACTGATTCTTGGTGTCAGTCCAATGTGATGACATTAGACTAAATACCCTCTCAATAAAAGTGTTTGAGCATGAGGCATTTAGGATTTTACTTACTAGGAACAGCAAATGTTTAGATTTTTAGAAATTAGTTTACAACTCTTCAAAAATGTCCACCCACTTTGTATCTATAGGCTTATTTT
This sequence comes from Monodon monoceros, assembly GCF_005190385.1. Lineage (NCBI taxonomy): Eukaryota > Metazoa > Chordata > Mammalia > Artiodactyla > Monodontidae > Monodon > Monodon monoceros. The sequence goes on along the minus strand of NW_021703778.1, from coordinate 122,484,592 downwards.
GGTGGACCAGCTATTTACAAATCAGGTCCTTAACAATGATAAACCATCCCACAGACTATCCATGTTTAAAATGTCCATCATTTATAAATTCTTATAAACATACTACATGTCATCATAAGTTTAACCCTTCTTTCTCAGGGAAAATGGTTCTAAAGCACAGAGAATTATTTGAATTTATGAAAATTGAAATTGGATTCCAAATAAATGTTTCTTTTCTAATGGGCTCTCTAAAGTGTCTTTTAGATGACTCTGTTATGTGTTTCCAATTATTTTGCTTGTTGTGACAGGTGACTTTCCCTTTTAGTGATTCATTTCTTTCTATACATTACAATTCTGTTTCCTTGAGCTTATCTTCAACATGGGCTATATAAATTTTTTTAAGGAAACCCACGTGACCTTAACTGAAAATCTCTTATCCTGAAGAGTTTTGCAATAGATTTTTCCAGGGTTCAAGCAGCTTGCAATGTCTGGGACAAATTGCTATTTAATTTCTCAGTTGAATATTTTTATACGATATGAACAATGTAAATATAGACTCTTAAATGATACTTAAGATTTTAAGTATCATTAAAATTATACTTAAGTTTTTTTCTTTTTACAAGTGATTTTTGTTTTTCTTTCAATCCAAGACTTGGGTAAGAAGACAACATACTTTATGATATACCTGAACAAGTGAGCAAAGATTTTTTATTTTTTAACATCTTTATTGGAGTATAATTGCTTTACAACGGTGTGCTAGTTTCTGCTTTATAACAAAGTGAATCAGCTATACATATACATATATCCCCATATCTCCTCCCTCTTGCGTCTCCCTCCCACCATCACTATCCCACCCCTCTAGGTGGTCACAAAGCGCCGAGCTGATCTTCCTGTGCTATGTGGCTGCTTCACACTAGCCATCTATTTTACATTTGGTAGTGTCTATATTTCCATGCCACTCTCTCACTAAGTCCCAGCTTACCCGTCCCCCTCCCTGTATACTCAAATCCATTCTCTACGTGTGCATCTTTATTAATGTCCTGCCTCTAGGTTTTTCAGAACCTTTTTTTTTTTTTTAGATTCCATATATATGTGTTAGCGTATGGTATTTGTTTTTCTCTCTCTGACTTACTTCGCTCTGTATAACAGTCTCTAGGTCCATCCACCTCACTACAAATAAATCAATTTTGCTTCTTTTTATGTCTGAGTAATATTCCATTGTATATATGTGCCACATCTTCTTTATCCATTCATCTGTTGATGGAAACTTAGGTTGTTTCCATGTCCTGGCTATTGTAAATAGAGCTGCAATGAACACTGTAGTACATGACTCCTTTTGAATTATGGTTTTCTCAGGGTATATGCCCAGTAGTAGGATTTTTGGGTCATATGGTAATTCTATTTTTAGTTTTTCAAGTAACATCCATACTGTTCTCCATAGTGGCTGTATCAATTTACATTCCCACCAACAGGGCAAGAGGGTTCTCTTATCTCCACACCCTCTCCAGTATTTATTTGTAGATTTTTTGATGATGGCCATTCTAACTGGTGTGAGGTGATACCTGGTTGTAGTTTTGATTTGCATTTCTCTAATGATTACTGTTGTTGAGCATCTTTTCATGTGTTTGTTGGCCATCTGTATATCTGCTTTGGAGAAATGTCTATTTAGGTCTTCTGCCCACTTTTGAATTGGGTTGTTTTTTTGATATTGAGCAGCATGAGCTGCTTGTAAATTTTGGAGAACAATCCTTTGTCTGTTGCTTCATTTGCAAATATTTACTCCCATTCTGAGGGCTGTCTTTTTGTCTTGTTTATGGTTTCCTTTGCTGTACTAAAGCTTTGAAGTTTCATTAGGTCCCATTTGTTTATTTTTGTTTTTATTTCCATTTCTCTAGGAGGTGGGTCAGAAAGGATCTTGCTGTGATATATGTCATACAGAGTTCTGCCTATGTTTTCCTCTAAGGCTTTTATAGTGTCTGGACTTACATTTAGGTCTTTAATCCATTTGGAGTTCATTTCTCTGTATGGTGTTAGGGAGTGTTCTAATTTCTTTCTTTTACATGTAGCTGTCCAGTTACCCTAGCACCACTTATTGAAGAGGCTGTTATTTTTCCATCGTATATTCTTGCCTCCTTTATCAAAAATAAGGTGACCATATGTGCGTGGGTTTATCTCTGGGCTGTCTATCCTGTTCCATTGATCTATATTTCTGTTTTTGTGCCAGTATCATACTATCTTGATTACTGTAGCTTTGTAGTACAGTCTGAAGTCAGGGAGCTTGACTCCTCCAGCTCCGTGTTTCTTTCTCAAGATTGCTTTGGCTATTCGAGGTCCTTTGTATTTCCATACAAATTGTGAAATTTTTTGTTCTAGTTCTGAAAAATGCCATTGGTAGTTTGATAGGGATTGCATAGAATCGGTAGACTATTGTGGGTAGTATAGTGATTTTCGAAATTTTGATTCTTCCAATCCAAAAACATGGTATAGCTCTCCATCTATTTGTATCATCTTTCATTTCTTTCATCAGTGTCTTATAGTTTTCTGCATACAGGTCTTTTGTCTCCCTAGGTAGGTTTATTCCTAGGTATTTTATTCTTTTTGTTGCAAAGGTAAATGGGAGTGTTTCCTTAATTTCTCTTTCACATTTTTCATCATTAGTGTAGAGGAATGTAAGAGATTTCTGTGCATTAATTTTGTATCCTGCTACTTTACCAAATTCATTGATTAGCTCTACTAGTTTTCTGGTAGCATCTTTAGGATTCTCTATGGATAGTATCATGTCATCTGCAAACAGTGACAGCTTTACTTCTTCTTTTCCGATTTGGCTTCCTTTTATTTCTTTTTCTTCTCTGATTGCTGTGGCTAAAACTTCCAAAACTATGTTGAATAAGAGTGGTGAGAGTGGGCAACCTTGTCTTGTTCCTGATCTTAGAGGAAATGGTTTCAGTTTTTCCCCATTGAGGATGATGTTGGCTGTGGGTTTGTCATATATGGCCTTTATTATGTTGAGGTTAGTTCCCTCTGTGCCTCCTTTCTGGAGGGTTTTTATCACAAATGGGTATGGAATTTTGTCGGAAGCTTCTTCTGCATCTATTGCGATGATCATATGGTTTTTCTCCTTCAATTTGTTAATATGGTTTACCACATTGACTGATTTGCATATATTGAAGAATCCTTGCATTCCTGGGATAAACCCCACTTGATCATGGTGTATGATCCTTTTAATGTGCTGTTGGATTCTGTTTGCTAGTATTTTGTTGATGATTTTTGCATCTATGTTCATCAGTGATATTGGTTTGTAGCTTTCTATTTTTGTAACATCTTTGCCTGGTTTTGGTATCAAGGTGACGGTGGCCTCGTACAATGAGTTTGTGAGTGTTCTTCCCTCTGCTGTATTTTGGAAGAATTTGATAAGGATAGGTGTTAGCTCTTCTCTAAATGTTTGATAGAATTCACCTCTGAAGCCATCTGGTCCTGGGCTTTTGTTTGTTGGAAGATGTTTAATCAGAGTTTCAATTTCAGTGCATGTGATTGGTCTGTTTATATTTTCTCTTTCTTCCTGGCTCAGTCTTGGAAGGTTGCACTTTGCTAAGAATTTGCACATTTCTTCCATGTTGTCCATTTTATTGGCATAGAGTTGCTTGCAGTAATCTCTCATGATCCTTTGTATTTCTGTAGTGTCAGTTGTTACTTCTCCTTTTTCATTTCTAATTCTATTGATTTGAGTCTTCTCTCCTTTTTTCTTAATGAGTCTAGCTAATGGTTTATCAATTTTCTTTATCTTCTCAAAGAACCAGCTTTTAGTTTTATTTATCTTTGTTACTGTTTCCTTCATTTATTTTTCATTTATTTCCTTTCGGACCTTATGATTTTTTCCTTCTGCTAACTTTGGGGTCTTTTGTTCTTCTTTCTCTAATTGCTTTAGGTGCAAGGTTAGGTTGTTTATTTGAGATGTTTCTCATTTCTTGAGGTAGGAGTGTATTGCTATAAACTTCCCTCTTAGAACTGCTTTTGCTGCATCCCATAGGTTTTGGGTCATCATGTTTTCATTGTCATTTGTCTCTAGATATTTTTTGATTTCCTCTTTGATTTCTTCAGTGATCTCTTGGTTATTTAGTAGTGTATGGTTTAGCCTCCATGTGTTTGTATTTTTTTACAGATATTTTCCTGTAATTGATATCTAGTCTCATGGCATTTTGGTCAGAAAAGACACTTGATACAATTTCAATTTTCTTAAATTTACCAAGGCTTGATTTGTGCTTCCTAGACCTGACTATTTCCTTTCCCATATAGGGAAGTTTTCAACTATAATCTCTTCAAATATTTTCTCAGTCCCTTTCTTTTCTCTTCTTCTTCTGGGACACCAATAATTCGAATGTTGGTGCATTTAATGTTGTCCCAGTGGTCTCTGAGACTGTCCTCAATTCTTTTCATTCTTTTTTCTTTATTCTGCTCTGCTGTAGTTATTTCCAACTTTCTGTCTTCCAGGTCACTTATCTGTTCTTCTGCCTCAGTTATTCTGCTATTGATTCCTTCTAGAGAATTTTTAATTTCATTTATTGTGGTGTTCATCATTGTTTGTTTTCTCTTTGGTTCTTCTTGGTCCTTGTTAAACATTTCTTGTATTTTCTCCATTCTATTTCCAAGATTTTGGATCATCTTTACTGTCCATACTCTGAATTCTTTTTCAGGGAGACTGCCTATTCCCTCTTCATTTGTTTGGTCTGGTGGGTTTTTACCTTGCTCCTTCATCTGCTGTGTGTTTCTCTGTCTTCTCATTTTACTTAACTGACTGTGTTTGGGATCTCCTTTTTGCAGGCTGCAGGTTTGTAGTTCCCATTGTTTTTGGTGTCTGCCCCCAGTGGCTACGGTTGGTTCAGTGGGTTGTGTAGGCTTCCTGGTGGAGGGGACTAGTGCCTGTGCTCCGGTGGATGAGTCTGGATCTTGTCTTTCTGGTGGGCAGGTCCACGGCTGGTGGTGTGTTTTGGGGTGTCTGTGGCCTTATTATGATTTTAGGCAGCCTCTCTGCTAATGGATGGGGTCATGTTCCTGTCTTGCTAGTTGTTTGTCATAGGGTGTCTAGCACTGTAGCTTGCTGGTCATTGAGTGGAGCTGGTCTTAGCCTTGATGTGGAGATCTCTGGGAAAGCTTTCAACGTTTGATATTATGTGGAGCCAGGAGGTCTCTGGTTGACCAATGTCCTGAACTCAGGTCTTCCACCTCCAAGGCTCAGGCCTGACATCCGGCTGGAGCACCAAGACCATGTCAACCACATGGCTTTTGGGAAGTCTGAGGTCTTCTGCCAGCGTTCAGTAGGTGTTCTGTAGTAGTTGTTCCACATGTAGATGTATTTCTGATGTATTTGTGGGGAGGCAGTTGATCTCCACATCTTACTCCTCCACCATCTTGAAGGTCTCTCTCATGAGCAAAGATTTTAAACTTTTTTTCTCTTCATAAGTGTCATAGTCTTTGAAAGTTCTTGATTTATGAAAGCTTCTAATTCTAGCCGCACTTTGTATAGGTGCAAAGCCATATCTTGTACTTAACTGTTGGGTATTTAAACTCTAATTCCATATTCTAAAACCTTATATCCTAATTTTCTCCCCACACCATCCTTAGCCACATTGTGTTTGTCTATGCAAAGCACTCACATCAAATTCCCTCCTTTTTGGGGCATGTAAGGATGTCTTTTTTGTCTTTTGTTTCCTTTGTAGCTACAGCCACATTTCCTTATATAGGCTGACTAGTAGATTGGACTTTTGCATATTGTCGCCATCTTAACTCTGAAGCCATGAACGGTTTTATTTCTGTTTTATAATGTTAGATATTATTGAACATTTCATGTCAGCCCAGGGTGCCATCTTTCCAAGTACTGACATTATTATTCTACTATATCATAAATTTTCAGTTTATCTGTTCTTGTTTGGAATAAGGAAAGATTTAAAAATGGGATCCTTAGGATTTTTCTTGAAATCAATTTTTGTCTTATTATTCTCTTTTTTTTATTGTATTTATGAAATATTTGGGCTGATTTTCCTCTATATAGCTACCAAAGCTTACTCCAATCCTTATAGATTTTTTATTAAAACTGGATACAATATAAGATACTCTTTCTACCTCATCTTTTCTTTGGTATAACTGAACACAAACATATGAATCCTTACATGTTAATAATTTTATCAATTATTATTACAAGGAAATAAAACAGGAATAGTTATATAATAAACAGGAGAAATTGACAAAACTTAATATACCCAAAATGTTCTTACAATCATGGTCTCTGACCTCTATTTTCTCACTTCCTTCTCTGATTTCACTTTTGTATTTATTTATAGATGTAGTATTAATAATATCCCAATCCTTATTTATTCCATGAAATTCCTTCTTCTAAACTTAAAGCCTCAACATTTAAATTTATTTAAGACAGCAGTTTATCCCTGATCTCAGTTGTGTAATTTGGAATTTTAAGAATTCAAAATTAAACCTAAATTTTTATATTAGAAATTATTATCTCTTGACACTTTTTCAAAAATTCCTAGATAGACTGTAAGATAAACCAATCTACATGGACCTTACTTCTGCTAGCAAAAACTTTTCTTAAAAAGTCAGTAAGGTAGTAGGCAAGCCATTTCAAAACACATGATCAGAGATATGGGAACATATGTATATGTATAACTGATTCACTTTGTTATAAAGCAGAAACTAACACACCATTGTAAAGCAATTATACTCCAATAAAGATGTAAAAAATAATAATAAAAAAATTAAAAAAAAAAAAACAACACATGATCACTTTTTGGAGTAGGATAAAGCCAGTACCAGAAATTTCCAGGAGAGACAAGTAAACCTATCATAAAACTCTTCCAAAATTCTAACCCACAATATAGTGATCTATACAACCCCCTATAGTAACATTTATGCAATTTCCAAAGTTGTCAAAAGTTAGTGTTTAACTACGGCAGGCATTAGGGTTTTAGTCAGTCATGTCCCTAGTCAAGGAGCTCTTAAAAAGTCTTAGATCATACTTGGGTTCTGTATCAGCATATTCCTGATTCTATTTTAATTTCATCATAGACACTTTTTTCTTTGCTCATTTTGTTCTTACTCCTGAATTATACTTAGTTCAAAAAAGTCTTTGTCTAGATTTTACTTTACCTCCTCCAACTCTATCCTCAGCATTCCCAAGTCAGGCTAAGAATACCTGACTTGGTATACCTGATCTTTTTCAGGACCATGGTTTTGCTATGCTTCACTTAGCCTCAGACTTCAATCTTCACTATTGTTTACTTTCTACAGCTGCATTTCCTGACATAGGTTGATAGGTTGGGTTTCTGTGTATTGTTCTTGCTTGACTCTGAAACCATGACCCCTTTATGTTTCAAGATTTTAAAACTGTCACCTATATCTAGACAACATCATAATTATTATATTAGTAATAATCATGACAATAGTAATAACTAAAATATACTTTGTCTGCTATGTGCCAGTCAGTATGCTGGATTCTTTGGATGCCTTTTCTCATTTAACCCTCATAAACCTGTGAGTTGTGTATTCTAGTGCTCATTTTCTGTGAGAACGTGCAGTTTCAGACAGTAAGTAGTTTATTTTTTTTTATTTATTTTTTTTTTGCGGTACGCAGGCCTCCCACCACTGCAGCCCCTCCCACTGCGGAGCACATGCTCTGGAAGCACAAGCCCAGCGGCCACGGCCCACAGGCCCAGCCGCTCCATGGCACACAGGAACCTCCCGGACCAGGGCACGAACCAGTGTCCCCTGCCTTGGCAGGCGGACTCTCAACCACTGCACCACCAGGGAAGCCCAGAAAGTAAGTAGTTTAAATAAGGTCATACAGCTAACAACACTGGAAAACAATTTGAATCCAGCTGTTTTGGACTCCAAATCTCAATCATATCACTTTTATCATTTTTCTGATTGGGTTTTCACCATAAGTGATTTTTTTAAACCCCTAATCATAAATCCTAACTCACCACTTCACAATCTTGCTTCTGACCATATGTTGGGCATCAAATGTCTTATTTATCAACTAGAGTTACACTGGGAGTTTTTTTCAGTTCTGATGAACATTAGGGGGTCAATGAAATAGCAGGGCCAGAATCCTTACCTTGATTTATTTTTAAAGTGATTCCTCTTAGCCTAGCTACTGTTTCTGGGGGATAAATTTAGTGAAGCTATGGTATAAGCTCAATGCCATGTTTAAAAATTATAGGATCTTTCTACCAAGAATAGATTTTCTATGCCTCTATTTTCTATGCCATTCTTAAAATAATAAGCAGCCAAAATCTAAAAGAGTGTTCTTAAACTTAGATCTTCACCTAGATCTTAGTCCAAGTGATTAGTCTGCATGCACATTCCCCCATTCTCCCTCATTTTCTTCCTTCCTTAATCCATCCAGAACTAGCCTCTGCCCTCTCTTTTTCAAATCGAAATATCTTTAAGGAGTTTCTTTCATCACTATGTCAGTGGAAGTTCTACCAACCTGCACACTCCCAGATGGCTAAGAGATACTTTCAGATCATTTTAATCATCTGCTTTTCATATCCCCAATGACTCTGAGTTTATAAGAAGATTATTTTCCATGAATTGATTGTGTTAAATATGAAGAAGTTATTATAATTACATTTTTTTCTTTTAACCAGTTCTCATAACTATGGCTACATTTAGAATAAAATGATTTGTTTCTATACAGTTTATGCATGAAACCAGGTTAAGGAAGAGAAGGGGAATAGTAATTATTGCCTATTGCAAAATGGAATGATGCTAACACGGTCAAAATACGATCAGCTTTAGGAGGCATGACTTCAATTCTATTGAATCAATCAGCAAGGGCATGGGTGAATGTAGTCAGTAGTATCTACCACTCAATAAGACTCATATTCAAAGTTCCAATCTCAATGGACTTGAGGATATGGGGAGGGGGAAGGGTAAGCTGTGACAAAGTGAGAGAGTGGCATGGACATATATACACTACCAAACGTAAAATAACTAGCTAGTGGGAAGCAGTCACATAGTACAGGGTGATCAGCTCGGTGCTTTGTGACCACTTAGAGGGGTGGGACAGGGAGGGTGGGAGGGAGGGAGACGCAAGAGGGAAGAGATATGGGAACATATATATATGTATAACTGATTCACTTTGTTATAAAGCAGAAACTAACACATCATTGTAAAGCAATTATACTCCAATAAAGATGTAAAAAAAAGAAAAAAAAAAGACCAAGCCATGATTAGCTTGGAAATTTCATCCCCCGTTTTCATCCCTGAGAGAAGGGAGAGGGGCTGGAAATGGAGTTACCTGCCTACGTGAAGAAACCTCCATAAAATCCCAATAGTGCAGTGTTCTGGAAGCTTCCAGGTGGGTGAACACATCCACACTGGGAGGCGACTGCACTCCAGTTCCATGGGGACAGAATCTCCTGCGCCTGGAACCCTTCCAGACCTCGCCCTCTGTATCCCTTCATTTGGCTGTTCATCTGTGTACCTTATCATATCTTTTAATAAACTGGTGAATGTAAATGTTAAAAAAAAAATGTTCCAATCTCAGACTTTATACTCTGTGATCTGAAATATGCAAATGGAATGGTTTTAGCTTACACTTTATGTGATAAAATGACAAATTCTAGGATATGGCATCGTATAAAAGGTCAAAAGTAAAGAACACAATTTTCAAATTAATCAAATTCCTAACAAAATAGAGATTGTTATGATGCATGACATTTTAAATTTTGATAGAGGATAGTTGGATCAAAAATCATTTAAAGGGCTCCCCTGGTGGCGTAATGGTTGAGAGTCCGCCTGCCGAGGCAGGGGACACGGGTTCGTGCCGCGGTCCGGGAGGATCCCACATGCCGCGGAGCGGCTAGTCCCGTGAGCCATGGCTGCTGAGCCTGCGCATCCAGAGCCTGTGCTCCACAACGGGAGAGGCCACAGCAGTGAGAGGCCCGCGTACCGCAAAAAAAAAAAAAAAAAAAAAAAATCATTTAAAATAATAGATACAAGACTATTCAATAGTCTGCAACACTATGACTATTGGTAACTAAGGTAGCCAACAAAAAGTTGCAGGAGAAAATTAATTTTATGTAATATCAGTGTTCAATAAAGATCATTTAATAAGATATTTGTGTTGCAATTTTATAACCAAAGCATTTAAACTTGTTAACTCTCTGTCTCTGACTGTCCTGTCAAAATTTAAATGTCTGAACATTTTCTGCAAAGTTTTATGAAATAAAACTATAAGCCAACTCTGAAAAGAAATTGCAGTATATATTTAAAAATCCAGTTCCCATCTGGTGTCTCACAGCTTGGCTTTTGTTTCAAGGTGATTTTTTTAAAGTTTATGTTACATAGAAATGTCAACGAGTAATGATCCATAACCACATGTTGACTATGTCACAGTGTGTGTTTATGCTGCAAACACTCATTTGAGAAAGCAAGAGAGAAACATTACTTTATGTTCACTTGTTACAGAATCAAATACTCTATAGCTACAGCATTATGTCCATTGAGTCAAAGTAACACACAATAAAATGATCTTTTAAACATTTAATGAGAATATAGTCAGTGAAATCATATATTTAGAAATAATTATTTTTAGAAACTTATTATAACATGGCAAATCAGAAAAACACTGCTAAATCAGCTATAAAATCTAGAATTGTTGCCTAGCTCATGATTCTTTAATCACCTCTCATATCTTACATATTTAATTTTCGCACACACACAAATTGTTATCTACATATGCATACATGTATATGTGTATGTGCAATACATCCATTGCATTATTTTATTATCCCTGTTTTCATAAATAAGGAAATTTAACATAGAAATCATTATAAAATACAAGTAGAGAAGACTTGATCTGCTAATCCTATGAGTTAGCATATTCTAACTTAGAAAACATATCTGAAAAAATTTAAAACAACATTTAAATTATTAAAGATGGTAGCACAGCTTTTAAATATATAGATTATCTAAAAATTCCAAGACACTTTATACTTATCCTCCTTAATGTGAAACAAGGATGGATACAGTTTTTTCCCCTTAATAAAATAAAATGGCTATTCTTTACTTGAATACAGCAATCAACAGCTTTTAAAAAAGCTTTTTATAAACACTGTGTTTTATAAACACTTCCAGAACACTGCAGGATATTTGCTTAATATATTAATGTATTTTTCTTTCCTATTAAAACCAAGATCAAATTTAACAGTAAAATGTCCGACATTCCTAACAGTGGTTTATATAGAAAATTTGTCAACCTTACTTTTAAGCAAATAATTAAAAAATAATATTTAGAAATGACAGATTCTGGCATTTTAATTGTGAAAGATAACTTCTGTTTAAATGTGTGTTATATACAGTTTATGGTGGTGAAAATTGAAAAATTTTATGGGGAAAAGACAGCCTCTTCAATAAATGGTATTGGAAAAACAGGACAGCTACATGTTAAAGAATCAAATTAGACTACTCTCTCATGCCATGCACAAAAATAAATTCAAAATGGAATAAAGACTTAAATGTAAGACTTGAAACCTTAAAACTTCTAGAAAAAAAACACAGGCAGTACACTCTTTGACACTGGTCTTAGTAATATTTTTTGGATATGTCTTCTCAGGCAAGGGAAACAAAAATAAACAAGTGGGATAACATCAAACTAAAAAGCTTTTGCACAGCAAAGGAAACTATCAACAAAATGAAAATGCCACCTACTGAATGGAGGAAGATATTTGCAAAAAATACAACCAATAATGGGTTAACATCCAAAATACACAAAGAACTCATACAACTTTACATCAAATAAGCAACCCAATTAAAAAATGGGCAGAGGAACTAAATAGACCTGTTTGCAAAGAAGACATACAGATGGGCAACAGGCACATGAAAAGATGCTCAACATCACTAACCATCAGGAAAATGCAAATCAAAACCACAAGATGTCACCTCACACCTTATCAAAAAGACAACAAATAACAAGTATTGGCGAGGATATGTAGAAAAGGGAACCCTCATGTACTGCTGGTAGGAATGTAAACTGGTGCAGCCACTATAGAAAATAGCATGGAGATTCCTCAAAAAATTAAAAATAGAACTACCATATGGTCCAGCAATTCCACTTCTGAGTGTTTATCCAAAGAAAACAAAAACACTAATTAGAAAAGATATATGCACCCTAATGTTCACTGCAGCATTTATGCAATAGCCAAGATACAGAAGGAACCTAAGTGTCCAACAACAAATGAATGGATAAAGAAAATGTGGTATGTGTATACAGACACATACACACACATACACACACAAAGAAATATCACTCAGCCATAAAAAGAATGAAATTTTGCCATTTGCAATAACATGGATAGACCAAGAGGGTATTACACTAAATGAAATTAGAGAAAATATTGTATGATTTCACTTGTATGTGGAATCTAGAAAACAAAACAAATGAACAAACATAACAAAACAAAAACAAAGTTATAGATACAGAGAACAAACAGGTGTTTGCCAGAGGGGCGGGTGGTAGGGAGAGGAAAGAAATAGGTGGAGGAGATTAAGAGGTACAAACTTCCAGTTGCAAAATAAATGAGTCATGGTTATAAAATGTACAGTGTGGGGAATATAGTCAATAACTATAACATCTTTGTATGGTGACATATCATATCTAGACTTAACCTGGTGATATTTTGAAATGTACAGAAATACTGAATCACTGTGTTTTAAAATAGGAACTAACGTAGTGTTGTAGGTCAATTATACTTCCAAAACAAACAAACAAACTCACAGAAAAAGAAATCAGATTTGTGGTTACCAGAGATGGGAGCAGGGGGAGGGAGAACTTGATGAAGGCCGTCAAAAGGTGCAACCTTCCAGTTATAAATAAATAAGTACTCAGGATGTAATATACAACATGATAAATATAATTTACACTGTGGTATGTTATATAAGAAGGTTGTTAAGAGAGTAAATCCCAAGAGTTTTCATCACAAGGAAAAATTTTTTCCATTTCTTTAATTGTGTATCTATGTGAAATGATGGATGTTAACTTAAACTTACTGTGGTAATCATTTCATGATGTATCTAAATCAAATCATAATGCTGTACACCTTAAACTTATACAGTGCTGTATGTCAAATATCTCTCAATAAAACTGGAAGGAAAAAAAGAAAAGTAAGTTTTGAAAGATTTTTTTTAAAAAAGAAAGAAAACTGAACAACTTTGGAGGAAATCATTTGGCACTATAAATTAAGAGCCTTAAAACCATTTGTTCCTGGGCTTCTCTGGTGGTGCAGTGGTTGAGAGTCTGCCTGCCGATGCAGGGGACACGGGTTCGTGCCCCAGTCCGGGAAGGTCCCACATGCCGCGGAGCGGCTAGGCTCATGAGTCACCGTTGAGCCTGCGCGTCCGGAGCCTGTGCTCCACAACAGGAGAGGCCAGAACAGTGAAAGGCCCACTTATCGCAAAAAAAAAAAAAAAAAAAAAAAATCTGTTCCTTTTACCCATTAATTTCAATTCTGAAAAACCAGTCTAAGAAAATATATATAACCACCTCTCCAAAGTTTAATGCACAAAGATGCTCAATTTCATAAAAATAAATAATAAAAAAGCATAAAGCTCTAATTGTCAAACAGTTGGGGAAATGCTAAAGGAGCTAAAGTATTTTCTTCTTTTGTTTGATGATATAAAAATCACAGAACATATCAACCAAGAACAAGGGAGAGACTCTTATCCTTAATCTTTGGTGAGTGAAGCTACTGTTGCTCCTTCCCTGTGCCCACATGATCCCAAGAGATGGGCATCTCCATTGGTGGCCTCTTTCCCTCTTTATAAAACTTGATTCTCAGGACCTTGAGTGAAGCTCCCAAAAGAAATAGGAATCTGTATTAACTAAGGATGGAATCCACAATCACTGTCTCACCCATATCCCTGCCTACCACCTCTATCCTAAGTTCTATTAGAATCCAAGGAAACTGTGAGTAACCAGGACATTCTCCCTCCTTCCAAATCTCAATATACTTGGCCTATTCCCATTCTTCTTTAGGAAAAAAAAAAATCAATTTAGTTTACTTAATGAACTTAGACATATAAAAGAGGTCTCCTTAATGCCCAATTATACTAATGAAATTTATGGTTTTATTATTAAATGGCAACTCTCCATTCAATGGTCTCAGATTTATGGACCTAAAAGAGGAAAGGAAGAATATAATTCATTAAACAAATTTCTTTTTGTGGGTGATAGATGTCAAATACTGTTTTAGACATTGAAATTACAATGCTGAACCAAAAAGGTGTTTACTCAAGGAGTTTATTCTAATGCTGGAAGACATTTAATTAGCAAGTAAAGTAAATGCCTAATATTACAAGAGGATGTTTTTATTTCCCTTGTGATGAGCCTAGAACTGAAAAAAACTAAGACATTTAATTTCACAAATGGTTCTTCTATATAAAATTCTAAAATGGCCTAAGAGTAAAATATTAAGAATAAAAATTTATACACAATTTTTATAATCCTATTAAAATTATAGAAATATCTTCTTGATTAAAATGATATCTAGCATTTCCTATGTCAAGTTCCAATTAAAATAGTTTTGAAGACAGAAGAAACTATATATATATTTGTGTGTATATATATATACTGGTAGTCACTTTATAGCTGGAGGAAGCCATAATAACGTCAAGAACAATGGAATACAATGAAAAATTACAATCTAATTGCTGGTATACTAGTCAATCTAAAATGCAATCTTCCTGATAAAAGAAATGCAAGAGATTTTACTCCTTTCTCTGTTGCTTGAACTTTTGCTCAGAGAACCAGTCATATAACAACCACAAAACTAGACCGTAAACCTGAGAATATTGCATCTTGTATAAGGATGGTTTTTGAGGTGGCCTGTCAATATTACACTTTCTATAGACATTTGTAGATTGATATTCCTGGAAAACAACTGAACACCAAATGTGGGGGGCAGGGAATGCCTGGTTTGGGGGAGGTGGGTAGCTGAAGAGAAGGGGAATTATTACTGCTAGCAAATCTTTATCTGGGATTTTTAGTTCACATAAAGTAAGCACTCAATATAGAATAAAAACAGGAAGAGCCTTTGTGGCATTCATGCTAATAGCTCTCATTTTTTTTTTTTAATGTCCTTACAGTTTAGTGTCCTAGAATCAGGAGTGAAGGTTAAGGAATAGCCCATTTCAACTCCTTTCAGTAAAGCTATGCTAGATGAATGCCTGCTAGGTATGGGGCATGGATAAAACTTTGAAATATCACTTGATACTTTAATTTTAGTTTTAATAAAGATTTTTATCTAAGTTAAAAATGGAACATAAGCAAGGCAAATCACCTACTGGCAAATTCCTGGTCTAGATAAATCTCTTTTCATCACAGAATAATTAAGTAAAAGAAAAATCTAAGATTTTATTGTTAAAAACTCACTAAAGGGCATGGAAATTGGAATGGTTTCTTAATGTCTCAAAGGAAGATCTTAACTGAGATAAAACAGTTAACTAAAAGAACAACTTTTCAATAACTCTTTGGAATTCTTAACATGGAGACATGGGATTCAAGAAAGATAATCAAAGCCACAGCAAAAGATAAGCTGAAGTTTAAATATGAATATATATGACAAATAAGTATGTCAAATTAAAAAATGGTTTAAGAAAATTAAATCCTAACTGCAGAATTCACCATTTAGTAAAGTATATTACTGGCATAGAAGAAAAGTTGAGAAATTCTTCTCAAAATTCAAAGTGAAGGAATAGAAAAATGAAAAAATAAATTTTAAAGGAGAAGATATAGGGGATACATAAGAGAAGTTCAAAATTTAACAATTTTGCCTAAATACAAGAGACCAGAAATAAAAATGATAGAGAAGCAAAAGTAAAAGCTTCTAAAATATCCAAAGCAAGAAATCTGAATATGTGTATTGAGAGGGTATTAGTGATTGCTAGGGGAAAAAAAAAAAAAAAAAAAACGATAAGAAAAGAAAAACTAAAATCTTGTGAATTACAAAGATTAAAAACAAAATCTTTAAGCATCCAACTACAAAATAAAGCAAGATGCCCTAATTTTCTTCTGTAAGATTACTTTTTTATAAAGCAACAGAGCAAGAAATTTGGGGCATAAGAGTTGCTAATCTAAAAACACTCCAGTGAAAATTTAATCAACTAATAAAAACTATTTCATTTGTTTTAAATAATAAGTATAACTTTTGCTCCCAGGTATGATGGAGTAGTTTGTGGTACATCAATGCTCCTTTTGAGAGCAACTAAAATGGATAAGTATACAAATGTATGTCTTTATAGGTTTTGGAGAGCTAATGAATCAACCTGGGATAGAGAAAATGAGATTCCCCTCAGGGGAGCAGCTTTTTCCCCTTTGGGTATTTTCTGATTCTGGCCACTAGGCAAGAGTTGGACAATCTGGATTTTGCCTGGGCAGAGTTCACTGTTGGGAAGCAGAGGTAGAATAGAGTTTTTAGCTCACTCTGGGGGATATAAAGATTTGAGAAGCAACAAAGAGAGGAATAAGAATCTAGCCTAGTGAGAAGTGAGGAATGAGACCTGAGCCATCACTAAACCTGTTTTCCCCTCAACATTTGCTGAAAAGTAGAGGTTTGAAGTTAACTAAGTAGCCTCTGGAAAGCAAAGCAGTGAGTTTTTCAGTACCATCAGACTAAGACAAGGATTAGAGTTGCGAACTTTTCATGTGAAGAGCCCCTGGTGAAACCAGATGGAAGTCCTGCAAGGTTTGGCCCATACCTGAAAGCAAGTCAGACAGGATGGTTGTGGGGACTATAATGCGCAGGAGGGTGAGAGCAGCATTCACAATGGTTGATGTTTCTTGGGTTGAAATAGATGTGCAGTCTAATAACATTTTACTTGAAGTGTAACTGACAAAAACAAACAAACAAAAAAACCTTTATAGAGGCATTGTTACCCAAAAACTCGATTTGCCTCTTGGTGGGTATTGAGCCAAATTACACAACCAAGTCAAAGCGTGGAAGAAGGAAGGATTAACTACTTAGAGCAAGTAAGGAGAACACCGAAGATCTTTCCCAAAGCAGAGTCTTCCTGAACAGCAAAACTGGGGAAGTTTTATGCTAAGGGTACATGCATATTTATGAAGGGGCTTGGGCAGTGTATGCATATTCATGAAAGGGGTTGAGTAAAGTAGAATTCAGCATAGAATTGGGGCAAAGGTTGACAGAGTCCAAGGTTTAGTTGATTGAAGTCAGGAGGGTCAGAAAACGTCAACATCATTATTCCTTTAGTTCTGACCAGTCTGGGGTCTCAGCAAGATCCTCCACCTGGGTGGGGCCTTAGTTCCTGCAGAACTCAAAAGTATGTATCAGATTGTTATGCATATCCCTTGGGGAGGAATTAGGACTCTGTTTTATTGCTGAACTATTGTTGGTTTCTTGATTGCTTTTCCTTTGTTCCTGACTTTGTTTGTTCCTTAAGATAATTAATCACTGAGTCCGGTTCAAGCACAAGCATTATGGCCAGGCTTACATCACAGAATGACTTAGGCCTAAAATGGCTTATCTTATATCAAGAAAGCCATGCCTGGTTTTCTTTCTCTGGGGATCCCCTACCCTATCTGCTTATAGCATTTTGTTTTGTTTTGTTTCTGCAAACTGAGAACCTGAATCACCACAAATGTAGTCACAGAAGGATGTCTGTGCATTAAGAAAAGGGAAATGCCCAGACTTTTCAGAAATTACTAGACTCTGAATTGACAATTCCTTAGAACGCAAAATGTTATTTTGGTTTGCCATTCAAGTAGGCACTAGTGGGTTCAGTTTATTAATGAAGTTTTGGTTTAGGTTCATCTCATGGTAGGCTTAGTGAGATTCCAAATACATCTGTGGTTATTTTCTCAGTTCTAGAATGCACAGTGGCTATATACCTATTTAATAACTAGAAGAATCCCCTTGCTGGTTCCCTGGCATATGGAACAAGAGCTCTTATGGTAGAATTTGCCAATGGAAATGTCACTATAACTGCTTTCCCTATAAAACTAGTAAACCCATACCAAAACTAACCCCCTAGAATATTGGCAGAGTTGTGTGCCACCATCCCAGACTTAAAGGAGAAAGTGAGGGTGAGTCCTACCACAGCCCCACTTAACTTGCATGTTTGACTGTGAAGAAGACAGTTGGATATTGCAGAATGACAGTGGATTACTATAAAGTGAATCATGTTTTGACTCTATTTGCAGTTCCTTTGCCAGGTACAATATCTTTACTGGAGCAAATCAAATTAGTCCTGATACCTGGTATGTAGCTATTAATCAAGCAAACACACACACACACACACACACACACACACACACAAATATGATCTGTTAGTAAAGACAACCAGAATTAATTTGCTTTTGCCTGACAAAGGTAACAATATACATCAATATATATATTTATTACCTTTCCTCAGAGCTATATAAATTCATGTCTAGCTTTGTCATAATTTACTCTGAAGGAATTTTGCACACCATTCTGATACATTTCATTGATATCATTTATTCTGATGTACAAGGTAAGCAAGAAGTAGTGAATGCTGATACACCTTCACATAATACATATGCCAGGGCAGGGACCAAGGTAAGACAAGGGAGGGACTCTCCACAGAAGCAAAATTAAAGAGGTCACCAAAATGCTCAGTAATTGAAATAAAGACTATTTTAAAGCAATATTTAAATAAATCAAATTGATTTTTTAAATCCATGACAAAAAAACTAAAATTCTGAATAAAGGCAGGATCAGTACTAATGATTTTTCCTTTTGACTAATACTCTGCTATGGTGTGGCATGGTACTGTTATCGATCCTGAGCAGTAAAACAGGGCCAACAAAAATTACTACAGTCAAAGAGCTTTATTATGGGAATTTGAGTTTGCACAGATATGGGAGAGACTGGAGGAATAAAGACTTAGAAGGCTGAAACTCAAGGATTATAAAAATATAGTTCTCTACATCAGCCTGAAGCACTAAGTAGGGTAAGAAGTCACTGCAGAGTATACTGGGACTTCTGGTTTCCAAATCTACATGTAAGGAACTTGAAATTTGCCACTCTGTCCTAACAAAACATAAAAAGCTCAACAAACTGAAAAATCAACAAATCCTCTTAAATTTCTAAGAGAAATTAGGTCACAGGGAAAACCACTGCCCACAGAATTGGAGAGACAGATAGGCAGATACAGAGAACAACTTACCAAAGCAGAAACCTCTGTGGGAACTAGTGCTGGGGTAGGTAAACTTAACTGTATTTGATGAATTGTCAAAGGCTAGGTGTGGACAAGTTAAAAACTCTGGGAGACCCAGTCATAGAAGTGCTCCCATGCTTTTTTGAGTTTTACTTATATGAGCTAGAACAAATTCTCATGATAAATATTAGGGAAAAATCTTCTCCTCCTTCCAGCATGGGGAGGGGAAAAGGAATGATTATGAAATAAGTCAAAGCACTCTGCTCTACATAACAAGGGCTGTTCTCAGGGGAAACTAGTCAACCAGACCCTATCATTCTGGGGTATTCTCAGCTCCTAAATGACGTGGGGGAAGGGAGATACTCAACTGCAGTCCACATTAGCCCTCCATGTGAGAGATGGGAAATACCTAACTGCACACTATCTAACCACCCTGTCCCACCTAAGGGAAGAGAAAAACAAAACTGAGAAACACTTGTGAAGTTCACAGTCCAGAGGCATAAGCTCACTAAAAGACTGAGACCTAATCATAGGACTATAGAATTCTTCCCCTCCCCACACACTACATTCACCACCACATTACTAAAAACCTATTTACAGCAGTCTGTTTTACTCAGACATCATATCCAGTCATCAAGGAAAAAATTACAAGGCACACCAAAAGGCAAAAACACAGTTTAAAGAGAGAGAGAGAGAGCAAGCCTCAGAATCAGATATAATTATCAGACAGGAAATTTAACACAACTATATCTATTATGCTAAGGCTTCTAATGGATAAAGTAGACAGCATGCAAGATGGGTAATGTACATAGAGAGATGGAAATCCTAAGAAAGAATTTAAAACAAATGCTACACAATTTTTTCTTAAAGTAAAAGAAATGAAGAATGCCTTTGATGGGCCCATTGGTAGACTGGACATGCTGAGGAAAAATCTCTGAGCTTAAGCATATAACAACAGAAAACTTCAAAACTTAAAAGCAAAGAGAAAAAGACTGAACAAATATAACAGAATATCCCAGAACTGTGGGAAAGCTACAAAAGGTGTAACATATGTGTAATGAGAATACCAGAAGAAGAAAAAAGAGAGAAAGAAACAGAAGAATGACTGAGATTTTCCCAAAACTAATGATCTAGAAAGATCAGAGAATACCAAGCAGGATAAATGCAAAAACCAAAAAAACAAAAAACTATACCTAGGTATATCATTTTCAAATTACAGAAAATCAAAGATAAATAAAAAGTCCTGAAAGAAGCTACAGGGAAAAAAATACTTATAGAGGAGCAAAGATGAGAATTACATCTGACTTACCTTCGGAAACCATGCAAGCAAAAGAAAGTAGAGTAATATGTTTAAATTATTATTTATAAATATTAACAAATTAATACTTTTTAGAGAAAAACCCACCAGTTTAGAATTCTGTACCTGAGAAATTATCCTTCAAAACTGAAGGAGAAATAAAGACTTTATCAGACAAACAAAAATTGAGCAACTCTGTGGCCAGTAGACCTGCTTTGCA
This sequence comes from Monodon monoceros, assembly GCF_005190385.1. Classification (NCBI taxonomy): domain Eukaryota; kingdom Metazoa; phylum Chordata; class Mammalia; order Artiodactyla; family Monodontidae; genus Monodon; species Monodon monoceros. The sequence goes on along the minus strand of NW_021703778.1, from coordinate 122,463,887 downwards.
AGAAATGTCAAAAGAAGGGGTTATTTCTACCATGAATGGGTATTGGATATTGTCAAATGCTTTCTCTGTATTTATTGATATTATCATGTGATGGCTTACATTAATTGATTTTTGAATGTTGAACCAGCCTTACATACCTGAGGAAAATCCCACTTGGTCATGGTGTATAATTCTTTTCATACATTATTGAATTTTACTTGCTACTATTTTGTTGAAGATTTTTATATCTATGTTCAACAGATATATTGGTCTGTAGTTTTCTTCCTTGTAATCTCTCCTTACCCCAAGTCCTTGGTTCTGTATATGTATCCTGGAATTGTAGCATGGTTTTTGTAGGTATTTTGACTATTCACTTCATACGGTTTACTTATACCTTCATACTTTCTTCTAAATTCTCAATTTTCCTCATTAAATAAAAGTTTCTTTCTCTTTTTTTCTTTTGAAGCATTACCCCCTTTTTTGCCTTTTCGTAGAAGTATCTCAACTGTTTCACTTTTATGGCATAGTCTTTTATATCTCTAGACTACCTTATATTTACATTATATACTATGTCAACTCTGTACAGTTTTTCTGAGATCATACATAATATTTCATTAAATAACTTTCCTTCAACCTAAGAATCAATTAATGCTGAGAAAAATAATAAAATTAGCTTATGTTTTTCCTAATTACCCTTATAGCAGAATATTTATAACAATTTTAAATATTTCCAATTAAGTGTTTATTGTCAGCTACTCTATTAAAAATAAGTCGTTTTTGTCAAAAACAATGCTCTTTCCTTCTTAAACCATTTCTAAAAGTAGACGTTATCTTTTGACCATATGTTATCACTATATAACAAATACTAGTCATAGCCTGAGATGGCTATTTTCCTATGTCGTGTTTATAATGAAAAGATATTTATTTACAGGTAGTTCAAATCTCTGAATGCACACAGCTATTTACTGTTGTGTTTTTGTATTTGGCAATACACTAGGTTAAACTACATTTTATTAGTTTAAAGAAATTAAGTATTATATAAAATAATAGGATAAGTAATATGTATCTGATGTGTCTATAGGATACATCTAATATTAAATATGAAAATTAAAATATGACAGTATAAGTCATAACAAAAAAGATGCTGAAGAAAACTTAGCTGGTCATTATCCTTTGCCAGGAACATCTGAAACATTTAATTACTGGTGGAAAGTTTACGGTGAGTCAGAGTTGAGGGGGACATCTTTTCCTTCTAATAAAAGACAACTTAAACACCAGCAATTTCAACTGAATTGCTATGACTGGGAAAATACATCAGTACTGACAACCTCCATAAACACATTCTCTCAAGAGATGTTACAAAGTATTATAAGTGTTATCATCTTCCTTCTTTATTTGGTGTCTCTTTTCTTTATTTGGTGTCTCTCTTCTTTATTTGGGGCTTATGCATAGCTTAAAAATCTGTGTTTCTCAGGAATGTTTTCCAGTTGACTTGCTCTCTATTTTGACATATGGTTTCAAATCAACTCCTCCAACCTCCACAAGGTCTTTTTAAGTACCTAGTAGAATGGACCAACAGGTCTGCTTCTTAGTTGGAGTTACAAACTCTCATCCACTTTCCTCAACATGTGTTCTCCCAAATTCTAGGTCGTTTCCCAGGTCCTTCAAGTCTTCACTTTTCCCATAAATTCCAGCTTTCTGCTGCCCTCTCCTGGCCTGCGATGACATATAAGCACTTATAGATCCCGAGTTTTACATTAGAAGGAAGTAAAACAGTGATTCTAAAAATTTAACCACCAAAATCTTTTGCAGGTTTGCATTTAAGCCTTTATTTAAAGTCCATTCTTAATTGATAGAGATCAATTTAAGAAGAAATTTGGACTTCCTTTTAAATAAAGTCAAAATCTGGCTGTGAGAAGCCCTTGTGGTAACTCCAGTGCCAGATCCTTTCTAGAGCAGAATGTACGCAAATGTAATGAGTTACAAAATTGTTATACCCTTACACCCTCTCTATTAGGGAGAACAAACCCACATTTGTTAGAAAAGTTCTCAAAAAACACTTTTGTCTCGAGACCATTGGAAAAGTAAGCTTGTTAAAGCCAGAGTCAGGGATCTATGAAGAGAAAAAGGAAGTATATTAAGGCAAAATAAAAGGAGATAGTGGGAGGTTATTATTTCCAGAAAACTATTACAATCGTAAAATTATTGGTTCAAGGAATCTTTTCTGGAAAACAGTGAAGAAGCTGCTTATTTCCACAGGCTAGGAGAGAGCAGCATGGTGACAGTGGACAACATAGGCATGCTAACTATAGACAATTTTCCTGAAATTACAAGGTGACCTTAAGATCCTTGAAGATTACAAAACAAGTTTAAATAGATCTCTGAATCTCAAGGGGCTCCAGTTTACAACTGGTTTACTGACAAATTACCATAGAATTTTTAGATTTCATTAAATTCATTTACTTCTATTTTGTTATACAGCACTGCCACTGGTAGAGTATAATTCACTGAAACAATTCCTCACACACACACGTTCTAAAGAAGTGTATTTATAAAGTGGCCTTAACTCCCTAATGAAGGCTTGGGAAAGGAGTTTTGTTGAACCTTGATATTATAATCTGCAGATGCTAGATCACCAAGTTCCAAGGGCTCTAGTTTAAATTAGTGAGTGCAAAATGAAGTAGGGAACTTGAAGTAGGGAGTACAAACATGGGACTATATAGAATCTTGATATAAATGAGGTGTTTGTCCATTTTATAACCACTTTACATCCACTTTCAGAAAACTCTTCCCTTTCAGGTATATTTTATCTCTGTCCTCCTCTTCACATCTAATTTTTATAAAAGATTTATATGTATTTATAGTGTCCATTTTTCCCTTTTCTATTCTTTATTCAACCCATTGCATTTCTTCACTCCCCATTAAAATAAATTTTAACAAAGTGATCAATGACTACCATGTGGCTAAATCCAATGTTTTTTTAAAAAATTCATAATGTTTTTCTTTATTTTAGATTGAGGTTGTAACACTCAACCTCAAATGACTTTTTTTCTACCTCCTCCTATTTCTTTTTCTACTTTGCCAATTCATTTTCACTTACATTATATTTAGATTCAGGACCCTAGTTCATAGGTCTGCACACTATGGCCCATGAGTCAATCCAGCTTGCTTCCTGATTTTGTGAATAAAGTTTTATCAAATCACAGCCACGCTCATTCATTTATGTATTGTCTATAGCCAGTTTTGCACAACAATGGCAAAGTGTGTAGTTTTGACAGAGATCATAGACCCTGCAAAGCCTGAAATATTTACTATATAGATGGCCAGTCACAGAAAAAAATTATTGACCCCAGTCCTAGGTAACAGATCTTAGGTCATTTTCTAATCATTTTTTATAGATTACACTGACTGCCCTGACCTGACTCCTATTTGTACCTATAAACAGGATGACTTTCAAATTTGTATCTTCAATCTAGACAATACTTTAGAATTGCAAACCTTTATATCCATCTGCATATTTACTAGTTCTAATGAAATGTCTTACAAATATCTCAATCTCAGATTCAAAACTGAATTTATAATCTTATATGTACATGTAACCATGTCCTCATCAGCTCCCTTTCTTAGTGAAAGGTACCAACATTGATTCAATTGCTTAAATCAGAAGCCTGACATCCATAACACCTTCCTCTCTCCACTCCATGCTTAAGGTAACCTGTACGAAGTCTAATCAGTTCTAATTTTTGATATTCTCAAAGCCATCTAATTGTATTCATACCTATTAACTCCAACTTCATATAAGCACCTGGACAATTGCAATAACCTCCTGACTGGTCTCCCTGCATCATCCACTTGTATTTCTACCACTCTATCTTCTCTATAAAGAATACAGGGATTTTTTTTTTTCCGAAATGCAACCCTAAGCCTTAACTGCATTCTATAAGATGTGATTATAGTTAACATATTTATGGCAGCTGACCCACATGCATTCCAATTTGATCTCCTTTTTTTTTTTGTTTTTTGCTTCCACTGTGGAGGAATATATATAGCTTATATTACTTAGCTATATAGGCAATCTCTAAAATAATTACACACTGATAATAAACCTTTTAAATCACTACCTAAATGATCTAGTGATATACTGAGTTGTAAGTTCCATGTATAGCTTACATCCCATTCATGGTAGAATGCTTTATTTATAAAGCCAAAATACCACTGCAAACTATTCCAACAGGCATTATAAATTCCCCAAATTAAACCCTTCTGGATTAACCTTACTCTTTCAGACCTGTATTTTTGTAATAAGCTATTATATATCAAGTGCAAATGTAAAGGACTTAAAGGTGCTCTGCCCAGGATTCTGTCCACAGCGTTGGGACAGAGTTTTAAGTAGACTAAATCTTTGTATTTGTCAGTCCAGCCACCCCCTCATTTCCCCCGAATCTTGACATATAACTTTATCTGTGTCAGCCTGTTTCTGAACTCCCACATCATTTTCAGAAAATAGCAGCTTCTAAATCATACACCAAGATCTGGGTAAGTCTCTTCAATAATGCCACAAAATAGCATGCCATTCAATGTTTAAAATGCAAAGTAAACAATTTGTCAGTTATATAATGAGTTTAAACATTTATCCCTTGTGACCTACTATGCAGCACCACCTAACACTAATTCTCTTCTAGCTTTGCCTCCAAATTTATCCTAGCTCTCACCAATCCCCTAGGGACAAGCATTGTAATATTTAAATGGAATGAGTCTATTCCTATGCCTTCAGCAATCAAGTCACCTGCCTCTCCAAATGCTGACTTAAAACATATCCCTGATGCTTGGAAAATCTATAGCAGCTACAGGAAATGGACGGAGACCAATTGAACCCCCCCATATCAATAGTGGATCTAAGCCTCTATATTAGTTTAACTCCTTAGTTATTCATTCACATATATAGTAAGTATGTTGAGTTATACTATGTGCCAAACACTTTTCTAAATTTGAGTGTAGAGCAATGAAAAGGAAAATAGGGAGAGAGAAAAAAATCCCTAATTTCATGATGACACTGTGAAGAGAATGAAGAGACAAAACAAAGACTTGGAGAAAATACTTGCAAAATACATATCTTATAAAGGACCTGTATCCAAATATATAAAGAACTCTTAAAAGTTGACAACAAGAAAGCAAATAATCCAGTATCTTTCAGAGCACAGGAATTTATCATTTTAGTACAGTCCAGTTTATCAGTTTTTTCTTTCATGAACCATGTTTTTGGTATTGTACCTAAAACCTCATCAATCAAACCCAAGATCTCCTAGAAGTTTCATAGTTTTGATTTTATACTTAGGTCTATAATCTATTTTAAGTTAATTTTTTTGAAAGGTGTAAGATCTGTGTCTAGGTTCAGTTTTTACAAATGGATGTCCATTTGCTCTAATACTATATGTTGAAAAGATTTTCCTTTCTCTAATTTTCAAGGAAATTTCAATATTCTTGAATTGATTTTACACTTTTTTGAAAATCAGTTGAATATATTTGTTTAAGTCTATTTCAGAGCTCTCTATTCTAGTGCATTGATCTATGCATTAATTATTTTGCCAGTATCTTGAACATTCTATACTGGCCTTGAAATCAGGTAGTATGACTCCTGTTTTCTGCAGCACTGTGTCTTTTGGTTTCCATGTAAACTTTAAAATCAGTGTGTTATTATCTACAACATAGCTTGCTGGGGTTTTGATTGGAAATGTATTGAGATTGTAGATAAAATTGGGAAAAATTGATATTAACAACACTGAGTCTTCCAATCCATTGGAATTATTTATTTGAATCATCTTTGATTTCTTTCATCAGTATTTTGTAGTTTTCCATATTCAAGTCCTGTACTTATTTTGTTAGATTTACACCTTAGTATTTCATTTTTTTGGTGTTATTATTTGGTATTTTTAAAATTTCATTTCAAATTATAATTATCTATCCTGGTATACAAGAAAGCAATTGACTTTTATATATTATCTTTGTATCCTTCAGGCTTGTTATACTTATTAGTTCCAGGAGTTTTTGGTGCATACTTTGATATTTCTAGATAGACAATGAATAAAGAGTTCCATTTCTTCCTTTCCAATCTGCACACCTTTTTTTTTCTTATCTTTGCACACTAGCTATTACTTTCAATAAGGTGTTTAACAGGAGTGGTCAGAAGAAAAATGCTGACCTTATTCTTGATCTTTGGGGGAAAGCATCCAGCCTCTCACCATTAAATATGATATCATCTATAATTTTTTTTACATGTTCTTTATCAAGATGAGAAAGTTTTTCTTTTTTCTAGTTTGCTGAGGTTTTGTTTTGCTTTTTATCATGAAATGGTGTTAGATTTTATCAAATTAGTTTTCTTTGTCACTTGATATAATAATATGATATTATTCTTTGGCTTCTGTACATGGTAAATTACATTAATTGATTTTCAAATGCTGAACTTCCGGCCTTACATATGTAAACCTTATTCATGGTGTATAATTCTTTTTAATATGATGTTGGATTCAATTTAGTAATATTTTGTTGAGGAATGTTACATCTATGGTCATGAGAGATATTGGTATATAGTTTTCCTTTCTGGTAATGTATTTATCTGTTTTTGATATTGTAAGCTACTGTCATAGAATAAGTTAGGAAATTGTCCTTCAGTTTCTATTTTCTGGAAGAGATTGTGGATAATTGAAATATTTCTTTGTTAAATGTTTGGTGGGATACACAGCTGAAAGCATCTGGACCTGAAACATTCCTTTTTGGAAAGTTATTAATTATTGATTCAATTTCTTTAATAGACACAGGGATATTTATGTTATCTACTTCTCCTATGTCAAATTGTGGGTTATCAAATTTGTGGGCATAGAGGTGTTCCTACTATTCCTTTATTACCCTCTTAATTTCCATAGGGTTAGTAGTGATGACCCCTCTTTCATTTAGGATATTGGAAATTTTTGTCTCCCTTCATTTTTTAGGTTTATCAGTTTTACTGATCTTTTAAAACACTAGTTAGTGGCTTTGTTGATATTCTCTCATTTCTTTGTTGATTTCTGTTCAAATTATTATATTCTACTTCTGCTTGATTTAAGCTTAAATTTCTCTTTTTTCCTCTAGTTTCCTAAGAAGAATGGTAAGGTTGTTTATTTTATAGCCTTCTCTTTGTAACATATTCATTTAATACTATAAACTTCCCTCTAAACACTGCTTTCTCTGCATCCCACAAACTTTAATAAGTTGTATTTTCAAAATATTTAAAAATTTCCCTTGAAATATCTTCTTTGACCCATGGGCTATTTAGAAGTGTATTATTAATTTCCAAATATTTTTGAGGATCTTCCAGTTATCTTATTGCTATTGATTTCTAGTCTAATTCTATTGTGATCTATGAACATACTTTGTATGAATTTTATTATTTTAAACGTGTCAAGGTGTTATGGCCCAGAATGTGGTCTGTCATGGTAAATCTTCCAAGGGAACTTAATATTATTGTATTATGCTCTTATTTAATGAAGTATTTTACAGACATCATTTAGATCACATTAATTGATAATTCTGTTAATGCCATTTATATCCTTACTAATTTTCTTCCTGCTTGATCTATCAATTACTGACAGAAGAGCATTGGAGTCTCCAACTATAATAGTGGATTTGTTTACTTCTTTCAGTTCTATCAATTTTGCTTTATATATTTTGAGTTGTGGTTATTATATTTATGCACATTAAGGGTTGTTATTTCTTTTTTGAGAATTGATCCCTTTATGTAATACCCCTCTTTATCTCTGATAATATTCCTTGTTCTTAAGTCTACTTTGTCTGAAATTAATATAGCTACTTCAGTTTTCTTTTGATTAGTGTTAGCATGGTATATCTTTATCCTTTTAATGTATTTCTGGTTTTATGTTTAAATTCTTTTTTTTTAATATAACATTCAATTGAGGGCTTGTCTTTTTTTAACTCTGCTTAGTCTCTGTCTTTCATTTGATATATTTATACCATTCACATTTAAAGTGATTGGTGATATATATTTTGATTAATATGTGCCATTTTTGTAGCTGTTTTCTATTTGCTGTATTTGTTTTTTCTTTCTTTATCCCTCTCTTTTTCTGCCCTCTCTAGCTTTAATAGAGTATTTTATATGATACTATTTTATCTCCTCTTTGGTCATATCAATTATACTTTCTTTTACAAATAATTAGTGTTTTCCTTAGATTTTACAATACACATTTTAATTTAATCTAAGTTCACCTTCAGTTAACATTATACCACTTCAGGTGTTGTACAAGTGCCTTATAACAAAGTTTTCACAATTTCTCCCATCCATCAATTCTAACATTGTTTACATTCATTTCACTTGTCCATGTGCTATAATCACCCAATAAATTCTATCATTATATTAAACAGTTATCTTTTAGATCAAAAAAAAAGAGAGAAAAGGAAAGATTTTATTTTACTTTCATTTATTCCTTGTCCAAAGTATTTCTTCTCTTTCTAAATCCAAATTTCTGAACTGTATAATTTTCCTTCTGCCTAAATAACTTAACATTCATTTCATGGAAAATCTGTTGGGCATGACTTCCTTCAGTTTTTGTTTATCTGAGAAAAAATATATTTCTCTTTAACATTTGAAAATAATTTCACTAAGTATAGAATTCTAGATTGCTGTTTAAAAACTAATTTTAAATATGTTACTCCATTCTCTTCTTTCTTGCATTGTTTCTCATGAGAAATCTGCTTTAAGTCTTTTTCTTGTTCTTTTATTGGTAATATTCCCTACCACTCACCTTTCTGGCTTCTTCCAAGAGTTATCTGTTGGAATATGATATGCTTAGGTGTGCATTTTTAGGTATTTAACCCACTGGGTCTATTATGACCTTCCTAGATCTGTGGTTTTATGTCTTTCATTACTTTTGGAAAGTTTTATGCCATTATTACTTTGAGTATTTCTTCTGCTTCATTTTCTATTGTCTTTCTGGTAATCTGATTATGTGCCTGTTACATATTTTGAAATTGTCCTATAATTCTTTGGTATTCTCTTTTTTTCATTCTTTTTTCTCTTTATGTTCAGTTTGGAAATTTTCTATTGACCTGTCTTTAAGCTCACAAATTCTTTACTAATCTATGTCGAGTTTACTGATAAACCCATAAGACATGTTTCATTTCTCTTGCAGTGTTTCTGATTTCTAACATTTCATTTTTATTATTTTTTAGAGTTCCTCTCTCTCTTCTCACATTACCCATTTCTTCTTGCATATTGTATAATCTTTCCATTGGAGCCCATTTTTTGATATTCAAAAATGTTTCTGCAGTGGTGTAGCTTTCTCCCCTTTGTTCTCTACTTCCTTCTGTGACTGTAGCATTCCCAATCTTTCCTTGAAGCCCTGATATCTCTTGACTATGTTCCCCCTGCCACCTGTTAGGTAAGACAAAAAGCCTAGAGGAGACTGAAGTGGGAGTCATTCCCTTCCTCCTGCTGAGATAAGGCTCTAACAAAGTCTTTTCTTCTGGACAGTAGTCTTTAGTTAAGGAGAAGTCTCCAGGATATTTAACAAGATATCTCTTTCCATCTCTGAGATCTTTCTTGAACCTTCACCATGAGAATCTGGTGAGGTTCTTTGAAATAAAACTAATGAGACTGTAGGGGCCACCCCAAAACTGAAGTCCATGGGAGTTTCTTACTCCCATTATAGTCTACATTCAGTCTCCAGCACATCACTAAAATTACATTTAAGTGCTAATAAAAGTTTATGGCACCAGTGGGATATGTTCCAGGTAAGCAGATCCTGATGGTGATTTTCTGGATATGCCTGTCTTTTCAGATTCTGTGGTGGCAGTCTTACCTGCAAACTAAGTTCTCTTATGTGTCCAAAAAATATTGCTTTTCAGTTGTCCAGGTTTTTCTTGTTTTAAGGATGGAAATGAAGACTTCTAAGCTTTTTACATGTTAGAAATGAAACTAGAATTTGTACTCTTTTTAATTAAATAAAATATGTCCACATATTAAGTAGCTCTTTAGTGATAGACTTCATGGATGTTTTTTACTTGGTTATATACATGTTTAAATACATTCCCAATTTCCTTCATTGAGCATCTAAAAGCATTAACAACAATGGGGCAAATAGTACACATTTATCAAAATAATATAATATGAAAGTATCTCTGGGAAAGTGTATTTAGAGCAAATTAACACATAAAAAATAATAGTATGCATTTTAAGGGCAAGATGTTTTTATCTCTTTTTATCTCTTACATAAAAATGAAAGATTTTACACCTTAATTTATCTTTATTTTTTGATAAAAAGAGACTATTATTCATGTGTCTTTAGAGTTTGTTTCTACCATTTACCATATTATTGCCCAGTTAAAATGTTAGTTAGTTTTATCCATAGATTTTGTTTCTTTTTAAACTATTGTTTCCCAGAAAATAAAACTGAGGTCAAAGTTACTGCATGTACCCAACTCAATGGAAAATACATAAGTACTGAGCAGAAAGTGGAAATCTTATAAACTAGCCTATATACATTCTGAAGTCTGATGCACATCTTGGTTTCTGACTATCACTCTTTTCCTTTCCCATTGCCTTTGGAGATTTTTTTATATGATCATGGCACTTCCATATGAATACCTGATTCCAGACTTTACTAGCTGTTTGAGATTCTCTTTACTAAATTAATGACTCTCTTTACTTATTTTGTACTGGTGATAATATGACCATCGACACTCCCCAATTACTAATTCATTACGGGGCTTCTCTTGAACCAGAGTGGAAAATTATGAACAACCATTTGTTTTGTCATTAGGTGTCATAAGCAGAGTGAGTCTTCTAAGTATGCATTATATCTTGTCATGTGGTCTATAAACCAAAAGAAGTTTACTCAAAGGGAAGTTAGATTTCATATTAAGAATAGATTATTTCTGGGCTTCCCTGGTGGCACAGTGGTTGAGAATCTGCCTGCTAATACAGGAGACACGAGCTCGAGCCCTGGTCTGGGAGGATCCCACATGCCGCGGAGCAACTAGGCCCGTGAGCCACAACTCCTGAGCCTGCACGTCTGGAGCTTGTGCTCTGCAGCAAGAGAGGCCGCGATAGTGAGAGGCCTGCAAACCGCGATGAAGAGTGGCCCCCGCTTGCCACAACTAGAGAAAGCCCTTGCACAGAAACGAAGACCCAACACAGCAAAAATAAATTAATTAATTAATAAACTCCTACACCCAACATCTTCTTTAAAATAAAAAAAAAGAATAGATGTCTACAATTTATAAAATAATGCAGTGACCTTAGATAAACCAAATAAGACATTTTAGTCTAAATCTTAGTGAGGTGAGTCTGCTGAATCAAGCACTATTGCTTCATTTGTCATTACCTCAGCTAATCAGCAGTATGAGATTTTGTGAAAGTGAGGATTGTTCAAAATTTCAAATCTTAACAGAAGTTTAACAAGTTGTAGTATTAAAGGTATATGTATAACAACAGACTTTACTGGTTTTATATTTGTCCCAATAATTGCTTTAAGTTGAAAGTCTTGCCATTTGTTCTTTCATTTAATAAACATTGATCATCTAGTAAGTACCAGGTAATATAAAGTATTGGGAACACAATACTTGTCAAAACCAATATGACCTCTTCCCTCAAATTTTACAATCTAGGTTGAAAATATATACAAAGGAAATAAGCAATTAAAATTACTCTAAGTGCTTTTACAGGAGAGATAAGAGCTCATTTACATATGATTTTCATTTTATAAAACACTCCTAATGATAAAGACTATGTAAATAAAAGTCACAGAAAACCATATGGAAAAATCTCCTTTTCATTTGCAAAAGTGAAGATATATGTCCTATATTACACTGAAATACAAAATATATTTTAGCAAGCCAATACAGATTAAAATGATATGCTATCATCCCACTAGATCTTATTTAATTACATAGAGATGTTTTAAAGTAGAAGATAAAATAATTACATGAATACATAATCTAGATATATGAACATATTTTCTGTTCTGAATTCTGTTAGCTAATACAAAACAGAAGTCAAAACTAGTTACATAATTTACATTATTAGAAAGGCAAAAACTAGCCAATTCTATAGAAAAAGAACGTTATATTCTAGGGCTAATGATAATGTATCATATATTTTTAGAGGAAAAATTTTTGTGGGGAAAACACTGCAGTGAATTTTATGTGTTTAACGTTTGAACTATATTTATTGTACATTGGTAAATAATGGAAATAAACTTTAAAATAAAAAAATGTTTGAGATATTTTGTACGTTCATAAATATTAAAATTAGCATAGATATAGACTGCAATGAGCTGATGGAAAGAAGTAAATATTGGACCATAACTGAGAATGATAGGAATATGTGGTTGTTTTAGGCTTCTCCATGGAAGTGAATTTTAAACAGAAATTCAAAGAATGAGAATAAACTTGTCATTGGGACAAACGCAAAGGAAAACATCAACAAAACTAAAAGACAACCTACAGAATGGGAGAAGATATTTGCAAATGATATATCCACTAAGAGGTTTTTATTCAAAATATATTTTTAAAAAAACACATACAATTCAACAACAAAACAAACAGCCCAATAAAAATTGGGCAGAGGGGCTGAATAGACATTTTTCCAAAGACGACGTACAGATAGTCAACAGGCACATGAAAAGATGTTCAATATCACTAATTGTTGGGGAAATATAAATCAAAACCACAATGAGATAACACCTCACACCTGTTAGAATGGCTATTATCCAAAAGGCAGGAGATAACAAGTGTTGGTGAGGATGTGGAGAAAATGGAATCTTCATATACTGTTGGTGGGAATGTAAATTGGTGAATTCACTGTGGAAAACAGTGGAGATTCCTCCAAAAATCAAGAATAGAACTACCATGTGATCCAACTATCTCACTTCCAGGTATTTATCCTGGAAGAATATAAAAACACTAATTCAAAAAGATATATGCACTCCTGTGTTTATAGCAGCATTATTTACAATAGCCAAGATATGGAAACAACCTAAGTGTTCATCAACAGATGATGTGGCATATATATATATATATATATATATATATATAAACACACAGACACACATACATACAATGGAATACTACTCAGCCATAAAAAGATGAAATCTTCCCATTTGCAACAACATGGAAGGACCTTGAGAGTACTGTTCTAAGTGAAATAAGTCAGAAAAAGACACTCTTCTATGGCATATAAAAAATAAACAAGCAAATTTTAAAAAAGAAAAGAAATGAACAAACCAAACAGAAACAAACATGTAGATACAAAGCTTAAAAATATTTTACTTGAAGAGATAAAATGACCTAAGATAAGCAGCCAATGTAACAAAATACTAGTAATAAAAAAGCAAGCAAGTAAGCCATAAAAGTTAAAAATCATTGAGTGATTACTGTATTAAAAAAAAACTGTGATAAGGTATCTTATTTAAATTAGTACAATCATATGTCTAGTGTTCCAGGCACATTCCTGGGTTTTATGTTTTGCTCTAGCATAATAATAGTACCTACATACACTGTCAAATTTGTCATGGCTTAGGTGATAAACTATGTTTACCAAATTATATTTAAACCATATCTGACAGGTATTGTTATAATCATTCTCTTTTTTTTATAGGAAGTAATTGAGGCATAGAGAGAACTTATCTAATGTCCACACAAGTGGTAAAGCTGAGCTTCAAACATATGGAGAAGTAAAGCTTTCCTAGGTTTCTCAGTGTTCCTATAAAAAGCCCTAGCCTACTGAGACACTGAAATGTACATAATATAAAGATAGAGAATACCCTTAGTAGAAAAGTAGGAAGAAAATGAATAAGACTCTCAATGTGATTCATCTGTAGGTGATATTATCACTTCTGATAACATCAGAAGTGATGATACCCCTATTTTATAGGGGTATTTTTTTTTCTTTCCTAGAAGAAAAGTAGGAAGATACCAGTGAAAATTTCCAGAGAGAAGCATTGAAACTGAGACCTAAGGTAATCAGAGTTAAATATCCAGGCATAGAAAAGGGCATAGGAGAAGATCCAGATGTGAAAGAGCATGAAGACCTTCAGAAATTAAATAAGCAAAACCATGAGGTTGGCTTACAGACTTGTGTGGGGGAGGGTAGAGGCTTCCAGGAGATGGGTCTGAAAAGAAAAATGGTTCAAGATAGGTCTTATATGTTTTGACATCTGTGATATCTTTAGACTTTTATTCTCTTACCTTTTATCTATTTTATTTATTCTCTTACCTTTTATCTGGAACTTCTTGATGTAATCACATATGTTTCTTATTATTTATCTTAAAATTTTCAAAAATCTGTTCTATCTTTTGGGAGATTTTCAAGGTTTTATCACTTAAGTTCTGTTATGAGTATTATCATATTTTTAATTTCTAAGAGTTCTTTTTAATCTCTAAATGTTTGTTTTCCATTAAATATGCTGTAAATTTTTATACCTTTGCTTTTATTTTTATCAAAGTAACATGTAAACATAGTTTTATGAATTGATAGAAATAAAAGACAAAAAATGGATGTCCCCTTGTGACCTCTTTCCACCTTTTCCCCCACATCATTTGGAACACTGACTCACAAATTTTTTGTTATTTTTCTACTTTCATATATGAATAACATGCATATACTATTATCTTTTGATTTATCAATTTTAGAAAAATATATTGACTTCCTGTTACGTTAGATGAGATTTAGACTTTTGGCAGTGCTATTCTTTTTGCTTTTATTTTCCCATTATCCTACTGTGATCATATTAAGTTTCTATTAATTCAATATTGAATGCTTATATTATTATGTCCATTCAAATATTATTCATAGCTAAACATTTTAGTGTGCTGTGATTACAATTTTTTATTACATTTTTTTGGTTTAGCTAATAATTACTTTATTTTATAATTTATTCAATTTTCTTTGTACTCACTGTTGACTTCTTACATATTTTCTAATAGCTCCTTAGTATAATTTTTCTATGTTCTATTCCAATCACGTAATTGATGGATGTATTAATTTCCTAGAGCTGCCATAACAAATTGCCACAAACCAAGTGGCTTAAAACAGGAGAAATTTATTGTCTTATTGTTCTGTAGTCTGTAAGTCAGAAATCAGGGTTTCAGCAGGGCCATGCTCCCTCTGGAACCTGTAGGGGAGAATCTTCCTCACCTCTACCTGCTTTTGGTGGTCGGCCAGCAATCTTTGGTTTCTTGGCTTGTTGTAGCACTTCAGTCTCTACCTCCTTTGTCACATGTGTTCACTGCCCTGCCCCCACCCCACCCTCTGCCATGTGCCTATGTCTCTGTGTCTCTACTCCTCTTCTTATAATAACACCAGTCATATTGGAATAAGAGC
The DNA here is from genome assembly GCF_005190385.1 of Monodon monoceros. NCBI lineage: Eukaryota > Metazoa > Chordata > Mammalia > Artiodactyla > Monodontidae > Monodon > Monodon monoceros. The sequence goes on along the minus strand of NW_021703778.1, from coordinate 122,448,538 downwards.
CCATCCTACTTTGGTATGACCTTATCCTACTAATTATATCTGCAACAACTCTCTTTCCAAATAAGGTCATATTCTGAGGTCCTGGGGGTTAGGACTTGAACATAATTTTTTTGGAGAGGGAGGTGTCACAATTCATCTTATGATAGTGGATCTCTTTCCCCTCTCCCACCCCCACCCTTGGAAACATTCCCTTTGGGAATCTCAGTTTCCTTCTGTCTGAATTACTTTCTTTCAGATCTATTGTACAGCTATCATCCTGGGAAATTTTTCTCCTGTCATCCTAGAGAATTCTCCTTTGTCCTTCTCCTGGGTTGGATTATAGAGCTCTCACGACTGCTTTCAGTGCCTTCATAGGTCTGTCTCATGATTCACATTTGCTCTAATTAAGTAGCAACAGCAATAGCAGCAGTACAGATAGCTCAGTAGCACAATTGGCACAGATGAAAAGAAAATTAACAGTAATGTCAAAAGGAAAAAATCTTCCCAAGAGTCAACAACTGGAGAAAATAAAATAGAAAGCATGGGAGAAAAGTTAATAACCTGGGAAACTGTTCCAGAAATGACAATATCTAGTAAATAGAGCCTTCAGAAGGATAGAATAGGAAATGAAGCTAGGTTAAAACTCAAGGAAACAATAGAGGGAAAGTGTCTAAAACCAAACAAGACACATCCTCAAATTAGAAGAACCCTCCTAACTTATAAGAAATGTTAAAAAACAAACACATTCTTTGGTGAAATATCACAACACCAGGAAGTAATGAGAATATCTAAATTGTTTCTAAACATTTGTCATAATATATATTTGTCAAATAATACCTATTTGGAGAATGAGAATTCTCCAAAAATAAGAATAGAGTAAGAATTCTCCTATAAGGAGTATAGTAAAGGGCATAGGAGAAGATCCAGATCCCCTATAAACATCATAGTAGAAGAATTTAATATATATCCCTCAGAAATTGGGAGATAAAAATGACAAAAAATTAATGTATGGAAGACATGAACACACATTAATAAAATTGATCTGACTATAGATATGTAATTCTGTATCCCAAAGAATACACATCCTTTGAAAAGCACATGAAATATTTAGTAAAAATGGCCATATATTAGATCACAAAGTTAACGTCAGTAAGTATCAAATAAGCTTGTGTAATATAGGACATATAATTTTAGAATTTAAGTTCTAATATTTTTGATCTATTGTTCTATTGGAGAAACAAAAATTGCTAGTTTAAATTTTATGGATATTTTAGTTGTCTTTGTTTTTGAAAAGATTATATTTATACATATTTCTATAAGTATCAATTAATGTAATTTTATTGTAACTTTTGAAAAATTTGGGTCTATCCTTTTTGTATTTGCTATGCAATAGTCAGTATTGTTGCATTGTTATTTTAATTTGTATGTAACACACCTTGTACATTTTACCAATTTCTAAAGTATGTTATTTCTTATTCTGTGGACTGCTTTTCTTAAAATGTTTTTCTATTGTTTGCATAGGCATTATTTAACATTACTTTCTTACTTGGCATAATATCAAGTATTTACTATATCTTTACTTCATAATATATATTTTTTTGCTGTCAAATTTATCATTTTTCATCTTTACAATTTATTTTATACTTCTTAAACTTAAAATTTACTCCTTCCTATTTAATGACTATTCAATTCAGTTGCCCTAAATCTTTTTCTGTGGTTTAATTCATAAAAAATATTATAAAATAATATACGAGGTGAGTATCAAATTGATATTTTCAAAAATGTTGAATAGTTAATACAAATAGTATTTTAAAATTCTGCCAATTTAAAATGGATCACTCATTTTTAAAATTCTCTTATACTAATATCTATTTCTTGTTCATGTATTGGCTTGGCCAAAAAGTTCGTTCGTATTTTTCCATAAGATATTACAGAAAAACCTGAACAAACTTTTTGACCAACCCAATGTTTTGTTCAATTAATCTCCCTTATTTTTGTTAAATTACCATACTAATTTTTTATTGCAGCTTTGTGATATTTTTAGTATTTTGTAAGAGAGGAATGTGGTTTGACAGATTCTAGAATTGCACCATTTGGATTTGTTGAGTTTTTAATAGTCATCTTTATTAATTTTATCTTAAATGTGCACATGAGATGTTCTGGCTAAAAGACTCATTAGTTACTATAATTATGTAAATAATAATGTGTCAGTTCCCTTTACTCTAATCCTTACCTCTAGGGTGATGTGATGAAAGCCAGATGGAACAAGTCCCTACATAAGTGAAAGTCATTCCATAGGCAAAGGATGGAGAAAACTGGATTTTCTCTACTTACCAAGGAGAGAGGCAAGTTCATCCTCCTCCCCTTTCCTCCTTGGAGATAGGATGGAAAGAATCCTGGTTTTCGCTTTAACCTTTTGGAATGTAAATACATCCTTCCAAGGTCCAGATAAGCTCTAGTGTCTCTCTGGCTTTTCTGACCTAGAGATGTCTCCAAGGTCCTGAAAGTCATTCCTTTTTGCAATTTAAATAACTAAGGTGATAGTGCTCCCACGTTTCTGAACCTTGAGAGCTTAACTTAAGGGTCTAGTCTAGGATGTAACCATTTGGCTTTCTTGGGGAAATAATAGAAATTTTACAATCCTTTTGAATCAACATAATTAACTAAATAAATGGCTACAGATCTAATCCTCACAGTATGTTAAAAATAAAATCTTTCTAGGTGATACCCCTATTTGAGCACTTATTAAGCTGTCTTGTTCATTCTAGTTTATATCCCAACCTCTGACTGTAATCCTCACAAAGACAAGGAATGTGTCCATATTCTATGTCATGCTGGGTTCTACATATTTTGCTTTCATTTAATAAATGAATATTCTAGCTGTAACTGTGGAGCAAACTTCTCTTAGACACTGAAATGATAGACATAAAACAAAAAAACAAACAAAATACTTATATACTGCTGTTCTAATTTAGTCATACTTTGCTTTCAGTTTCAGATGTGAGAAGATCATGGATTTTTTTTTTTTTTTTTTTTTTTGTGTATCTTCATAGCATTGTCAGAAGGCCTGATATCTTATTTGAAATTTAATATCCAGTGATAAGCTTAATTTTCATATTACTTCCAGTATCCTAATTTTCTCAATTTCTTACATAGATATTATCATAATCATATAGCATTCCTTGTACCTACAAGCTTACTTTTTCCATAATATGAAATAATTTGTTTAAAACTAAATTTTTAAAAATGCTTTCAGAAATTTTTCACTGTCATCATGTTTGCCTCAAAGCAGTAGGTTATTTGTGCTATATAAATAAAAAGTAGACTACAATATTAATGAAAGTTGATTATATATGTGATATCTGTCTAGTGTTTATCGACTGTAGGCATATTTATAGGTGCTTTTTACAGAACTGCTAAAGGGTATATTTCCTATATCATTCTTTAATTTTCGAATCAGTAGTTCATGACCATTTGCCTACATTTGAAAATAACACACATTTTGTTTTCTGATTTTAAAAGTATAATACTCATGTCCAATTACTGAGAAAAAAAATCAGAAGTGATAATATCATCTACAGATGAACAATATTTAGAGTCTTATTCTTCAACTCATAGGGTAAAATAATTTTAGAATTTTTCTTGTAATCTACACCCAAAGTATTTTTGTTAATTATTCAGAAACTATACTAAAAACTTTTAAAAATACATATAGGAAATTCATTATAATTTTCCTTTTAGCTGATAATGGTTAATATTTTTGTATGTATTAATTTCTTTGAACAAAAAGATAGGTAACAAGAAAAGTATTATGCTTTTGCACCTCTGTCAAAGCTTTTGCAGTCTAGTAAATCAGATTTAAATTCAGATCAAGTTCTTAGAATGTCTGCTTGCCACCTGGGAATGGTATCCCTCAGGATTCTGCAGACAGATGGAGAGACTGATATAATGATAAAGTGTTCTCAGGATCTCAGAAAACATTCTTGGATGGAAACAAAAATAAAAAGATAAACAAATAGTACCTGTTCTGAAAAGAAAAAGAAAGAAGCAGTACTGAAAATGCATTTATATCTAAGCAAGTAAAATATACCCCAATTATCTAGCATTCCTTAGAATCACTATTTCAACAGTTGAAAAAGAACTCAAAAGTGAAATTCAGGGATTATTCTTCATCAATACATTTTTTAAGTAATTACCATCTTCATTTACCTCAACAGTCTGAAAATTTGCTGTTCACAGTTCAATGTGGTTCCTAACATGGACATAACACGAAAAAAAAGTTCAGAAATTGAATATATTTTCAATGTTATCATTTTAAGATTTCTATCAGAAGACTCAAGAGTTTATTCAATTTAGTCATGAAATTAGTTTTCTATAGATTTGTAGGTAATGTTGATATAGTGGGCTTACATATTAGGTATATTATATTCTAAAAATTTTAGTTTATGTTTTAAATATATTCAGGTGAAACATTTATTTCCAGGATAAGACACACATCCAATATGTCTTAAAATATATTTTTATTAATTATTACTAATTTTTACTAAAAATAAATCTATACCACTCTTTATGCCTAATAAATGCTGTGGACCACAGTTAACATTATGATATTTTCCTAATTTAAATAGAAATATATTAAATAATTTTGTAAGCTCTCTCTTTTAGGAAATTCTGGCTAAAACAAGCCATTTAAAATCTTATACATTTTTAGCTTACCAGAGCCTAACACAGCTCTTTTCTACTGCTATATTTTATCTTATGGTATTAAAAGAAAAAAAGCATAAAGAAAATTCCAGATTCCTGGGTCTCCCCTGGTGGTCCAGTGGTTAAGAGTGTGCTTGCAATACAGGGGGTGCAGGTTCCATCCCTGATAGGGGAACTAAGATCCCACATACCGTGAGGTGCAGCCAAAGAAAAGAAAAAAGAAAACTCCAGATTCTTAAATGTGCTTCTAGCCCTTGTGTATTTACTTGAAAGGCAGGGCAATTTAAATTGACTCCTTTAAATGAACCACTTGGGAAAGTAACAAGGACTAACTCCAAATAATAAGAGGTCAAATTCTGTCAGGAAAAAGTGTTTGCTATCTTATGTTTTTAAAACTCTCTTTTTAGAAAAGTCTGTTAGATAGGGGAGCAAGTTAAGTGACATGTCAAAAGTGGAATAGGAGAGCTTCTGTCAGAGGCACAGTGGTGAACTCTGACTTCAACTGAATCCATGTATGAAAGGAAGCTGGCATCACAACCTGTATCCTCTGCCCTGACAGGATGCAACCTTTTGAAAATGCTTGAAATGCCCAGTGCAACATTTATATCAGTGAAGAATGCTGAATTGTTAGAAAACTTCATTTGCTTATTACAGTGGGACTTCAGTTAAACGCCCATTAATTCTCAAGATTTTACTTATTAGATTATCTCTGAGTTTAAACAAAATCTCAAACTTAAAAATGCATGTCCACTCATATCTGATTAATTAATCTACAGTTAGGATAGAATTTCTCATTTTCAAAGTTACCATTTGTTTGTTTACTTCCACATATTTTGCTTTCCTCAAGATCTATAATATTATAATGTTTCCAAAAGTGCTTAGCATTCATGTATATGAAAGCAATGTAATTTAAGGGCTGAAATCCCATCTCCAGCCAGTTCTGCCATCTTTTGCACATTCACATATGCAACCTTTCAATGGGCTATATTCAGAATGACACTCACTACCAGATAGATTTCTAATATTATTTTGCTCTTTAGCCAATTGTTTTGTTAATATTGACATTAACCAGGTTCATATCAAAACATAAATGCATTATACAACACTGTAAATCAATTCTACTTCAATAAAATAAAAAAAAAAATAAATGCCTTTAGCAAATTAATTGAGCTACAATTGTTTGTGTTTATACAGTCAAGGATAATCCCTTATTTAATAAAGGTTATCTATTGATCACACACATCAAGAATGTGAATGTGCTGGTTGATCCTAGTTCTTCTCTACTATGAGATGCAAATCATGAGTAGCCCAAATGTTGAGGCCTCACCAACATATGAGTAAATATAAAGTCATGTTTCCATATTATAAAATTTGTGTTTCCCCCTCATAATGCTGCATCTCAAACTAAGCAAAATAGAATGCTCTCTTGTTATTTACTGGGAGTCTAAAAAAGGAGAGTATCACTTGTTCTCATAATGTAATGAGTCCCCTGTAGTTGCAACTCAGGGTCTTTCTTTGCTGCTGCCCCAGCTCCCCCTGTGCGTTGTCATTGCCCCTTAAATCATCCCAAAGGGATAGCCTATTTCCACCTGTCAATGGAGTTTCTTAAGGAATAAGTAATGTCCTTTCCAGGGATGTTTTTCCTGGTACTCCAAAAATGTCCCACTCTCTGTGGTATAAGAATAGGGCTAGTTCTGAGTGCAGGCAGAAAAAAAATGGCTATCTTTTCAACTCAGAGCTAAAATGTTCAAATGTGTCTCAAACTACAGTATTTGGGTCCAAAATTTCAACAAAATTCTTATGAAACTTTTTCTGCCTCTTCTCTCAATTACTCATCCCTGGCAAGTAACTCTCAAAAATAAAAATGAACAACACAGGGGGGGACCTTGAAGATGGCGGAAGAGTAAGACGCGGAGATCGCCTTCCTCCCCACGGATACACCAGAAATACATCTACACGTGGAACAACTCCTACAGAACACCTACTGAAGGCTGGCAGAAAACCTCAGACCTCCCAAAAGGCAAGAAACTCCCCACATACCTGGGTAGGGCAAAAGAAAAAAAGAAAAAACAGAGACAAAAGAATAAGGACAGCACCTGCACCAGTGGGAGGGAGCTGTGAAGGAGGAAAAGTTTCCACACACTAGGAAGCCCCTTTGCGGGCGGAGACTGCGGGAGGCGGAGGGGGGAGCTTCGGGACAGCGGAGGAGTGCACAGCGACGGGTGCGGAGGGCAAAGCGGGGAGATTCCCGCACAGAGGATCAGTGCCGACTGGCACTCACCAGCCCGAGAGGCTTGTTGGCTCCCCCGCCGGGGCGGGCGGGGCTGCGAGCTGAGGCTCGGGTTTTGGTTTTGGACGGAGCGCAGGGAGAGGACTGGGGTTGGCGGCTTGAACATAGCCTGAAGGGGTTAGTGCACCACGACTAGCCGGGAGGGAGTTCGGGGAAAAGCCTGCACCTGCCGAAGAGGCAAGAGACTTTTTCTTCCCTCTTTGTTTCCTGGTGCGCGAGGAGAGGGGTTTAAGAGCGCTGCTTAAAGGAACCCCAGAGACGGGCGCGAGCTGCGGCTAAAAGGGCGAACCCCAGAGACGGGCGCGAGCCGCGGCTAAAAGCGCAAACCCCAGAGACGGGCGCGAGCCGCGGCTAAAAGCGCGAACCCCAGAG
>NW_021703778.1:122070112-122441183 GCF_005190385.1 Monodon monoceros | reverse complement strand
ACCCCAGAGACGGGCGGGAGATGCTAAGGCTGCTGCTGCCGCCACCAAGGGGCCTGTGTGCGAGCACAGGTCACTCTCCACACCCCTCTTCCGCGGAGCCTGTGCAGCCCGGCACTGCCAGGTTCCCGGGATCCAGGGACAACTTCCCCGGGAGAACGCACGGCGGGCCTCAGGCTGGTGCAACGTCACGCCGGCCTCTGCCGCCGCAGGCCCGCCCCGCAAGCAGTGCCCCTCCCTCCCCCCCCTCCACCCCCGGCCTGAGTGAGCCGGAGCCCCCGAATCAGCGGCTCCTTTAACCCCGTCCTGTCTGAGCAAAATACAGACGCCCTCCAGCGACCTACACGCAGAGGCAGGGCCAAATCGAAAGCTGAGCTCCTGTGAGCTGTGAGAACAAAGAAGAGAAAGGGAAATCTCTCCCAGCAGCCTCAGAAGCAGCGGATTAAAGCTCCACAATCAACTTGATATACCCTGCATCTGTGGAATACCTGAATAGACAAGGAATGATCCCAAATTGAAGAGGTGGGCTTTAGGAGCGAGATCTATGATTTTTTTCCCTTTTCCTCTTTTTGTGAATGTGTACGTGTATGCTTCTGTGTGAGATCTTGTCTGTATAGTCTTGGTTCCACCATTTGTCCTAGGGCTCTATCCGTCCATGGTTTTTTTTAAAAAATTTTTTTTCTTAATAATTAATTTTAATTGTAATAACTTTATTATACTTTACCTTCGTTCTTTCTTTCGTTCCTTCCTTCCTTCCCTCCTTTAGAAAACGAATCACCCCAAATTGAGGAGGTGGTCTCTGAGAGCAAGATTTATGATTTTTCCCCCTTTACCTCTTTTTGTGAGGGTGTATGTGTATGCTTCTGTGTAAGATTTTCTCTGCATAGCTTTGCTTCCAACATTTGTCCTAAGGTTCTATCCGTCACTTTTTTTTTTTCTAAATATTTTTTAATTCAATAACTATATTATACTTTATTTTATTTTTACTATATCTTCTTTTTGTCTTTTTTTCTTCTTTCCCTCCCTCCTTCCTTCTTTCCTCCCTCCCTCCCTCCTTTCTTTCCTTCTTTGCTTCTTTCTTCCTTCCTTCCTTTCCTCCTTTCCTTCTTTCTTTCCTCATACTTCTACTAATTCTCTCTACATTTTCTCCCTTTTATTCTGAGCTGTGTGGATGAAAGGCTCTTGGTGCTCCAGCCAGGAGTCAGGGCTCTGCCTCTGAGGTAGGAGAGCCAACTTCAGGACACTGGTCAACAAGAGACCTCCCAGCTCCACATAATATTAAACGGCGGAAATCTCCCAGAGACCTCCATCTTAACACCAGCACCCAGCTTCACTCAACGACCAGCAAGCCACAGTGCTGGACAACCTATGCCAAACAGCTAGCAAAACAGGAACACAACCCCACCCATTAGCAGAGAGGCTGCCTAAAATCATAATAAGGCCACAGACACCCCAAAACACACCACCAGACGTGAACCTGCCCACTAGAGAGACAAGATCCAGCCTCATCCACCACAACACAGGCACTAGTCCCCTCCACCAGGAAGCCTACACAACCCACTGAAACAACCTTAGCCACTGGAGACAGACATCAAAAACAAAGGGAACTACGAACCTGCAGCCGGCAAAAAGGAGACCCCAAACACAGTAAGATAAGCAAAATGAGAAGACAGAAAAACACACAGCAGATGAAGGAGCAAGATAAAAATGCACCAGACCTAACAAATGAAGAGGAAATAGGCAGTCTACCTGAAAAAGAATTCAAAATAACGATAGTAAGGATGATCTGAAATCTTGGAAATAGAATGGACAAAATGCAAGAATCCGTCAACAAGGACCTAGAAGAAATAAAGATGAAACAAGCAACGATGAACAACGCAATAAATGAAATTAAAAGTACTCTAGATGGGATTAATAGCAGAATAACTGAGGCAGAAGAACGGATAAGTGACCTGGAAGATATAATGAGGAAATAACTACTGCAGAGCAGAATAAAGAAAAAAGAATGAAAAGAACTGAGGACAGTCTCAGAGACCTCTGGGACAACATTAAACGCACCAACATTCGAATTATAGGGGTTCCAGAAGAAGAAGAGAAAAAGAAAGGGACTGAGAAAATATTTGAAGAGATTATAGTTGAAAACTTCCCTAATATGGGAAAGGAAATAGTTAATCAAGTCCAGGAAGCACAGAGAGTCCCATACAGGATAAATACAAGGAGAAATACGCCAAGACACATATTAATCAAACTGTCAAAAATTAAATACAAAGAAAGCATATTAAAAGCAGCAAGGGAAAAATAACATACAAGGGAATCCCCATAAGGTTAACAGCTGATCTCTCAGCAGAAACCCTACAAGCCAGAAGGGAGTGGCAGGACATACTGAAAGTGATGAAGGAGAAAAACCTGCAACCAAGACTACTCTACCCAGCAAGGATCTCATTCTGATTTGATGGAGAAATTAAAACCTTTACAGACAAGCAAAAGCTGAGAGAGTTCAGCACCACCAAACCAGCTTTACAACAAATGCTAAAGGAACTTCTCTAAACAAGAAACACAAGAGAAGGAAAAGACCTATAATAACGAACCCAAAACAATTTAGAAAATGGGAATAGGAACATACATATCGATAATTACCTTAAATGTAAATGGACTAAATGCTCCCACCAAAAGACACAGATTGGCTGAATGGATACAAAAACAAGAACCTTATATATGCTGTCTACAAGAGACACACTTCAGACCTAGAGACACATACAGACTGAAAGTAAGGGGATGGAAAAAGATATTCCATGCAAATGGAAACCAAAAGAAAGCTGGAGTAGCAATTCTCATATCAGACAAAATAGACTAAAATAAGGACTATTACAAGAGACAAAGAAGGACACTACATAATGATCAAGGGATCGATCCAAGAAGAAGATATAACAATTGTAAATATTTATGCACCCAACATAGGAGCACCTCAATACATAAGGCAAATACTAACAGCCATAAAAGAAGAAATCGACAGTAACACATTCATAGTCGGGGACTTCAACACCCCACTTTCACCCATGGACAGATCATCCAAAATGAAAATAAATAAGGAAACACAAGCTTTAAACGATACATTAAACAAGATGGACTTAATTGATATTTATAGGACACTCCATCCAAAAACAACAGAATACACATTTTTCTCAAGTGCTCATGGAATATTCTCCAGGATAGATCATATCTTGGGTCACAAATCAAGCCTTGGTAAATTTAAGAAAATTGAAATTGTATCAAGTATCTTTTCTGACCACAACGCCATGAGACTAGATATCAATTACAGGAAAAGATCTGTAAAAAATACAAACACATGGAGGCTAAACAATACACTACTTAATAATGAAGTGATCACTGAAGAAATCAAAGAGGAAATAAAAAAATACCTAGAAACAAATGACAATGGAGACACAACGACCCAAAACCTATGGGATGCAGCAAAAGCAGTTCTAAGGGAGAAGTTTATAGCAATACAAGCCCACCTTAAGAAGCAGGAAACATCTCGAATAAACAACCTAACCTTGCACCTCAAGCAATTAGAGAAAGAAGAACAAAAAAATCCCCAAAGCTAGCAGAAGGAAAGAAATCATAAAAATCAGATCAGAAATAAATGAAAAAGAAATGAAGGAAACGATAGCAAAGATCAATAAAACTAAAAGCTGGTTTTTTGAGAAGATAAAACAGATAAACCACTAGCCAGACTCATCAAGAAAAAAAGGGAGAAGACTCAAATCAATAGAATTAGAAATGAAAAAGGAGAAGTAACAACTGACACTGCAGAAATAAAAAAAATCATGAGAGATTACTACAAGCAACTCTATGCCAATAAAATGGACAATCTGGAAGAAATGGACAAATTCTTAGAAATGCACAACCTGCCAAGACTGAATCAGGAAGATATAGAAAATATGAACAGACCAATCACAAGCACTGAAATTGAAACTGTGATTAAAAATCTTCCAACAAACAGAAGCCCAGGACCAGATGGCTTCAGAGGTGAATTCTATCAAACGTTTAGAGAAGAGCTAACACCTATCCTTCTCAAACTCTTCCAAAATATAGCAGAGGGAGCATCACTCCCAAATTCCTTCTATGAGGCCACCATCACCTTGATACCAAAACCAGACAAGGATGTCACAAAGAAAGAAAACTACAGGCCAATATCACTGATGAACATAGATGCAAAAATCCGGAACAAAATACTAGCAAACAGAATCCAACAGCACATTAAAAGGATCATATACCATGATCAAGTGGGGTTTACTCCAGGAATGCAAGGATTCTTCAATATACGCAAATCTATCAATGTGATAAACCATATTAACAAATTGAAGGAGAAAAACCATATGATCATCTCAATAGATGCAGAGAAAGCTTTCGACAAAATTCAACACCCATTTATGATAAAAACCCTGCAGAAAGTAGGCATAGAGGGAACTTTCCTCAACATAATAAAGGCCATATATGACAAGCCCACAGCAAACATCATCCTCAATGGTGAAAAACTGAAAGCATTTCCACTAAGATCAGGAACAAGACAAGGTTGCCCACTCTCACCACTCTTATTCAACATAGTTTTGGAAGTTTTAGCCACAGCAATCAGAGAAGAAAAGGAAATAAAAGGAATCCAAATCGGAAAAGAAGAAGTAAAGCTGTCACTGTTTGCAGATGACATGATACTATACATAGAGAATCCTAAAGATGCTACCAGAAAACTAGTAGAGCTAATCAATGAATTTGGTAAAGTAGCAGGATACAAAACTAATGCACAGAAATATCTGGCATTCCTATATACTAATGATGAAAAATCTGAACATGAAATCAAGAAAACACTCCCATTTACCATTGCAACAAAAAGAATAAAATATCTAGGAATAAACTTACCTAAGGAGACAAAAGACCTGTATGCAGAAAATTATAAGACACTGATGAAAGAAATTAAAGATGATACAAATAGATGGAGAGATATACCATGTTCTTGGATGGGAAGAATCAACATTGTGAAAATGACTACTACCCAAAGCAATCTACAGATTCAATGCAATCCCTATCAAACTACCACTGGCATTTTTCACAGAACTAGATCAAAAAATGTCGCAATTTGTATGGAAACACAAAAGACCCCAAATAGCCAAAGCAATCTTGAGAACGAAAAAAGGAGCTGGAGGAATCGGGCTCCCTGACTTCAGACTATACTACAAAGCTACAGTAATCAAGACAGTATGGTACTGGCACAAAAACAGAAATATAGATCAATGGAACAGGATAGAAAGCCCAGAGATAAACCCACGCACATATGGACACCTTATCTTTGATAAAGGTGGCAGGAAAGTACAGTGGAGAAAGGACAGCCTCTTCAATAAATGGTGCTGGGAAAACTGGACAGGTACATGTAAAAGTATGAGATTAGATCACTCCCTAACACCATACACAAAAATAAGCTCAAAATGGATTAAAGACCTAAATGTAAGGCCAGAAACTATCAAACTCTTAGAGGAAAGCATAGGCAGAACACACTATGACATAAATCACAGCAAGATCCTTTCTGACCCACCTCCTAGAGTAATGGAAATAAAAACAAAAATAAACAAATGGGACCTAATGAAACTTCAAAGCTTTTGCACAGCAAAGGAAACCATAAACAAGACCAAAAGACAACCCTCAGAATGGGAGAAAATATTTGCAAATGAAGCAACTGACAAAGGATTAATCTCCAAAATTTACAAGCAGCTCATGCAGCTCAATAACAAAAGAACAAACAACCCAATCCAAAAATGGGCAGAAGACCTAAACAGACATTTCTCCAAAGAAGATATACAGAATGCCAACAAACACATGAAAGAATGCTCAACATCATTAATCATTAGAGAAATGCAAATCAAAACTACAATGAGATATCATCTCACACCAGTCAGAATGGCCATCATCAAAAAATCTAGAAACAATAAATGCTGGAGAGGGTGTGGAGAAAAGGGAACACTCTTGCACTGCTGGTGGGAATGTGAATTGGTTCAGCCACTATGGAGAACAGTATGCAGGTTCCTTAAAAAACTACAAATAGAATTACCATATGACCCAGCAATCCCACTACTGGGCATATACCCTGAGAAAACCAAAATTCAAAAAGAGTCATGTACCAAAATGTTCATTGCAGCTCTATTTACAATAGCCCGGAGATGGAAACAACCTAAGTGCCCATCATCGGATGAATGGATAAAGAAGATGTGGCACATATATACAATGGAATATTACTCAGCCTTAAAAAGAAACGAAATTGAGCTATTTGTAATGAGATGGATAGACCTAGAGTCTATCATACAGAGTGAAGTAAGTCAGAAAGAAAAAGACAGATACCGTATGCTAACACATATATATGGTATTTAAGAAAAAAAAATGTCATGAAGAACCTAGGGGTAAGACAGGAATAAAGACGCAGACCTACTGGAGAACGGACTTGAGGATATGGGGAGGGGGAAGGGTGAGCTTTGACAGGGCGAGAGAGAGTCATGGACATATACACACTTACAAACGTAGTAAGGTAGATAGCTAGTGGGAAGCAGCCGCATGGCACAGGGATATTAGCTCGGTGCTTTGTGACAGCCTGGAGGGGTGGGATAGGGAGTGTGGGAGGGAGGGAGACGCAAAAGGGAAGACATATGGGAACATATATATATGTATAACTGATTCACTTTGTTATAAAGCAGAAACTAACACACCATTGTAAAGCAATTATACCCCAATAAAGATATTAAAAAAAAATAAAAAAATAAAAAAAATGAACAACACAAAAACCACCCAGGAATAAAAATCAACAGCAAAAACCACTCATGTCCTCAATAAGAAAATAACTCTCTCCATTCAGCGCACACAAAAATGTATTTTTCCATTTTCTCACTTCACCTCACAAACAAATAAAGCAAACATCCTTAGACATATTACTCCAGTACATCTACACCTACCAATATATATTACCTCTGGTATAGCTCCTGGTTAACAATTTTCCTAACAAGTGGCTAAATCCAAAGTCCATTGAGGTGATTTGCCTAAAATAAGGAAGCACCCTGACCCCAATGTAAACTGAAATCTCTACCTCTAGAGACAAAATAAAATACAACTTTTAAATGATTATTTTTCCTACCCTTTGTATCAAAAATAATAGGCTACAGTTTCATCCAGAGTGCCCCATTGCATCTGAAATCCAAATGCCCTTGTGAAATGTAAAACAATTTCATTGGCTATGACTACTCCTGGTTAACTCTAGAAGTCTGCCAAACACATGTTTACCCTTGAATTAGTAAAACACCAGTTCAAATCATGTGTTATAAATTGTTGTATTGCAGTACAATATACCTAACAACTTGATTATTTTTTTTCAGGAGGATTATACTAAATACATTAAATGGCATTCATCAAATATGTAAGCATGTGTCAAACACTGTATAATGGCTTTACAATATTATGAAAAATCTTGAACATAATGAAAATGAGGATTTGCAGAACCCGGCATGCAGAGGGTATGAGAAATTGGAAGTTCTTAGCACACAAGAAGGAGGAACAACGCACACAGAATAACCACAGAAATCAACAGAAAAACAGCATGAATGTGAACTTGTGATTGTTGCCTCTAACACAACTGCACCAACAGCAAACTTGGAAAGCCTAATATAGGCTATGGACTTTTTGTGATTGTTTTTGACTTAATAAATTCCGAACCAGTTCCCTTCCTTGAAGCACCATCTCACAGAACCTCACCTTGAAACACTGCTTTCAGTTTGTCCCACAGCTCTCTGATGTGCTGGTCTTTTATTTAAGTCCTTTTTCTCTCTGCGTTTCATTTTAGATAAGTTCTATCACGGTTTTCAACTTCACTTGCCATATTTTTCTTCAATGTCTGGTTTGCCATTAATCGTACCCAGTGTATGTTTTATCTCACCCATTGTCGTTTCCCTCTTTAAAAGTTCAACTTAAATAGTGTTTAAATCTTCCATTTCTCTTCTTAACATGTTCAATCATTCCTCAAACATCTTGAATGTATAAAACACAGTCATACTCTTTTAAAGGCCTTTTCTACTAATGCTATTATTGTTATCAATGTCAGTTGACAGATGTGAGGGTTATTTCTTTGGTTTGTTTTTTTGCACGCCTATAACTTTTTGTTGGATCCTACATTAAAAATTTTGCTTTGTTAGATGCTGAACATTTCTGTATTTCTATAAATATTTTTGAGCTTTATTCTGGGATATAGTTAAGTTTCTTGGAAACAGTGTAATCTTTGGGGGGCTTGCTTTTAAACTTTTTTGGATGGCAATATAGCAGCATTTATTCAAGGTTTCATTTTTTTTCTCACTACTGAGTGCTCTACGGTATGCCCCATGAGTTATGAAGTTCCCCACTTTGACTGATGGAAAAATGAACTATTTCTGGCCATGTGTGAGCTCTGGGGATTATTCTTCTAATCCTTTCTGGCAATTCTTTTCCAGGTTTGGGTAGTTTCTTCATACTTGTGTCCTGAGCAGTGCTCAGCTGAATACTCATGGGGTATTTGCAACTCCAGAGTTTTCTCTCTGTGCCTTTCTCCTCCTTCTGGTACTCTGAAAGAAACTCTAGCCATCTTGGTCTTCCCAGACCCCCAGTTCTATCTCTTATACTTAAGGAGACTTATCAGGCCTCATCTTGCTTACTTTCCCTATTCCAACATCTGATATTTGCTTCAGGAAGTAAACTGGAGAAACTGTAGGTTTCATCTCATTTTCTTCCCATCTCTGAGAGATCATGGTTCTTTTTTGCCTATTTTCAAAGTCTTGGGAACCATTGTTTCATATACTTTTATTGTTTTTGAAATTGTTTTAGCTAGTGTCGTAGACTGAATGTTCCCCCCAAATTCATATGTTGAGGTCCTAACCCTTAATGTGGCTATATTTGGTCATGTGATCTCTAAGGAAATATTTAAGATTAAATGAGTTCCTGAGGGTGGGGTCCTGAGCCAATAGGAATAGTGTCCTTATAAGAAGAAACACCAAAGTGCCCTCTCTCTCTCTCTCTCTCCACCCCACAGAAGCACAACAGAGACATCACATGAGGACACAGAAAGAAAGCAACAATTTGCAAGCCAGAAAGACATACCTCACCAGAAACCAAATTTCCTGGTCCCTTGATCTTGAACTTCTGGTCTCCAGAACTTGGACAAAATAAATTTCTGATGTTTAAAGCACGCAGTTTGTGGTATTTTGTTATAACAGCACAAACAGATTAATACAAGCAGATAGATAAATCCCATCCCTGTCACTCTATCTTGGCTGAAACAGAAGCTGCAGTTAACTTTGCACCCAGGACACAAAATTCAGAGGTTATCATGATACAGAGAACATGGAAGTGAAAGCACAGATCTCATATCAGCAAAGTCCAGTAATATTAGTATTAGTAACATTCATCAAGTACTTAATCATGTGTGAAGTACAGTGCTAAGGGCTTTAATTTTATTATATCATTTATTTCTCTTCAAAAACCTCGAGAGAAGTCTAGAACTTCTTCTACTCAGAATAACACCAATTCTCCCTACACCCTAAACCACCATAGGCAGTAGTGAGGAGGAATCTTGACAGTTCTGTGTACCCCAGTCACCTGGCAAGATCTTTATGCTTGTTTTTCTCTCTCATTCTTAACACCAAAATTCTGCCTTGAGAATAGTAAACTAGATGTCAGATCAATAGAAAATATTGAAACAGGAGTAAAGAGAGAAAAAGAATGGAAAATATAGAAAAAGTCATAAGAGACTTGTAGGACATAGTAAAAGTTCTATATATGTGTATGCAGATGGAGAGGTGGAAGTGAGTGAATCAAAAAAATTATATGAAGAGAAAATGTCTGAAAATATTCTCCAAATCATGAACACATCAAGCCACAGATTCAAGAAATTCTGTAAGTCCCAAGAAGATAAAGAAAACCGCTCTAATATGCATCATAGTAAAACTGCTGGAAACCACAAGCTAAAAGAAAAATGTTAAAGCACCAAGAAAAATGGGTATTTTATCTTCAAAGGAGCAGCAATGACAGCAAGTTTCTCAATATAAATTATGATAGCCAAAAGATGATAGAATGACACTTTACAATGCAGAAAGAAAATAACTGCCAGTCTAAAAAGCCCATGATTGTATTCACCATTACAGTAACATACAGAACAGGTTCACTTCCCTGAAGTTCCCTTTGGTCCTCCTATTCATCTCTCCTCTCTCTGCCGCTCCTCTAAACTCCTGGCAACCACTGTTCTTTTTACTGTGTCTAGACTTTTGCCTTTTCCAGAATGACACGTATTGGAATCATACAGTATGTAGCCTTTTCAGACTGGCTTTTTCCACTGAGAAATATGCATCTAAGTTTCGTCCATGTCTTTTTATGGATTTATAGCTCATTTCTTTGTCATTGAATGATATTCCATTGTATGGATGTATCACAGTTTGTCCATTCAACTACTGAGGGACAGCTTATTTGCTTCCAAGTTTTGGCAATTACAAATAAAGCTGCTATAAACGTTCAAAGCAAATAAAAATAAAAAGCACATGATCGGGCTTCCCTGGTGGCGCAGGTTGAGAGTGCGCCTGCCGATGCAGGGGACACGGGTTCGTGCCCCGGTCTGGGAAGATCCCACATGCCACGGGGCAGCTGGGCCCGTGAGCCATGGCCGCTGAGCCTGCGCGTCCGGAGCCTGTGCTCCGCGACAGGAGAGGCCACAGCAGTGAGAGGCCCGCGTACCGCAAAAAAAAAAGCGCATGATCAATAAAACAATGGATAGCTGGTGGGAACCTGCTGTATAGCGACAGGGAGCTCAGCTTGGTGCTCTGTGGTGACCTAGATGGGTGGGATGGAGGTGGGGTGGGAGGGAGGTCCAAGAGGGAGGGGATATGTGTATACATATAACTGATTCGCATTGTCGTACAGCAGAAACTAACACAATATTGTAAAGCAACTATCCCCCAATTTAAATAAATCAATAAATAAAATAAAACAATCTTCAAAACTACAGGTGAGATAAATGTTTTCAGGCCAACAGAAGGTAAAATAACTTTTGTCAGAAAAATTGCACTTGAAAACAGACAAATACCCATTGAAGTGAGTTCCACAAGCAGGAAGTAAACGATCCAGAAGGAAATGAGGAAATGAAAGAAGGAATGAAGAGCATAAATAATAAGTGAGTAAATACAGAAAAATATTAATAGGCATGTATTGGTCACATTTATTTAAATATATGACATCTCCTCTGGAATGAGCACCCATACATCAAATTTTTGTCTCAACATCTCCTAATTTTAATATACTTCTCAAACTTAATATGTACAAAATAGAAATCATGGCCATCCTTCCAAAACTACTGCTTCTTCCATAATTGTCAATATCTTGGTAAATGGCAACTCCATCTTTCCAATTATTCAGGAAAAATAGCTTGGAGTCAACTTTACTTCTGTAATTTTTTTTTCACATATATATCCAAACTTTCAATAAATTCTATCTTTATGCTATTTCTGGAACCAAATGATACCACTTCCACTATTACCATTATGGTCCATCTTTTACTTGCATAATCCTAATAGTATCCTAAATGGTTTCCCTGCTTCTCCTTTCCCTCCACACATAGTTTATTCTTAAAACAACAGCTACAGACATCTTTTCCCAAACCTAAATCAGATCTTGTCACTGCTAAAATTACCTCCAGTAATTTTCCATTGCATTCAAAGTAGAAGTAAAGTTTTTCAGTGGCATACAAGGTTCCCTTACATATGCTTATTATCCTGTTACCTATCTGGCTCTATCTCAAAATATATCTGTCTTTTGCTAACTGCTCCAACCACAATGTTCTCTCTGCTTTTTTTCTCAAAACTCTAAGACCATGTCTGACTCAGAGTTTTTGCAACTGCTATTTCCTCTGCCTAGAATGTTCTTCAACCATATAAATGTGCAGCTACCTGCTTCACCTCCTCCAACTTTTGAAAATCTATTCTCAGATGTCTTCCTATTGGTCAGGCCTTCTGACCACACCATTTTTAACAGCAGCCACACTCAGCACTCCCTATCTTTCTTTGCTGTCTTATTTATACCCCAACACATCACTATCTGAGAATCTATGTATTCTACTTGTTTTGTTCTTATTTGTTTTTCCCAAGTGAAACCCAAGTTCCATGTAGGCAGGTATTTGACATATATCTTATTGCGAATAGTGTACCCATATCATGGAAATAGAGCCAGGGAAATTTCAACCCCCAACCATATTTGTTCAATGAAAAGAAAGCCCTTAAAATACTTGAAAGTATTATTCTTATAATACATATTTTACCAATGTGAAAAACAAAGTAAATAGTTTTGTCAGGTTTACCAGCAAAGAAGAACTGAAATCAGGAGTAATACCCAAAATATCACAGCTCATAATCCTTTCTTTTTACAACTGGACTATATCATCTCTCCAAACCTCACTTCAACCTTCTGATAAAAAGGATTTAATCAGTCCTTGTTTTCCAACTGAGGAGAATCTAAGCTAATGCACACAGGGAGCTTTTAAGACAGCAATGTAGTACCCATACATTTCTTTTAATACTCAATCCTACAGAGCTCTTCTCTTAGAATACCTCTGCTGAAGTCAATGTCTATTCATTGGGACCTTTTAAGAAGAGAAGCAATAAAAGTTACTTGAGGGACTTCTTGGCCTTTAGCTGAATTAATCAGAAAACTTCACTGGGATTTTTTAACTTCAGATGTAGTTAATGGAGTCTAAAATTTTAACGGTTATATCTTGAAAGAGATAGTAGCCAGGTGCCCCACAAGAGAAGCAAAGATGGTCTTTAGAAAGAAAGCTAAAGATGAAGACGAACCAAGGGAACAGAGTGAGAGTCCTTTGATCATGTTTCCAGTGCATTATTTTTCTTATTGATTTTTAACAAAACATCATAAAGATTTTCCCATAAGATAACCTAAACGTTTTCAAGCTTCTTTACTTTTTAAGTTTGTCTTGAGATCTATTTCTTTCCATTGCGTAAGGGAATATATAATTCTATATATATATGAAAGTCAATTGGCAAAATATCATTCATTAACTTGTTTCTATTTTAACAGTATGATTTGAGGTGACTCCTTAAGCAAACAATCTGTATAATACAATAAGTTTTAGACATTTTAGTGTGATATGCTTTCTAGATTAGAGTTGAAGTATTGGTTAGGAAGAAGCATACTAAAGTTTTTCCTTATCTTTGGGCATACCTATGGCTGTTTTTTGCCCTAAGAACTTCAAAAAACATGTGTATCAGGGAAAAACGTATTTTGAAATTACTGGACGATAATCTTACACATTATAAAGGACAAGCCATTTTAACTTTTGACCTGTTTAATAAGTACATTATATGATTGAATTTATCCAAAAATAGTAAAATGAATATTTTATTTTAAATAAGTTGCATTGTAACATTTATGATATATTCTCACAATAAATAGGTTAAAACTTAATACTTACTAAAAATGTAAATTAGTCAATAATTATAGTGACAGGCTTGTTTCCATGTGTGAGATTTCTGATAAAATCTATATTTTCTTCCACTGAAAAACTTATCTGACTTCTTATTAACCCAGGTATGACATTTTAAAAGTAATAATCAGGGCTTCCCTGGTGGCGCAGTGGTTGGGAGTCTGCCTGCCGATGCGGGGGACGCGGGTTCATGCCCCGGTCCGGGAGGATCCCGCATGCCGCGGAGCGGCTGGGCCCATGGGCCATGGCCGCTGGGCCTGCACATCCGGAGCCTGTGCTCCGCAACGGGAAGGGCCGCAGCAGCGGGGAGCCCGCGTACGGCAAAAAATAAATAAATAAATAATAAAAGTAATAATCATAGAGGGAAATAGTATAGAGTTGCATATTTCTACAGTTTTTCAGTATATATCTTATGATTTGGGAGAGAATAGTTAGAATATTGTTGTAAGTTATATGAATATTCCCTTATTCGATAACAACTGTTCTCTATTTGGAACAGTATTTCTTAGTGTTTAAAAAGAATACCACTTACTAAGAAGGAACAGTTTTTCTACAAATAAAATTGCTTCCTAGACATCATTCAGGAAAGTATTATTTGGGTATATACACAATAAATAGATGATAACAATCTGTGGTACAAAATGGAATATGACATCTCATCTGTAGATTATTTCCATCTCTCCTTACTTTATACTGTTGCCTATCTATATTTTATTTTAAACATTGTGGACGTGTATTTCAATGTTCTCAATATGAAGAAAAATTGATAGCCATTCTTGTGTGATGCTTCTTTTCCTTTCTTTCTTTATTCATTCTTTATTTTACTTCTCAAAGATTTACACTTTTTCTTGTTTTTATATCAATAAATATATCACTTATTACCTGAAGATTTAATTAATTTCCATTTGCATCACTTTCCAGATCATTAATAAAGCTAATGTTAAGAATGATCTATATATCAGGTCCCTTCAACTTGACAGTCTGCTATTTTTTATTATTCTTTGTTTACTGTCCTTCAAAATATTGTCAGTCTTGCTGACAACCCTCATAGGGCAGGTATGAGTTAATTTTTCAAGAAAGATAATATGAAAAATAAGAAACAACTTTAAGTGCCTTCTGATAATTGGACTCTCCTAAAGCAAAATTCTACCACTGCTTACAAAATTCATTTATAGAATTATTTATCATTAATATGAAGAGATTATAATCATAATTATTAATCTAATATATTTTAGTATTTTGTGATCTAATAGATATATAGTAAAATAAGTTGGAATGTGATTATAAATTCCATCAAGCCATTTAAAACATTTTATGAAAAGTCTTTACTCTTATTCATCTGTAGTTATTCCAGAATAAAAACTGATCCTTTTTTTTTGAGTTCCAGTTACAAACTAGCCCCAACTAGTTCAATATGATTGTTCAATCCATCCAAAATATTTGCCAATTTGCTAATAGTGTATAAAAAATTGTACAGCTCATTTCATACAAAGACTCACAGAGTACTCTAAACATAGGAGAAATCTTTTATTTAGTTTAGAGGAGGGGAAATATTTAATGATTAATGAACTGTCAGTTTCCTCTGGACACTTCCTATAGACTTTAATCAATATTCATTAGGTTTATTGGTCAAGCAATTTTGTTTAATTGATAAAATTTTTCCTAATATCCCTGTAACCATCTGTCTTTTCAAAGATAAGTTTTGTTAATATAAAAGTAGGTCTTTCTTTTTCTCTTTTAGTGATATAAGATTTTACGAATTTCTTTTTTTTATTTTTTTCAGATAGATATTTCTACTTTAATTTACCAAAGAGAAGAAACACTGGTTTTATATGATTTAACTGTATTTGAATAACAATGTATATAATCTTATGGTAATATTGATTCACAATTATACAACAATTCCTAAAATCTAAATTAATGATATTAGTCCAGGCACTGACAAATATTTTTAAGACATAGAACATATTTTTCAAATGATATCACGGGAATACTTCAAGCTATATGACAGATAAAGCAGAACATCTCTGTAAAATAGATTCAAGGGAATGGATGTCTGGGGGTCTGCCTCTGTCGGTGTATCCAGACTTCTATGCTCCTCCACCTCACACAACCTCAGGCACCTCCAGAAGAAGCTAATATGGTGAGAAAATCAACTCAATTCCTTGGGAAAATGGGCATGGAGATGTATGGATTAAGAGATACACATTCAGAGGTATTGAATGGCCAACACAAAGTGTTAGTAGAATGGTGGTTAAACATCCACGTGCTAGCACGCACACACACACACATTTATTCTTAAAATCTGAGAGTATTCTACAGATATAGAGCTGCTTCTATGGAAGATTCTACTCTATTAGTTGGGATATACCAAATGTACTTTTCTAAGGGATCTGAAAATCTTCTTTTATAAAGCCTACTTGTAATTAATTTCATATTGTGGTTTACATATGACATACGAATCATTTTTGTGTTGCATTTATTTTCCAGTTGAATTTAATGTGCTTGACATGATAATAGGTTTCATATACCATTGGAATAAACTGTTACTCTAAGATGCTTTGTGAACAAAATGTATTTTCCTCATTTTTCAAGTAGCGGTACTAGAAAATCTTAAGCTATTCTTGAGCTAATCCAAATAAAGAAATAAAGCACTCAAGAAAAGGACATTTGTGAGGGAACTTCTCTGGTTCTTTTGAAACTAGAAATATGGAAAACAAATTAATTCTTCATTAAAGTAAAATTAAATCAGAAAATGTATTTATATAATGAGGTTATATAAAATATGGTTCATTCTCATATAAAAGTAAAATTATACAGTTATTAAGTAGTGGTATATTCAAAGCCTCTTTCAAAATATTTCAGTAATTTCTGGATCATATAGCTTTGCAAATTTAGGTTGTTGAAAAACTATATTTCAATTTTCACGGAAAGTTAAATACAGCAAACTTGGCAAACTAAAAATGTTCTATTACAACTCATGTCATTTGGTATGTTTCTTTCCTGGACACTTGCTTATTATTTATATTTGACAAAGGTTTAAAACTTGGTGTACTGTTTGTATAAATGCACATATTAGGCTAACGATTTTAATTACTCAGAAAGAAAGGTGAAAATTTCTTTCCACTTAATCATGGTTATAATTTAGAAGTAGAACAAATAATCAATCATTTGATTGAGGGCTACTTGACAATATTGTTAAGTCTGAGATTTTTAGGCTTATTACAATCTGTGCCTCCTGTGAACCCAGAGAAGATAGATGCCTGGTTGCCCTAGGGCTGGTGCTTTAGAGGGCCCAGATCTGGCTCTCCTTCACCCATGACTATTACCATGTCCCTCTCTACAGTGTAAAGAGTGTTAAGTGTCAAGGAGATGACACTCCTACCTGAGGTCCTAGTTCCCCCTGTCAATCCATTCTGTGGATATCCAAAAACCTGGAATTTCCTGTCCCAAAGGACTGTTGCCAGGGCACTCTGACTACTACAAAGGTTTGCACACCTCTAAACCTGAAGGTAGGTAGAAGGCAACTGTTGTAGGGTCAGGGTGGTGGTGTAAAGCCCTGGGAGGATAGAAAAGTGAAAAGGACACAGTAGAAGATCAGAGAATTTCAGAAGCATTACTTCCCTTAACATTACATTTCACCATAGAACTCTGAGGAATCCAAGAAGTATAAATTCAACTCTGAACCTCTAGGTTTTTATGAAGATATTTATCCATGTAAAAGTATAAAACATATTTTATATTGTAACTTGTTGCTTTAATTTGTAACTTTCAAATGTTTATAAATATATTATGTGAACATCTATCTGTACTCTGGCCCTACAACATAGGCATCTCAATATTGGACATGCACCTAATTACGATGACAGTTTCTACACATCAAGTAAAAGAAGAAACACATTAAGAAAAAGTCATCTTAAGTGACAACAAATTTGAATAATTTAGTTTCCAAATATTTGGTTTTAGCTTGTTTTCCCATTCTGGGTGAGCCAAATTGGCAGTCCACATGGTCTAATGCGATGACAAAAATGGATCATTGCTCAACCTCCCATTCTATTTGGGGATGGATGACAATTAAATGAATAATACAAAATTATTCTTTTTTGTTTTTTATAATAATACATCATAGCATACATATATAATTGAAAAAGTACAAATATATGACAAATATGTCATAATAGTTAATATATTAGTTAGTGGTATATTTAAAAAAATTTTTTAAATATACTAGTATATTTTAAAATTTAGTATATTTAAATATAAATATACTAGTATTTTATTTTAAAATAAATTTTTCATAAAATTTAGTTTAAAATTCTAAATAAAATTACCTTGATCCAAATGGTACATGACACTGAGGAAGAAAATCACACTTTACATGAAGTCTTATGTATGAAAATAGAAGACTCATAATAAATTACTTATATGTGCCCCAGCAGATATTGAGTTACTCAGAAACTTTAAAAATTTTTCTTATAAATTACTCATGAGGTAAACATATTTTCTTAACATAAGAACTCTGAATGATGATATAAATACTTCTAGTCTCAAAGAGTATAGAATAATAGGATTTTGATGATCATGAATTATATATATTTTCATGGGTATTGTCGAGCACCAATTTCATGTATGATTGATTCTTAAAATGTGTTGAATGGAATATATTTTCAAGGTTCATTTATTCAAGATGAGGTTCAAGTCACATAAATAAAATTTCTTATAAATTGTAAAGACAAAACAGTCCGCTAAAACACCAGAGTTTACATGGATTCCTATAGTAGGGTTCTTTTATATTTTTAATCAGTTCTTTTTACAGAGGCTAATTAAGAAAAAAAGTATACTCTATAATCTGATCATTCAACTTAATGTCCTCAACCAGCATCCAAGGGAGGACACTTTTTCTCCTGAACTTTTCTGCACTGAATAGGGGTAGCAAGCCCTCTCCATCTCACTCATTCATTTATTCATGTACATATTCATGTACTCAACCACCACTTACTAGACATTATGCTAGGTACTGAGATAGAAACACATGTATAGCTTCGGAGCAACTAAGCCTGTGAGCCACAACTACTGAGCCTGGGCTCTAGAGCCCGTGAGCCACAACTACTGAGCCCAAGTGCCACAACTACTGAAGCCCACGTGCCTAGAGTCCATGCTCCACAACAAGAGAAGCCACGGCAGTGAGAAGCCCATGTACCGCAACAAAAAGTAGCCCCCACTCGCCACAACTAGAGAAAGCCTGCACACAGCAATGGAGACCCAATGCAGTCAAAAATTAATTAATTAATTATAAAAAGCAAAGGTACATTGTACAGCACAGGGAATATAGCCAATATTTTATAATAACTATAAACGGAGTATAATCTTTAAAAATTATGAATAACTATGTTGTAAATCTGAAACTTATGTAATATTGTAAATCAACTATACCTCAAATTTTAAAAAAAGAAAGGAAAAAGGGGGAAAATAGGCAAAAGATCTGAATAGACACACCTTGCCAAAGTAAAATATACCGAAGACACCTAAGCATATGAAAAGGTGCTCAACATTATGTCATTAGGGAAATACAAATTAAAACAACAATGAGATACCACTGCACACCTAGTAGAATGGCCAAAATTCAAAACACTGACAACACCATATCATCGTGAGGAGGTGCAGCAACGGAAACCTCATGCATTACTGGTGGGAATGCAAAATGGTTCAGTCACTTGGAAGACAGCTTGGTAGTTTCTCATAAAACTAAACATAGATCTATATTTCTGGTTTTGTGCCAGCACCATACCGTCTTGATTGTAAGTCAGAAAGAGAAAAACGAATACCATATGCTAAAGCATATATATGGAATCTAAAAAAAAAAAAAGAAATGGTACTGATGAACCTAGTGGCAGAGCAGGAATAAAGACGTAGACATAGAGAATGGACTTGAGGACATGGAAGGGAGGGGGAAGCTCGTGCAAAGTGAGAGTAGCATCGACATATATACTGTACCAAATGTAAAATAGCTAGCTAGTGGGAAGCAGCAGCATAGCACAGGGAGATCTGCTCCATGCTTTGTGTCCACCTAGAGGGGTGGGATGGAGGGGGAGGGAGGTGCAAGAGGGAGGGGATATGGGGATGTATGTATGCACGTGGCTGATTCACTTTTTTGTGCAACAGAGACTAGCACAGTATTGTGAAGCAGTTATACTCCAATAAAGATCTATTTAAAAAAACCTAAAAATACACTTATCTTGTAATCTAGAAGTCACATCTCTGGTATTTACCCAAATGAGTTGAAAACTTATGTTCACACAAAACCTGTACACAAATGTTTATAGCAGCTTTGTCCATAATTGCTAGAATTTGTAAGCCACCAAGATGTCCTTCAGTAGGTGAATGGGTAAATAAATATCTGAACAATGGAACATTATTCAATGATTAAAAGAAATGAGTTATCAAGTTACAAAAAGACATAAAGGAACCTTAAATGCATTTTGCTAAGTGAAAGAAGCCAATCTGAAAAGGCTGCATACTGTATGATTTCAACTCTATGGAGACAGTAAAAAGATTTGGGGAAAGTAGGGAGGGCTAAATATATGGAGCACAGGGGATTCTTATATTAGTGGAACTATTCTGTGTGCTACTGTAATGGTGGATACATGTGTCAAAACCCATAGGAAGTACAACAAAGAGAGTGAATCCTAGTACAAACTAAAACTTATATCTATACTGGTTTGCTAATTGTAACAAATGTACAACAGTAATGCAGGATGTTAATAATCGGGGAAACTGTAGGAGAGGGATAGGAAGTATATAGGGGCTCTGCTTTCAGCTCAATTTTTCTGTTAACCTAAAATTGCTCTATAAAGAAAGTCTATTAATTAAAAAAAAAACACACACACGTACACGTATAAATGCACACACACCAGATTATTATATGAAGAAGTTAAGAGTATAAAGAGGAAGACAGATAAGTAATTGAATTTAATATGGATTGTTAAGCCTTGTGATAGAATAAAGTTCCTGTGTGAATATCTCTATCTACTAAAATAACCCAGGTAACCTCACGTTCTCTTCAACATGGACAATATGATATCTTTCAGTATATTAAAGTTACTTTACAGTTGTATATATTCTATACTTAAATTCTGTACTTACATTTACACACCACAACCCCAAAACAAATGAATCAACTGAAGTCAACTGATTCAGAATTGACAAGTTAAAAATTAATGACAAGGACAGTAAAACAGTTATAATAATTCCACTCCCTATTGTCAGAAGTTTAGTAGAAACATGGAAGATTTTTTTTTAAAACTTGTAAAGATGAAAATTTCAATATCTGATATAAAACATATTATTAAATGGGATTAATAGTGGATTAGACATTGTAGAAGCAAAGATAAATGAACTTGAAGACATAGTAGTCCAAAATGAAACACAGATAGAAAAAATACTGAAGGAAAAATAAATACAGCATTTGTGAGTTGTGGGACAAATTTAAGTGGCTTAAAAACTGTGTAATTGGAGTCCCTAAGGGAGACGGTTGAGGCGGGGGAGGGGGGAAGTGTCAGAGAAAAAAAAATACATGAACATTCTTTTAATATAAAGAAATTTATAGGTTTAGGGATTTAAAAAATCCCCAAGCACCATGAATAGGAAGAAAACTATACCAAGGCACATCATAATCAAATTACTCAAAACTGATAATTTTGGGAAAATCCTAAGACAGGAAGAGAGAAATAAACAAAAGTACATATAGAAAAACAAAGATAAGGATGACAGCAGATTTCTTGTGAGAAACATTGCAAGTGGGTAGACAATGAAACAGCATTTTTAAAGTACTGAAACAAACGATCCCCATAAACCTGGAATTCTATATCCAGTGAAAATATCCTTCAGAAACAAAGGTGAACTAAAGACTTTTTCAATATTCCAAGGCTGAAAGAATTTATCTCTAGCAGGTCTGCACTAGAAGAAATATTAAAGGAAGTCCTTCATACAGAAAGAAAGTTATAGCAGATAGAAATATATATATAAACAAAAATGAATAAAGAACACTGAACATGGTAACTATATAGATAAGCATGTACGTTTTTTCCTACTATTTAAAAATCTTTAAAAGATGATTATTTAACAAAAATAATAACAATATATTGTGGGACTTATATGTTGGATTTAAATGTATGATGACAAGAGCAAAAAGGCTGGGAGAGAAGGAATGGAATTATATTGTTGGGAGGCTTTATAATATATATGAAGTAGAATAATATCATTTGAAGGTAGACTACAATAAGTTAAAGATACATAGGATAAACCTTAAAGCAACCACTGAAATAACAAAATAAGCATTTTAGCTAATGTGCTAACAAAAGAGGTGGTTGGAATCATAAAATGTATTCAATTGAACCAGAAAAATAAGGAGGGGAAGAGGAAGAGTGAAAAGCAAACAAAGAATAGATAGGGTAAATAGAAAATAAATAGCAAGATGAGTTAAATATAATTATATTGATAAGTACTTTAAAGGAAAAAATTATCAAACCATCACACTTGAAAGGCAGATATGATCAGATTGGATAAAAAAGGTAAGACCCAACTATATGCTGCCTAGAAAAAAAAGCACTTTAAAGACAGTCAGGTAAAGAGCAAAAGTGACATATATTGCTGGCTCCTCTGAAATGCAAATGTTTAATAAAACTTGCCCTTTTTTAACAGGAAAGATAGAATCTGCAGTTCACTCTAGAACACATACCCAGGGGTGAATGTCAAGCACATAACTGGCAATTAGATAACATGGGCCCTTTTCTGATAGTTCCAAGTGGATTTAAATGGATTTATGCATAATCAGGGTTTGGCCCTTCATACTTAGTGATTGAAGCCAATGCTTCATATACTATAAAGGACTGAAACCAAAAGTATTATGCCAGTTTGGAACTCTTGGGTCCATTTCATCAGATCAAGGCACTCACTTCACTGCCTACTCAGCACAACAATGGGAGAAGAAATATTACAGTCAGTGGACTAATCATATTTGTCATCACCCTCAAAGCAATGGCTTAATAGCGAATTGGAATAGACAAGTGAAAATCTGCTATTAAAGATAGTGGGGGATGGTAGGGAGAGACAAAGAATCAAAGAGCTTGTCTATAACCCTCTAGTGTTGTGCTTTCCAACTTAACATGAGAGCAACTACAATATGTAAATGATAAGATAGATTTACATTATATAACTTGTTATTCTATTTGGTGAAATGGGGGAACATGGGGCTAGAAGGTGATATAGGAACTTAGTAGAAAACTTTCCTACAGTACTACATCTTCCTTTTTCAATGCCAGATCCAATAGTCCCTGGACCAAGATATTGTTAAGGATCCCAGAGGCTAGCAATTTTTCAAAATAAAATACTTTGTCTATAACTAGCACTCTAGTTTTATCTGAATTTATAAAATAAGGCTTTTTTTCATTTTTGAACTTAAGTATATACAACACAATCAATTAATACCAAGTAAAAAAATATGAATCTATCCCACTAAAAGTATGACAAAAGTTATAACACAAAATTTATTTGAAAATTGGTCTGTGTATATGACACAAATTAAGCATTTAATAAAGTAAAAGAACATAGGCTTTGGGATGCAAAAAGCACTGGTGATGGTCCCAAGTCCATTACTCAGTAGCTCTTTTAATTTATAAAAATTAAGATTATGATATTTTATTCAGCCGATTTTACATTCCAAATGCAGTCACAACTGAATCCCACATTGTACATGCTCTTTTGCAATGGGACTTTGCCATTCTACCTTTGAGAGGTGAATATGGGCTCTCCCATGAATACAGCCTGGCCTTAGTGACTTGCTTGTAACCAGTATCAGGCAGCAGAAGTAATAGTACATGACTCTTGAGACTAGGTCACGAAGAGGCTTATGGCTTCTGCCTAGGTTCCTCGGAAAGATTGTTCCATGCTTGAGAAGCCTGAACCTCATGAAGAAGGCACACATGAGATCTCCAGTTGACAGCCCAACCAACCTACACTCCAACTCATCCCAGCCCAGGTGCCAGACATTTGAGTGAAGTCCCTAGAGGTTTACCACCCCCACCAGTTCAAATCACTCCTCCTATTCAAGTGGGAAGCCATCCATCGAGGCCTCAAACATCATAGAACAGAGACAAGCCCCCATCTATGCCCAGTCTGAATTCTTTTTTTTTTTTTTGCAGTACGCAGGTCTCTCACTGTTGTGGCCTCTCCCGTTGAGGAGCACAGGCTCCAGACACACAGGCTCAGCGGCCATGGCTCACGGGCCCAGCCGCTCCACGGTATGTGGGATCTTCCCAGACCAGGGTACGAACCCGTGTCCCCTGCATCGGCAGGCAGACTCTCAACCACTGCGCCACCAGGGAAGCCCTCCCAGTCTGAATTCTTGATCCAGAAAACTTGTAAACATAATATAATGGTTGTGGTTTTGTATCATTAAGTTTCAGGTAGTTCTGAAGATGGAAGAATTTATAATAAGGTATGAAGAATAACCCAATTGTCAGCCTCAGTAAGGGTTCATTTCTTCCTTCTATTTCTCCTTAGCGCAAGAGTTCAGAGAGTCAAATTAGAGTTGCTAATATACCAAGACTGTGAAAAGTCCAAAAGAGAAATGGTAAGATGATAAAATATCTTATCATCTTTACCTTTGAATAAAGCACTTCACATTTTACCTTTGGATAAAGCACTGTGCATTTTTTTAATTACTGTTTTAATAGTTTATAAGCCTGTTATTTTAAAGTATATAGAGTGAATGAAATAAAAATTCAACTTAATATATTCAATTTTTCTATGTGGTTTTGTTCCTTTTTTTTTTTTTAAGGAAAGACTTGTTTTCTTTTGACTGTTAGCACCCAGTAATAATGAAGACTTTATTAATTCCACAGTGAGGGAAGTAAGCCTTGATTCATAGGAACAGTCACAAGCTAAGTTGGGAACCTGCAGTTTTCTCAGTATGATCTTCGTGTAGTGAACTCTTCAGGACAACATGCAATTTCATTAAATCATTCCTCTTCCGACCAGCTTAACTACTACTTCATCACACAGCTTTCCCTAAAAATGTAATCATTCAGTTACTTTCTATTATATATACTTCCAAATAATGTGTTGAGCTTTCCTATAAAAGCAAATTAGGTAGCACCAGTTTTGTTCAGGATGGTACAATAGTTCTAGGACAAACATGGACTGTTCTTCTGTAAAATAGGACACGATAGCCTGTCTTTTACTCCCCTCATATTCTGGAGCCACAATTAAGTTTGCACTCCCCAGAAGCATGTTATAGCAGATGTGAAATTACTGCTGTTTATTACGTTTGAAGTTTAACATTTTATGCATAATGAAAAGGTTTTAATTTCCTAAACATGGATAAGATGAAATGGTAAAAAGATTAAAACTTACAATGAAGTATATAATGATTGTTAATAAACATTTCCTAGCCCACCCCATCTTAGGAATAAAAATCAAACCACCATAATATTTTTTAAAAGTATATCTCAAAAAATTGTGGGAACACTAGTCACCTTAAAATTCTTCCAAATGATCCAGAATGATACAAAGGCATCCTGGCTATGATGTGATATTTAACTTTTCTCCTTAATCATGTTGGCTGTAATTGTGACATTTAATTACACTTTTTCCCCCCAACAGGCCTAGATTTTGCAACAAAATGTTTTTCAACATATCTAAAAGATAATTTTTGGGGGGAGTATATCACATTCCTCCATTGGACCAGTAGAAAATTAACTTTTTCTTCAAAAATTTGAAATAGATTCTTATTTAATTACATTTTTTGTACATTTATAAGCTTCTTTAAAACACTTTAAATATGTATGAAATACTTTATCGGGCTGAAGCTCACTTGGAGAATTTGTGTCTGCTTCCTTAGAGAGGCTTCCTTTTAGTCTTTTCACATGTTCAATAAGCTTCATTTATTTTGCTTTCTGTGTGTGTGTAATATCTGGAGGGAGTAAAACAGTTTTTGTCCAAGTTGTACTGGTTTATATTAAAAACTTCCAGGTCCTAGTAAGTGGGAAAGGAGAGAGACTTCATTTTCTATAATTTCTTTTGCCAGTTAAGAGGTATAGCTGTCTGTAAGAACAGGAATTAACCACAGATAGAGGGTTTTCTTAGCAGGCAGTTTCATAATATAATGAAAATATCCATATTTTGTTTGTTTGCTTGCTTGCTTTTCTGTTTTATTATAGGCTCACATTACTTGAGGCATTAGCTCCTTTCTGTATTTTGCACAACTGACCCTATTAAGAATCATTGCACCAGCCCTCACCATGCCTTCCACCTCACTCCCACATACAGTTAAATTATCCTGCAACCTATGCTCTGTTGGAAATTGAAACTGAGTCCTTTGACCACTCACAGTTTCTTTGCTGTTCTGTTTCAGGCTATTAGCAAATTTCTGCTAGTAAAATTATAGCCTCAAATGCTCAAATTAGAAGAGCAGAAATATCTAAAATAGAGTATCTTTGTTTTAGTCAGTCTGGGTGACTACACCAAATTACCAACATTTATTTCTCACAGTCCTGGAGGCTGACCAGTCCAAAATCAAGGCACTAGTAGATTCAGTTCCTGGTGAGAACCTGCTCCTTGGGTCACAAATGGCCATCTTCTATCTCCATCCTCACATGGTGGAGACAGAGCAGAAAGAGAGGACTAAGTTCTCATGTCTCCTCTTATAAGGGCACTAATCTTGAGGGCTCCACCCCATGACCTAATTACCTTCCAAAGGCCCTCCTAATACCATCCTAACACCATGCTATTATCTCCTAATGCCATCACATTGGAGGTTAGGATTTCAACATATGAATTTTGGGGGCATACAAATATTAAGTCCACAATATACTATAATTTAAGCAATTTTAAAAAGAGCAAAATTAGTAAGTGGAAATAAAAAAGAGTAAAGATGAGAGTGAAAAATCAAAGAAATAGAAAACAAAAAAGCATAGAGAAAAGCAATAAAATAAAAATGCTCTCTTTGAAAAGACTAATAAAATTGATAAATCATTAAAAATACTAATAAGGAAGAACAGAGAAAAGACTTTTTTAATAATATCAAGATTGAGAGTTATTACAGTTTCTTTAGACATCAAGTAATAATGTGTTAATATTATGAACAAATTTATGCAAATAAATTCGGAATTTTTGATGGATTGGATGAATTTCTTGAAAGACACAAACTATGATGGTTCAAAAGAATCAGAAAATCTGAATAACTCTATCAATTAAAAACACTGAATTCATGATTTAAAACTTTCCCACAAACAAGGCATGGATGTCTGCTCATACTATTTCTATTCTGCATTATATTAGAGATTCTAGTCAGTATAAACAATGAATAAAGTACACAAAGGAAATAAAAGTCATGCAGAATGGAAAAGAAGTAGATAAACTGCCTTTTTCACAGGTACATGGTTAACTATAAAATCCCAAGGAATCTACAAAAGAAGCTTCCACCACTAAGGCATGAATTTAGGAAGGTCACAGTGTACATGATCACTGTGTGTTTGTGTACTAGTAGAAAAACTGAAATATGATATTTAGGAAAAAACAGTACTTAAACAGTAACATCAAAAATATACATTGGAAGGGACTTCCCTGGTGGTGCAGTGGTTAAGTATCTGCCTGTCAATGCAGGGGACACACGTTCGAGCCCTGGTCCATGAAGATTCCACATGCTGCAGAGCAACTAAGCCTGTGCACCACAACTACTGACCCTGCACTCTAGAGCTCAAGTGCCACAATTACTGAAACCCATGAACCTAGAGCCCATGCTCCGTAACAAGAGAAGTCACTGCAATGAGAAGCCTGTGCACCACAACAAAGAGTAGCCCCCACTTGCCACAACTAGAGAAAGCCCGCGGACAGCAACAAAGACCCAATGCAGTCAAAAATAAATAAATTAATTAATTAAAAAAAAATATATATATATATATATATATACACTGGAATACATTTAACAAAAGGCTTGTGAGCCCCCAAACTGAAAATACAATTTTGCTATGAGAAATTAAAGAACATTTAAATGAATGGAAGGTTATATACTATGTTCATGTATTGGAAGGCTCAATCAATAGTATGTAAATTCTTTGCAAAAAGTTCTATAGTTTCAACATAATCTTGATTAAAATATTAATAGGTGTATTTATAGATAAGTTGATTCTAAAATTTATTTGCCTGTGAAAAGGACCTAGAATAGTCAAAATAATCTTAAAAAATAACTCTGTTGGAAGACTTACACTATCCTATTTCAAAAGTTAATTAAAGCTACAATATTCAAGACAGTGCATTGGTGTAAGGATAGATAAATAGATCAATTGAAGAGAACATTAAATCCCTAAAAGAACCTACATATATAAAATAAGTAGATTTTTGACAAAGATTCCAAAACAATTGGAAAGAAGCTGGGGAAAGACACTCTTTTCAACAAATGTTGCTGGACTTCCTGCATAAAGACAAGGTCATAAACTTCTGCTCATCAAAGTCACCATAAAGGAAATTTTTAAAAAAGAAGTGACAGACAGAAATATTTACAATACATATATTTGACAAAAGACTTTTATCCAACATGTAAAGGATTCCAATAAATCATTTTTTTAAATCAAGCAATTTTGGATAAAAAGATATTTTACAAGAAATATATTTAAATGGGGAATAAGTACATGAAAAGGTGCTCTACATCTTTAGTCATCAATGAAATGACATTAAAAATACAATGTCATACCACTTTACTCCTACTAGAATAGTTAAAATTAAATGTCAACAAAAATCTTGGCAATTCTGTGAAGCAATTCACACATTGCTGGAGCAAGGTAAAATTGTAAAATCATGTTGGAAAATTGGTGGCTTTTTACTAAGCCAAACAAATTGACCCAGCAATTCCCCTTGTTGGCTTTATCCCTGACCCAAAATAAAACATACATAAGTAAAATAATTACATATAAAATATTCTAGTAGCTTTATTATTAATTGGCATAAAAACAAATATCAACCAACACAAATGGATAAAAAATAATATTCACAGGGGAATATAATTCAGAAAAACAAATCTGCTGAATCATGCACCAATAGGCCTAAATCTCAACATTATATTAACATTATGTTAAGCAGGAGAAGCTTAACACACACAAAAAAACACATATAGCATAACTACAGTTATATGAGTATTGAGAAATGGCAAAATTAATATATTTAATAGAATCAGAAGTGTGATTGTTTATAGAGGTTGAGATTAATTTGTAGAGAAAAGGAACTTCTGGGGTTGATAGAAATATTCTATGTTGTAATACTTATCAAATCACATCAAATTATACAATGAAAATATGAGTTATCATTGTATACTAATCTAACTTCAAAAATAAAATTATACTAAAAGTCCCAGTGTTGGTGAGGATGGAGGGTAACTGTACTTCTATACACTGCTGATGGAAGTGTAAAATGGAACAACTACTTTGGGACACTCTTTGCCAGTATCTACTAAAACTGAACATACTTACCCTATTACTTAGCATTTCCACACCTAGTTATTTATCCAAAAAATATAAATTCAGATGTCTCCAAAAGAGATATAAAAAATACTCAAACTATGCTATTTATAA
This sequence comes from Monodon monoceros, assembly GCF_005190385.1. Classification (NCBI taxonomy): domain Eukaryota; kingdom Metazoa; phylum Chordata; class Mammalia; order Artiodactyla; family Monodontidae; genus Monodon; species Monodon monoceros. Next base: position 122,412,026 of record NW_021703778.1, on the reverse strand, counting down.
TTGACATAAAAATGAAACAAGCAAAATACCTACCCAAAGGAGATTACAATATAGTTTCTCAAGAGTGGCAATTTTGACATTTTAGATCAAATAATTATTTTGGGGGGGAACTATCAAGTGCACTGTAGGATGTTTAGCAGCATCTTTGGCCTCTGTCCAACAGGTGTCACTAGTAAACACACAGTTATGACAATCAAAAATATCTCCAGACGTTGCCATAGGTACCCTAAGGGAGGAAACTTATCCCCAATTGAGAACAACTGAAATAAACAAATATGGTATATATATTCAGTGGAATATTACTCAGCAATATAAAGGAGCAAACTATTAATAAACATGCACAAATGTTAGACAAAGTAGTATGTTGGTAAACATTAATAGCTGCTCCCTGAGATGGGGTGAGGGAGGCTGATAGGTAGCATTTGCTGATTTCTACTATTTCTACAACTATTTCAAAAGATAGCCTTTGGGGCTTCCCTGGTGGCACAGTGGTTGAGAGTCCACCTGCCAATGCAGGGGACACGGGTTCGTGCCCTGGTCTGGGAAGATCTCACATGCCACGGAGCGGCTGGGCCCGTGAACCATGGCCGCTGAGCCTGCACATACGGAGCCTGTGCTCTGCAACAGGAGAGGCCACAACAGTGAGAGGCCCGCGTACCGCAACAAAAAAAAAAAAAAAAAAGATAGCCTTTGAGTGCTTTTAGATTTATGTTTTTAGGGAGAACATTTCTATTTAGACTGTCACAAAATAGTTGGAAATGTGAAATACCTTTATTAGTGAGTTTACAGATACCATTTGACTATTTATTGAGGATATTTTATAAAATCTTATGAATCCATAAACATTGGGGTTGTGTAATTTTGAGATTTTGTAATACTAACATTTCTCCTCAGTATCTATTGCTTTTTTCCTGTTTAATTTAGGTCCATTCCTAAATGGATCTCAACTTTCAGTAATTTATATTTTTAAATATGTTCCATTTATATTTATTTACAGATTTAAAATGTATCTTTTTATCTAAGAAGAAATTACTTTATATTTTCATAAAATAAATATATTTAAATACCTATATGTGTATAAAAAGAGGCTTTTTGTCCTTACAAGTAAGTAAATGTTACACAAAAAAGTCTCAATTAGAATTCAAAGATAATACTGGGACCAGAGTAATTATTTTCCTTGAGGCTATGGTGCTGGATTGCTGATAATAAGGATATAAAATCTGACACCAGATTCTTCTACTTAAAGATGTACTAACAATAGTAATGAAGAAGGATTCAAGAAAGTTACCAAGACTTTTGACTCCAGAAGGAAAGATTTGGCATCAATTTGTAGCTCAAGTTGAAGCACCAGCAAGCCACTGCAAATTCCATAACATGGCTATAATATTTAGATTTTAAGTAAATATCACATGTGAGTTCTTGACATTTGACTTTTCTTTTTCATCCCTAGTTCACTATTATTTTTCCCTGAAGACCCAAGATGGATGCTGATTATAAGCTATGCTTAATTACTAAAGAATTATTCAGCAGTCCCTAGATTGAGTCTTTAGTATGTCATATACTAATACAGTCATTGAAGTTACCAATATTAATTTGAAAACTGAGGAGTACTTGGTTTTAGCACTCCAAATCAATGCCATTCAGTAATTAGGGGGAAACTACTCTCTGTAAACTGCATTCACTCACATCACATTATGTACAATTTCTTAAATAAAGAAGGAAAGTAAATACTGGTCTCTACTCTTTTCCTCATGTTAGTTGGAGAATGTAAATTAAATTAATATTGGTAAAATGGAAATTTACTTGTAGATGACACTTGAACATCTACTCTACATCCTTCGGTAAAGTTCAAAAATATTTAATTTCAAAAGCATTTCACAAAAGTTCTTTACACTTTCAATGATGGTTTAGGCAGTGGTTATATCTAGTCTCATATATGTTAATTTTAAAATTCCAACTCCTCACCAGCCTCCCCTTTACAATTAGCCTCTTGGGCACTAAATAACAATCCAAAATGTTTTAGGAAGCAAGGAAATTGACATTGTTCTGGAAGCAACACAATATATGTGATGTATGGAGTTACAGCAAAGCTGTTTGTTGTGAGAGCAAATCAGCTGCCCTTTTCAAATAAGGAAAGATAAACTATTACACTTGGTTATAGATATAACAGTATGCATTTGTTAAATAACATGAGTTCACTGTGGAGAACAGTATGGTGATTCCTTAAAAAACTAAAAATAGAGCTACCATATGATCTTGCAATCCCACTCCTGGGTATATATCCAGAGAAAACCATAATTCAAAAACATACATGCAGCCAATGTTTATCGCAGCACTATTTACAATAGCCAGGACATGAAAGCAACCTAAATGTCCATGGACAGAAGAATGGATAAAGAAGATGTGGTACATATATACAATGGAATACTACTCAGCCGTAAAAAAGAATGAAATAATGCCATTTGCAGCAACATGGATGGACCTAGAGATTATTGTACTAAGTGAAGTAAGCCAGACAGAGAAAGACAAATATCATATGATATAACTTATATGTGGAATCTAAAAAAAATGATACAAATGAACTTATTTACAAAACAGAAATAGACCCACAGACATAGAAAACAAACTTTTGGTTACCAAGGGAGAAAACGAAGGAGGAATAAATTAGGAGTTTGGAATTAACATATACACACTTGTATATATAAAGTAGATAAACAACAAGGACTTACTGTATAGCACAGAGAACTATACTCAATATTTTGTAATAACCTATAAGGGAAAAGAATCTGAAAAAAAAGATACATATGTATGTATAATTAAATCACTTTGCTGTACACCTAAAACTAATGCAACATTGTAAATCAACTGTACTTCAATAAATAAGAGACAAGAAGAATAAATGTGTTCAATACCTTACCTAAAGCTACAATGACTAGGTTGATTTCTTTAAAAAATTAATGCCAGGTAATAAGAAATCTTATTTCATGTAACTATGAATTATAAATATGTATTAATTTGCACTTCTGTCATTGCATGCCTAACACAATTATTTAGCATTTCCTAAAAGTTTATAAAATTCACAACCATTTCAAAATATTCCCAAAGATATGAAATGCATTGAACTGTTTTATAATTCAGAGCTAAATGTAATTTGCTTTATTCAGGGTCTTTCTGCCTCAGTTATTCAGAATATGACTATAATCTCCTATAATTATGAAGTACTTCATACATTGAGCAAGTTTTACAGCCCACTAAAAAGCTAGTTAATGTTAAGTTCAAACTGGTTCTCTCACACTGGCATTGCTGTGAGTAGTTGGCTTGGCTTAAATATAAAGTGTGCTTTCCTTTGACCTTATGTAACCAAATGCAAGGGTAGCTCATTAAGAGAATTTTAGCATTTCTCTTCCATGGATATTTTAGTCATGCTTGGCTTTCAAAAGCAAAAAAGAAAAGTGGAGGGAGGGGGTGCAAACTAGTGAAAGTTCAGCCAAGGTCAAATACCACATGCAGTTTAATGCCTCTCTTAGTTTGCTCTTGACCTTGGGCGGGAAGCAAATCTCTAGAAGTCAGATGTCATAAGAAAAGTGCTTATGCTTTCTTCCCTCTAGTAATCTTTCTAATATTCGTTTTAGGGCATTCAACCTATGGTTATTTAACCTTATTGAGAATTCACACAAAGCAATATTCTTGCCATGTCTTCCAAAGAAATGCATTTAAGTATGCGTATAAGATTCATTTTATGGCCACTTCAAATCCTCCTGGCCCCACCTCTTCCTCCTGTCAAAGTTCTGGTCATCATTTCCTCACAGACTTTGACCAGTTTTGTGAAAATGCACTTGACAGCGCCTTGCTTCATGCCAGTGCCCTGTGCTTCTTCTTTCCTACTCTAGGATGCTTGGGTTACATAGAAGTGTGGAGAGTTAACCTCCATGAAACCACTCTTCCTAATGATAAAGTCTTCTCCCTTTCTTCAAAGTGTAAGGAGTCATGAACTAATTTCATAAGACTGCTTAGGAGGTCCACTGGATAGAGCTCAGGTGGCCAGTAACAAATGCCAACTTAATATTGCATCCTTGGATGGTTTTCTCACTTCCTGTTTTACTTCTCTACTGCTCCCTGGGATCATTTTCCAAATAAAATACCTACATGCCAAACTTTCCTTCCGTTATGGCTTTCAGGAACTTCAGACAAGATATAAGCAATGGACACATAGAGAGTTTTTATTAAACATAATTGTCTCATGCTTTATGATATGATAAATATTCTGAGAGTAATTTTTAAGTTTCTTGTTTCACTAAATGGGATTTTTTTTTTACATACAGGACTAACATAGTACTGCCAACTTTTTAAAATAGGTATGGATATTTAAAAACAAAACAAATATCTTCTTAACATACTAGGTTCCAAAATTTTGCCTACACCTGAATCTAAGAAATCCTGCTTGTTCAGGGTATGAACAGCTGTTAACATCCCTGAATCTCAGTTTTCTCATCTTTAAAATGGGGATAATAACAACATACTAGAAAGTTGTGATAGTGACATAATAGGTAATGGAGTGTATTAGATATATCTTGTTGCATAACATGCCAATCCCAAAGTAAGTGACTTAAAATATTAACCATTTAACTTGCTCAGGATTCTGCAGTCTGGGCAGGGATCAGCAGAACAGTTCTTCTGGTGCTCTCTCCCCTGGGATTGTTCATAAACTTATAATCTGGAAGTTTCACTAGAGCTAGGTGGTTCAGGTTGGCCATCTTCACATACCTGGTGGTTAGCTGGGGTACATTGATCTATCTCCCTCCTGTGGCCTCTTTGGAGGACCCCTGATGTTTTTTACATTGAGGTAAACAGCATTTCCAAGTGGGAGAGAGTGGAATCTATATAAGCACCTTAAGGCTGAGGCTGGAGAGTAACAAAAAAAAACTTCTCTCACTTTCTATTGGTCATAGCAAATCACAGGGATTGGAAAGAAAAGGAATAAACTCCACATCTTAATGAGAGAAGCAAGAAATGATATGTGGCCCTTTTTAAAGGTAGTCACCACAGGAGTAGTATTTGTAAGTAGTTTAAAACAGTGCCTGGTACATAGTCTCTGCCAGTTTAAAAAAATAGATATTTTCACTACATATTATTTCCTTTACTACTATTATGTAAAAGAACAATTTATTTTTCTTAAAACTATATGAAATTCATGATCTGAAAATAAAGAATTCCTCATATTTAAAAAATTTAGTATAATTAAAATTGTATATATTCTTATCTCATTTCACATTTCACACAAAATATTAAGTACATATTTAAATATACATATGTGTGCACACACACACACACACACACACACACACACAAAACTAACCCTAGTCCCAGCACTAGCAGCACCAGTGTTTAGTAATTACTGGTCAAAAGCATCAGTTTTCCTTTTAAAATTCAGTCATAAGGGGTCTAGTTTACCTACTTTTTGAAAAAAAAGTGTTTATCACAACATGGCCATCCCAGGATTTCCATATAATTTTCTACTTCGAGAAGCCAAATACAAGGAGAGCACATCTATTCTGTTTGAGAATTGAATACAATTACAGGTTGAAATTATGTGGTTTCCTGTTCCACAAATGTTCCTAAGCTTCATGTGTGAGTTCAGGCATTAACTTAATTCTAGTAACGAGCACAAGACCAGTATGAATCTTCTTCCTCAGAACACATGGCCAAGTGTCAACCTCCATTCTTATCATGACTTCTTATTACTTTCTTCAATGTAAGAATGACATTTTCCTTGGGTGGTTTTAAATATATGAAATAATCAGGGTGTGTGATGGCTTTGGACACATTTTATTATTTATAAAGTGATTATAGAAAAGTCAAAGTTATTTTTACTCTGCAACTATAATACACTCCATGCCTAACCAGAAACTGCTGACTGCTCAGACTCCTGACAGGAGACTTTGACTGAACAGGGAATGTTGGTTCACCAATGCCTTCCATGGGCATTTGATTTCTGCATCACTTGGTTTGCTGGATTTCACATTTCATCTCTGTGTGCCCGAGTGCCTGACTGCTTCTTGTGATGTAGAACTGACCTGTAGCCACGATAACCTATTTTATCTGCTACCTTCCCCTCCCCTTCCTGACTTTCCCACTTCCACCATGTGACCTATCATTGTTGATCTATGCTGAAAGGATTACAGTGACTGTGACAATCAGGGTAGTTGAACTTGCTGCTCTACTACTTACCTACAAATATCTATTTGAGGTGAATAGGATCAACTACACAAAGATTGTCTCTAAACAGCAATAAAATCCACCAGACACTCTAATTCCTACCCTAACATCATGTACATTGTGATCTTGGTAGGATGCAGCTAAAAGCTTCTATAACATGAAGAAACCACCTTTCAATTATTTATGATCAGAATTTTTCCAGGACATCTGTACCTGCTTTCCAGAATTGATATAAAGCTGATAATGTATAAACTCCAAATTATGTGTGCCTAACCCACCTGGGTCTTGCAAAAAAAAAAAAAAAATATGAAAGAGCCATGTGATGCTAAGTCCAAATCAGCTACAGTATTTCGGAAGGTACTATGCACTTCCTACTTTGAGTGGTTACTTGGCAGGATTTGCTTATTCAAAAAGTTGAACTTTGTGAAAAGTGTTTAGAATTCCTACAGTTTTCAATGATTCTTATTTTATCTGGTATATATTTTCAAAATTCATAGAAATCATATGGATCAGATTTTCTAAGTATAATTTGTATTGATAAGGGAATTTTTAATATTTAGGGAATACTTATTGAATAATACCTATTGTAGTGTCTTTACAAAGAACAAATGAGGAAAGAGATGAAAGAGCTAGCAATTCAAATCATTTAAACACTCAGGTTAAGAAATCTAACTATTTACAAATTATTCTTAGTTATCAATAGCTAGGTCTTAAATGGGTTTTAGTTATTGAAGGCAAATTTATTTAAAAGCTTTGTATTATTTTCCAAGCAACATTATCAAGGAAAACAGATAATTTATATCATGAATAGTCATATAGTCTTATGTAAGAAAGGTAAACAAATGTAAATGCAGGTGGGTAGCAGAAGATTAAAAAGCGAATTCAGCAATTCACCATGTAGGCATTTCTGTCTAACAACCTTTGAACTGTCACTTACGTAAATGTTTTTGGAGCAGAAGGTGGTTTAAATTTGAGATATAAAAAAAGCCACATGAGAACATTTGCATTGTTTTTGAGAGTATTTGTTTTCCCTTGTTGGGCTTACTCAGGAATAAAACGTATTCTTCTAAATACAAAAGTTTTTAAAGGAAAAGAAAGGATCTTTTACAGGATAACTGGAAACAGAAAATAAAATTCCACTACAGGAATCAAGGTCACAGAAGGAGCAGATGACTGTAGAATGGAAAAGAAAGGATGAAAGTAAATTTTAAGTTGCTTGGGAGAAAAACAAAGCAGCATGGAAGAGAAGATTGTGCAGAAGTAAAAATTCGGAAAAAGTGAGTCTGGAAAACTATGTTGCAATTGTTAGAAAACCTTACAAATAGTGGTGATAATAGAGCACTGAGGTATTTGTTGAAGCAGTATTTCAGCCCTCTGAAACAAGACAAGAGGAAAGACTACAGATAAATCAAGACAGTTCTTGAGGGACCGTTATCACACTCCCAGCGAGCAGCGTTTGGAGGCCAAAATTTAACTCACCCTTGAGTACCTCTGTAATTGGATTTGGAATATCTGCAGTGATAAATAGTCTAGTAAAAAATATTGATTGGAAGAACAGTGCAAAATGGAAAGATCTAGGAATGTCAATGCGACCAAAAACCTGGGGTTTAAATTCCAGCTCCAGCTCTTAATAGCAATGTGACTCTGAGCAAATTATTGAATTCTATGCACCTCAATTTCCTTATCTGTGAAGTGACATTTTAACTGTCTTATTCTGTTGTGAGTAAAATTATTAAGTCTTATAAATTGTAATAATTAGAAATGCTCTATCTGGGCACTGCTTGGAGGAGAAATACTTATTCTTGAAGGTCTATAATATTCCTTTAAATCAGTACTGTGGTGTCCATCACTGTAGAGCTTCTCTTCCCTCTTATTTCTTAAAATTAGGAAAGTTTAAATAAAAGTGATGGAAATGACTGAATCTAATATCGCTAACATCGTTACAGTATTTAAATTTGTAGAATGATAATTTTATTATAGAATTTAAAAGAGATTTTAGGAATATTAGGCAAGAAACTACTTAAGTCTTTATTCCTTTTATAGTTTAGCCTGTAATGCAGCAATTTCCTATTTTATTTTCTCTGTTTTATGCAATATTCTTAAAAGATAATTGAGCATTAAAAATTCTATTAAATAGTTGAATAATTAATTTTTGAAGGTTATAGTCCCACTCTCTACTGTAAAACTTTCAGAATCATAGCAACTTAAATTAAGTAGAAAAAGGCATGTTTTTTCAAATTCATAAACCAGATGTTAACCTTATGGAGAGTTTCTTAGAGCTTTTCTTTTAACTCATCAGTATAGAATCATCAAACAGCCCAGAGATTTTCCTCCAAGAGAACGTACTTTTTGTTCTTTAGTCACCACCCACTCACCAGCACTTCCAGTTGAGAAAATAAGGACCATTAACTTGAGTACTTCCATACTGTTTATTCATCACCGTAATGGAATTTTGGTGATTCAGGAAAGGCTCATGTAAAGATTATTAGGATGTGACATGATCAGATCTATATTTTTGTATTTTAACTGGTGGCAGTCTTCAGGGCTAATTAGACTGGCATGAAAATGGGTAAAACGAGGCCAGAAAGGAGATGACACTATAATCCAGGAGGGAGGCAGACTAAACTATGAGATGATTCACAGCATAAGCAGCATACTACTCAGCCTTGCGTTTCCCTATACACATTCAATATAGCAGTTTTACACTAATGTAAGAAAAGACTGAGCTAGGATTACTTGAGTGGGATTGGTAGGAGATTTAAGAAATGGTAGAATGCTTACCAGCAGCATCTGAAAAATGGTTGGCTATAGAGACTCATCAAATGGGAAAGACAGAACTATGAAGGTTCAGGAACATATAACTAGGAGAATCAAGTGAATTAAGAGATTGACATTAAGAAAAATAGAAGTAGGAGTAAATTTGGGAATGGAGGATGAACTATTTTTACTGGTTGAATTTGAGGCACTGTCAAGACATTGGGCAAAAGTGCCCTGCATGGAGTTGGAAAAAGTTTAAGACTGCAGAAATGTCCTTACAAAGTTAATTTATCTAGTGCTAGTGATTTAAGCTCCTTTAATATGATTCAGTGCTCTTGAACAATCTCCTCAATGGTCCTGGGATTAATTTCCCTGTTATCATGATTAGTTTCAGACTACCAGTTCCTAGTGGAAAAGTTGGAAGGAAAATGAGAACTTATTCTAAAACAATATAATGTGGTTGGCTCAAGCCACAGTTTTCCCTTCTTGAATCATGTCCAAAGTATAAACATGACTTTCTTTTTCAGTTTAGCACTATCAGTGTCTCACTCAAATATAAAGTACCTTATATTAGCCAAAGCAAACACTCTTTTTTCAATATTATATAATATTTATGTCTATCTGTAAATACTGCTCCCATTATCCTTCTTTCTAATAATTTCCAGCTTTATTGAGGTATAATTAACAAAATTGTAAGATATTTGAAGTATCCATTGTAGTGATTTGATGTACATATATATTGTGAAAGGATCCCCACCACATAATTAACATATCCATCACCTCACATATTTGTCTTTTTTGTTGTTGATGACAGCATTCAGTTCTATTTATCCCCTTTCCATTTATCCGTAACTTACTTTGTACTCAGAGAGGCCTACTTATATGAACCAAACCATTGAGCTCTCCTGCCTTCTATCATCACATTGAACCAGAGATGGGGAAGGTAGGGCATTAAGGGTATTTATTCTTTCTTCTTGCCAAGTTACTGTAGATTGGCTACATCTACCTATCAAAGACCACAGCTCTGGTTGGCAATTCTTCATATAGTTACATACACTAGGTCCTAGTAACTCCATTTCCCCCTTCAGGCTTAGGGCTGGTAAAGACCCCCTGCTATGCTAGCCCTATGCTATAAATACCCCTTATTTAAGTATTTTCAGCTCTCCTCTTGAATATGTCATTACTTTCCTGTTGGCACACAGAGAGTAACTGATGAATTAAATGAAGTAATATATGTCAAGTGCCTGGCACAAAGTAAGTTCTACAAAAAGTGTTAGCTATTATTAATATTCCTATATATTTGAAGTGCTTCTATGACATAATTACAGCTGATAAGAAATAAGTTCTAAATGATTAACATAAAGTGACTAATTTAATACCATAATCCTATGAGGTAGCTTCTTTTATACTTTACCAAAGAGTAAACTGAGTAACAGAGACACTAAGTAACTTGCCAAAGAACGTACCTCTAAGTAAGTGGCAAAACCAGAATTTAACCTGCCAGTCAGCCTCCAAAATATTTGCTCATAACACTGCCTATATTGTTTCATCTATGCCCTCTAGTGAGCCAGTCATTCTGCCAAGATCCCAGTGCTGGTTACTGCGAGCCCCTACCCCGCTTCTCTTTCACAGTCACCTTCCCAGGGATCAGGCCCAGCAGATTCCCCCGTGATCCCCATAGGGCGAGAGTGAGCGGGAACTCCCAAGAAGTGACCCACAACACTGAGGGAGCTGGATGTCCACCCTAGGCTCTCTTTTCCCACTGGAGGAACTGTAAGCTCAGGGGAGACCTCCATCACAGTATGGTGCTAGCCTGGGGGAGGGGCAAATGCAGTCAGTGTGTAGCTGCTCCTCTTACCTTTAGAATGCCATCTGCCTTCATCTTTGTAGTTCAAAGGGTGCTTCAGCCTCGCCCTGTCTTCTAGGATTTTCTCAGTGGCATCTTGTCTATGAATAGTTAGCTGTTGGTCATTCTCCTTGTAAGGAGAGCAAATTCAGGAATGACCTACGGCACCATCTTGGTGATGTTGAAACTGTGGATTATCATTAGTGAAATCCATTTTACCTGTAACCTGCCTTCACTAATCAAGGTTGTTTTAATTGCTGCTATAAAAGACTTGCCTGTCCTTCAAGCAGCACATAGCCTAAACAGTAAGATGTTTGCCTGAGTTGTTTTCCAGGAACTTGGAGTCAGCTGTGTCTGGTTTGAGCTACAGAAACTAGACACAGCTGACTATAATGGTTACACAATTATTGCTCCCTTTTCCAACACGTTTCCACATGCTCCCCACACCTCAACCTGATTCTTTATCCTCAAAATACCCCGAGCCCCTTGCCTTCAGGGAGGCTGATTTGAGGCTTATTCTCCAGTTTCTTTGCTTGGCTGCTTTAGGAATCAACCCTCTCTTTGCAGTAAACCTCAGTGTCCCAGCGTTTTGGCTTGCTGTGCATTGAGCAAAATGAACCCAATTTGTTAACAGTATCACTCTCCTCTGAGCCAGTCATTTTGAAGTCTATTTTCATTCTGATGTGTTTTTAGTTCAATACAACTCTGTTCCTCTCTTCACTTATCTACACACACACACACACACACACACACACACACACACAAATCTATCTTGTTTCCATCCACCCTCATAGTTGATTTTTGTGCTGATATAAAATTTCTTGACCAAACACTAGATTGTCTTACCTCCTAAAAAATCACTTCACATGAATGTACATAGGCATGCACAATGCACCAAAGAATAAAAGCAAACTTAAGAACTTAAATGCTCATGTTTTAGTGATGCAACTTGAATAAAACAAAAATTCATATAACCTTGAGTGATGCTAGTACAGAGGAAAAGGGATAGTTACTGAGTTAAATCAAGCATCTTAGAGAAAAGTATTAGGAAAAAAAATCTCCAAACACAAAGCATATCTTGCCATTTCAAAATATTAAACACAATAACATAATTGTAAACATAATCCCCAAACTCAATTCTAATACCTTACTGTTTTGAAATAAGGATATTTTTAAAATTTTTCTTGGATTTAGCTTAAATAAGATATAATTATCAAGTAACAATATGTTTATAGTACATATTCAGCATTATTAATTTAAAAATATAATTCTTTAACTTTCTATGTTAATTTGTACTATATTTGTGTCTACTAACAATGGTGCTTTTTGTTTTTATCAGGAGGAAACAACTTGACATTTTGGATATTAAGAAATACTTGCTCTTATGAAATAACACTTTACTAAAAATATAATTAATTAATTTTTAATTTAATATTCAAAACATATAAATATATATCATTATAATCTTTAATGAAAATCAATGTATATTAAAGACCTACTATGAGCCAGATATTTTGCTAGTTACTGTGATAAGAAAAAATGAGATCCAGGATCTGCTTCACAAAGCTTAACACCCAGTAGGGAAACTTAGATATAAGAATAAAACATTTCAATAAAGGAAGAATGAGACATCCTGAGGGATCCCCCAAAGTGAGAGACATGAATAGTGATTGGAAATTATCCTGGAAAGTTTAAAGAAGAATTAATCATTTGAGCTGTGTTTTAAAGTTTAAAAAGTTTTCAAAAAGGAGAGAGCATAAAAGGGAAGAGAGAAACATGTCTAGTGGAAAGAACTGCTTAACCTCAAGGACAATGACAAGGAAATGAAGGGCATGTGCAGCTTCACCAAGCTCACCTTCCTCTAGGGCATGACGCATACCAAGTATGACAGTGGAGAGCAAGCCATGAACAGCAAGGCGGTGACAAACTGAGTAGATTTTTGAATGCCAGGCAAGGAGTTTAGATTTCCTTGTTGAAAAGCCAAGTGTTTCTGCTTTAGAAAATGTAAAATGTCATCAGTGTGTGGAATAAATTGAAGGTAGGAGAAAATAATGGCAGAGAGACCAGTAAGAAGACAACTGCAATAGTCAATGCAGGGAGCAATAAGCACTTGAATTCTTATTATGTCTTTGTGAATTTAAAGTAGGAGAAATACGTAAGAAACACTTGGTATGTCCAGATCAAAATCGTCCATAGAGCCTACATAGAATAGACTAGCAAATTTCTTCCCAATAAAGAAGTTTATTGTTTGACTAGGTGACTTTCTACTTTTCATTTGAGAACTTTTATGAGTAAATAGTTTGTATTTACTAAGACACAAGTAAACAAAAACTGGATAAGATGTAGAGAGCAAAGTTTTGGAGACAAGAAACAGGCTTAAGTAAAGGGGTAGTTATTACAAAGAAGAATTCTAATGTACTTACCCAAGAACTGAAGAGCTCCCTGCAAAGAAGGGAAGACTATGCTGTAGGAAGGGCTGTGCATTTACAGACACTGACTTGGGTGCCTTGAGAGCACTCAGGCCTTGAGAGCACAGCAGCTGGGAAGTTGCCACTCAGGCTCCCTGTACTTCTGTAGCATTGGCCCCTCACCTGTTGACAACCACAGTGATCCTGACCCACATGTTCTGCATGAGCCCCACTGCTGGCTTCAGCACTGTATGCCTACTCTCAATACCCATCCAAAGTGATTTTCCCAGACTTCCATCATGTTCCAGCATTTAAGGAGTTGGGGTTCTGTTTATACAAGTAGATTGTTCCAGTGGTGAATGCTTTGTTCTAGACCAGGCCTAAGACACTTAGAGCAGAGCAATCCCACATCCATTAAAACACAGAAGGCAGATAAAAATTGTAGTGTGATTGATGAGCAAGAGCATTCTTGACATCCAAACAAGTTTGTATTTCTTAGGAGGGAAGTAGGCTGTGGGAGTATAAATACCTACATTAAAAAAATTCCACCAAGATATGGTGCTATTATCTTCCTGTGCAAATTTTTTAAATCGCCCAGAAGTTTAATGTTTATGGAAAATTTATTCTCATTTCTTTATATTCATAGTAATATGATGTACCAGCTGTTTATTCATTACAGACAGTTGGTTCATGATCAGTTTGGAAATAAATTTGAAAAATCATGGTGCTGGTTAACAATAACAAAAAAAGAATATAACACATAAACTAAATTTCTGATAAATGCATACTGTTTTTTCTTAAATAATTTATTTTAATTAGTCATTCATAATGAAAGAATATTTAACTTTCCTTTATTATGGAAATATTCAATCAGAATATTTTCCATAATTTTGTAAGTACTTAACTTCTTAAGTTTTATAATCCCCAATTGAGCTGTTGTTTTAATACAGTTTAAAATTCAAACAACACTTTAAAGATGACGTTATTCCTCAAAAGGCAGTTGTAATAGTATTTTATTATTATCACCATTATCAAGATTGAATTCAACATATTAGGACAGATGAAAATAATTTGTCCCAAAAGATAATTCATTTTGAGCCAAAGAGTAGACCTCATTTGAAATGAAAGATTAAAGCAAGGATTTCTACCCACCAAAAGGGATGTATTTGCTAAAATAATAGAAGTGAAAGAACAATAACTTTTACATCGATTTTCATTCATAATTCTCAAATTTACAGGAATTGGAGGGTGGAAAATGGAAGGTAGTTGTACATAATTCTTATGTATAGACATATGAAAAAACAATAAAATAATATGTTTCTTAAAAGAGATTAATATACATTAGAGTAGAACCTACTACCATTTCCCTCAGAATCTTACACACATAGTATAATCATCAATAGTTACAGTAGAAACATAAAAATAAAATGATTCTTCAAGACTGGTATACAAAAACTAAAAATCTTAATATTTTGTATTTCTAATTTTCTAGTAATATATTCTAGGACTTATGAATATAAAAAGTTTACTAAAATTCTTTGAAAATTAAAAGGGATCACATTATTAAATAGGGGACAGATTTTCAGTGTAAAAATTTCATTTATTTCCCACTTTCTAATGTAAATATTCTGAGGAAATCCATTAATTCTAAATGTCCTTGTATGAGTTTGTCTAATGTACGAGATTTATATAATTTCACTCTCTAGAAATAAGCTAGGAAGAAGAAAGTAATATATGGTTTTAATTTTATAGTGAAAAAAATTCAGGAAAATAGTTTAAATAATGATATTTTAAAATAGCATAATATAGCCACTAATAGAATACCTTACAAATTATTGAAGGGTAAAATAGAAAAGAAAATTAATACTTATAGTCAAAGAGAAGAAATACAAGAAAATTAAAAACTCAAATACGTAAAACGACAGACCAACATCAGTTACATCAGTGCATGTAAATATGTAAGAATCCCTTATTTATAAAGAAGCTCTCAGATTGATCTAAATAATAAAGCTATACACATTATATAAGAGGCAGATCTAAACAGTACAGGATTATATCACTATGAAAGAAGAGGAAATGAAATATCTAATAAAAAGGGATCAGTTGAATTTGTTATACCTCCACAAGATATACTCATTAAAATCATGTCCTTGAAGAAAATATAAGGTTATAGGAAAATGTCCCAAATATAATGGATAAAAAAGATATTCTAATATCATAATGGAATTCTAAATATAATACATATAAATGTCTTGATATTAAAAATAGCTCAATATTTAGATATTAGCTATTATAGCTAGATATTATAGGTAGCTCAGTATATAGAGATATAGAGATTATAAATAGTACAATATAGAGAAATATATTATATATTTATATAATAAGGAAAACAAGGATACACACCAAAACATTAATAATAATTAAAATTTTAAAATAATTAAATTTAAAAATTTAAAAATAAATTAAAAAATAATATGATATTGCCATCATATCTGCATAATGTGATTGGTGGTAGTCTTCAAATTTTTGGTATTTTCCAAATTATGCTTCCACCAGATTTTGTTTTTATAATAGACTAAAGGGTGAGGAAGGTAAGATACATTTGCTTTGTTTCTATTTTTAAAAAATGGGTAATCATATAAAGAAAGAATTTTACAGTCACCTCCTAGACTCAAAATTCATTGACACTATTTTGTTTTGTAGGAAAGCATTAGTTAATGTTTAAAAATAATTAGAAAGAAACAAATTATATGTTATTTTGCCCCAGATATTTGTTTGTTAATATTTGGCAATGTTAGATTCCATTATATAACTACAACATTCTGGATTTCTTGTGTTACAACATTACTTCAGTCTAAGAAGATCAAATTTAACTATAACAGTTTAACTATCATATGCTTATTAAAGGATCATTTGGTAATGTTTTATACTGCATGTTGCACCCTTAGCTTTATGTAGAGTTATTCCAGCTTATAAATATCACCTTACACCAGGGTTTTCCAACACTGACACTATTGACTTTAGACTGGATAATTCTTTGTTGTGGGGTGCGTGTCAGACTTGCCAGTCCTCACAACCCCCAATCATGTGAACCAATTCTCTCTCTCCCTCTGTGAGAGTGTGTGTCTCCTATTGATTTTGTTTCTTTAGAGAATGCTGACTTATACAGAGCTTGGTACCAAGAACAGTGGTTCTAGAGGAACAGAATCTTAAGAATGAGTTTTTAAAAATTGGTTCTGTGATTTCTGGAATTGGCTCTCTAATCAGATTAGATTTAAAGGCACTGATGACTATATTTCCAGTGGTAAAGAGACCAGTGATTAGAGAGATAGAGATAGAGACAGAGGCAGAGATAGAGTTATTATAGATATAGCCTATTTTTTCTCTTTCTCTGGAGAACACTGACTGTTACAGTAGCCTAAAATCAAGATTGCAATCAAGTTGGGATGGAAAATGGAAAAAATGGTGCAGGAAGACCCAGTTGCCTTTGATATTCTCTCCACAGCCCCCTCTAGACTCTAAGATCTGAATAATTAAAACCCTGGGAATTAACCCTTAGAGAAAAGGAATTTCAGAGAATGATGGGAAATTCCACTAGAGACACGGTCATGTGGATTGTCAAAAATGGAAGTATATATTCCTGTTTCAGATTCTCACCATCCTAATATGGCTTCCTCATTCATCCCCCACTCTAAACTTATGCAGAAATGCACCAACCAGGGATCAAACTTTAACCCACCTTTGCTCTTTTCCTAAAAGGAATATAATCTAACCAGAAAAACTAATGGGACCTCCAAAGAACACAAACCCTAGAGAAGAAAGACAACAAACTGAGTAATAATAAAAGGTGAAGAAAAATTAATGAACCTGAGAGAATAAGAAATTAAAATAAGCAAAATAAATCTCTTCCTCGAAGAGATCAGGGAGGCTACTGTAACATGGAGTGAAGTCAGATCTTTATAAAAAAAGATAGTCCAACTGTTATATATAAAATACAGAATATCTAAAATGAAAATATCAAGTATGAATTTAGTGGCAAAAAATGCAAGTCACTAAGTTAAAAGATCAGGTCAAGAAATTCTCCTAGAAAGTATTAGAAACAGATAAATAATGTGAAAAAAAGTTAAAGATATAAGTGGTAGAAGTAGATGCAGCAATATTGAAATGATAGATGTCCTAGTATGTGAAGAAAAAACATAAAAAGAAGGAAATATTTTAAATAATAAAAATTCACAGTTCCTAAGAATTAAGGAAAGATAAAAACTTCAAAAGAATCTCTCAGTCATGCACACACACACACACACACACACACACACAATCTAGATAAATTAGAGTGAAATTCAAGAATGCCTAAAATAGTGTGACAATTCTCCAAGCTTAGAGAGTGGATTTGACTTAAAAGCAAGCATCAGATTGATAGGATGAATCACTGACACTGTAGGCAAGAAAACAGTGATACATCATTTTCAAGTTACTGGGGAAAAATAAAAATAAGTTAATGGCATAGTTTTATACTAGCAAATTCTCATTTAGAGAAATAGACAAAATAAAACTATTTTCAATCACACAAAGTCTCAAAAGTTTTAAAATAAAAAAAAACTACATGAAATTATATATGGAGGAAATAGCCAAATAAGGACAGAAATAAATCCAAAAGGATGCTAATTAATAAAAGTTTATTAACATTATTAATGATGTAAGGGTGAGAAAATAACTTACTAAATTGACTACTATCTAAATATGCAGTAAACAAAAACGGTTCAAAAGAACACATAACTAAACTCAAAATAATACCAAAATTGTGCTTTGGGAGGTTGGGGTAGAGAATGAACAATCAGGAAATACCTGCATGCCAGGTATATGGAGAAGGAAGAACATTTTATATCAAGAACGTTATAAAGAAAAAATATTTAAATGACCTTAATAAATTAGATACCAAGTGAAGCACAAAAAGTAGAATTTATAAATTCTATATACCTGCCGAAGAAAATTGTATCTATTCATTTATTAAAATAAATGTAAATGAGTTAAGGTAACTTACCAAAATAGAAATTCTCAGACTGAATTTATAAAACCAAGATCCAGCATTATGTAGTAAACAAAAAACTTTGAAGGAAGTGGGATTTTAAAAAGCTTGATAGTTAAGCAATGGAAGAAGATATGCAGAGAAATAAACCAAAGGAAGGCAAGAGTCGAAATTTTAACACTAAGCCATCATGAATGACCAATAATAGAAGGAGCTCTTAAATATAAAGCACCGGTAAATAAATTGGAGAAAATCTTTATGACCTTGGGGGTCACAGTTTTCTTTGACAAGCCACAAAAAATCACTAATCATTAAATTAAAATTTAGACTATATAAAGAACTTTTGCAATTCACTAATTAAGACAAACCCAATTAAAACAAATGGGCAAATTCCTGAATGGACACTTCAAAAAAGAATATATAAGAATGGCCCGTAAGCATATGAAGTATGCTAAATATCATTAGTAATCAGGGAAATCAGTTAAAACTACAAAAAGATGCTACTTCAGATGCAGTAGCATGACTAAAATTTTAAAAACTTGACAACACCAATTGTTGGCAAAGATTTGAACCAACCAGACTCTTAAATTGCTATAAATTGTACAACTACTCTGTAAAATTCTTTGGCAGTTAAGTACCTATTATATGACCAAGCAATTCCACTCCTAGATATTTACACAAGACAAATAAAAACATATGTCAAAAGAAGACTTCAAAAAATGTTCATAGCAGGTCTATTCATATTTTCCCAAACTGAAAATAGCCCAAATGTCCATCAACAGGAAATGGATAAGCAAATTGTGGTATATTTATTTTATGGAATATTATTCAGCAATAAATGGGATCAATTACTAACACATGCAGCAATACAGATGATTCTCAAAAATATTATGTTGAATAAGAAGTCAGATACAATAAAGAACATACTGTGTAATATCACATTATGCATCAACTGCCTCAAGTGACAACAACTTCAGACAAGGAAGGGGCAACACTATCAGATAGGAAGGGGTTGCCTCTCCTGCCAAGAGAGGCTCAGTGACATTCAGACTTCAGGCACTAAGATGTATCTGGATCCCCCAGAGTACCCCATTTCAATTCTTAGAGTCCCACTGTTTCCCACCAGATGCCCCATACTTAAATAAGACATTTAGGGGGGCTATGAATTCATCTAACTTTGTATTGATAATTTGGCAACTCAAAGGATCAGACTGTTTCTGGCTTTTGTATGTTAATATTATGCCTTCAAGGATCGGATTCTATTAGGGGCACCACAGAAGACCTCTTATCTTCTGATAATTCAATGAGCAAGTATATTTAAAGCTCTAAGCTTATCATTTTATTTTTCCTATAAATCCTCTAAGGAAGCTAAAAATATCCAGCTCAACCCACAGTCTTAATAATAACTTAATAAGCGCTTCATTCTAAGTGACGCCAGGCAATAATATAAGTAGAACTTTCACAAATATGTACCATATACTACCATTGCATAATTCTCTGGTCTTAAATTCAAGTATCTGGAGGGATATTTACTATTTTTAAGCCCTGCCAGATCAATTTAGCAATCTCAGCCTTCTATTTTCTTTAGAGTCTGACCTTCAGCACCTCCAGCTAATATTTACTCTATCTATATTTAGTGCAAGAAGAAAGAATCCATTCTAGCTAATTAAACAGAAAGGGTTTTATTGCAGGGTATTAAATGGCTTAGAGAATTTTTGGAAGGGCTGATGAGACAGATTTGGGCCTGAGGAAGGAATGGGCCAAAAGCCACCCCAAAGAATCAGGCCTCCAACTGCTACTCTAGCCAAGATCAGGTGGCTGCCTATCGAATTGGAAAGCTGCCACAACAGTATCCCCTGCTACAATGCATATTACCATTGCATGAATGAGCTTAAATAAGATAATAAGAAAAGTATAGTATAAAAACTGCATTAGTTTATAAGAATTTTTCCGTTTGTCAATCCTTCACACCACCAAATGGTAACTGAAGGCAAAGTATATGAACACAGTCTAGTGCAGCAAGTACCAATAGGTGGCACTCTTTCCCTGAACATAATACCATTCACTCCCACCTTTCTCCTGGGCTCAGTTTGCCAGGTATTGGAAAAGCTTAATGTGTGATTTTCTCCTATCTTTGTATATGTTGCCCTTACCTCAATAAAATAGCATAACACAGGATTTTGAGGAACACATCCATCACCTTACATCAAAAAATTCTGTTCAATGGCCCCTGTTAGAAACTGCATTTTCAAAATGCATGTCACAAGACCGACCATTCTATTCATTGCATGATATGCTTCTTATCGCAAGAACCTAAATCATATCCAGAACATGAAAAGCAAAACAGCTGGGCTAAAGTAATTTTAGGTTTTCTTAGTTTAGAAAGCAGTGGGAATAGTTGTAGAATCAACCAGGCTAAAATATCTATCAAAGAAGAGGCTCTTGGCAGCTCAACCAAAGATATATAAAGTTACAAGGAGAGAACTCTAAAAAAAAAAAACAGAAATAAACAAACAAAAATCCTCACCAAATGCTTCACAATAAAAAAAAAAAAGCAGGAAATTCTCCACTTGCCTCGCAAATGAATCCGATGCCATGTTACCATTAACTGGTCATTTAAGATGTTTCCTGGCCTTTTACTTCATTTCCACTACTTCTATCAGTTCTGAAAGAGCCCTCCCAAACCACCCGACCCACTAATAAAGCAGCTAGAGAGTAAGAGAACAAATGTGGCAAGAAAGAGAGATGTCAAACATTAACTGCTCCTTCTATTGCAGATGTCTAAGTCCAGGGTAGGCTTTCCCCACTAAGCAGGGGGAAAGATTTGAATTATGTAAAGGTTTAAGTTTCCTATTTTATTATCTCAAGTTGACCAAAAAAGTATGGGATATGTCTGATATTTCACCCAGAGCCAGGAAAGTTGTTTCTACATAAAGAAATCACAACACCTGAAGTAGGAAAAAAAAAAAATTGTCTTTTGTTTGAATCCTACTGTGTACATCTCATTTAACAAACCACTTACCTTACCCTAGGTGATACTTATCTTAGATGCTAGACTGTTTCCAATTCTTCACTTTTCAATGATATGATCACACAACTATGGCCATGGTATAGCTTTATTATGGGCAAAATATACTTGCCCTCATCTTGACATTGACTTGAACATGGAATTTCTTTGGCCAATGGGATGTTAGTGGAAGTTGTAAGTAGAGGCTTGAAATGTGGTTGTGGAGTTTGGCTTGGCTTCCGTAACTCTAGTCATTTACCATAAGAAGAAAATGCCCTCAGCAAGCCACTGTCTTTCAAGCTGGATTGCACAATAAGATACATGGAGGTGGCCACATGCACTGGGTAATTGCTGGACCCAAAAGATTGAGCATGATAAGGTACAGACCTGAACCTGAGCCCAATCTATAATCTAGAATTGGGCGCCTGGAGCCTACTTTCTAGAATACAGCCTAGACCAGCCATGATGCAGTCACTCAATGACTCATGAATATGAAAATTAATTTAAAAAATTTTTAAACCACTGAATTTGTGAGTGGTTTGTTATACAGCATTATTGCAACACTAGCTGACTGATACACACCTAAATTTCAATTAAACAATTTTATTCCTGACTATAATACATTGCTATGTCTCATCTAGCTTAGCAAAATTAACAATGTATTGATATTTCAGGTGAGGGGTTGTTGAAAAATGTTAAAACAACTGTGAGAGAAATAATTAGAAAATGATGATTTTCATAATTAAAATAAAATATGGAATAAGATTTTAGCGTACCTGACAATACATTTTCTAACCTTGCACAAATCTATCTTGCTTTTGCACAGTTTTTCCCTCTTTTGTTTTTTTGAAAGCTAGGTGAAAATGTCTTCATGAATATAAAAAATCTAAACTATTAGTAAATTTATAGGGGAAATTCATCATTTGCTAGGATTAATTTTATCAAAAATAGTCTTTAACTAGAACACATATTAATTATACCAATCATCAAAAATATTTATGAAATAACATACATGCAAATTTCATGTATAAACTAAGTTTAATATATGATTTCTTTTGACCCTTATTACAATGCTGAGAAGTTCCTATTTTAATAATTATTTCTTTTTTACAGATAAGAAGACTGAGGTTAAGATTTTGCTAAAAATGTTAACACTCAAAATTTATTTGTTTACTATTTAAGTAAAATATGCTTTTAATATATTTAATAGATATAACTGAAAACATTTAAAAGTTTTAGAACGGATAATATTATTTTCCCTCACTATTTTAAAACCACCTATCTCAGCCACTTTCCTAAACATCAGTACTCTACATGTGTCAAGGTGATGGTGGGTAAAATGTAAGGCTAAAGTCGCCATCAAAGAATTCCTTAGAAAAATCCTTCAAAGTAAGAATATAAACCCTATTCTTTAAAATGGAGACTACAAGAAGAGCAGCCTATTAAAATTTGTCCCCTAGAAAACATGTGTCCCCTAATGTACAGAGAACATTTTAAGGAAATAAATACTGCTAACACCTTTGTTAAACCTAACAAGCAGATTACTCCATGTCTAACAGCAAAGTAACAGTAAAGGGAAACAAGAATGGCAAATTATGTAGGACCAGTGTAATTGCTGTGTGTGAGCTGAGAACAGTAAGGTCCTTTGCCTTTGAAATGTAACTACAACACTGTCTTGCTCTAATACCCCATAGGCAGCAGAATGAGTGGAGCCAATATTAACTTAGACAGTTCTGGGGAGTCTCTGTTTAGCAACAGCTGTATGACTAGCACAAACCTAATATTGTAGAACTAGATAGATAGTGAAACAACACATAATCTTTTCGTCACGGGGCACTATTACATAAATGCATCTGTGTTGTTCATCTGAATGCTGCCAGCAATGGTTTGTTAGATTAAAACAAAAGGACTAAAGTAAAAACTACACAACATGCAATTGTAATGATCTTACACTCTACACAGGTGTGTTAGTGTGGAGCTTTCATCCACTAAAAGCCTGCTTCTATTTCCTTGTGAGGCAATAGATCATAGTGCTTAGGATTTGGGGAATTAAAAATCTGAGTGCAATTCTCAACTCAACTACTTACTACTGGTCTGACCAAAGGCAAATATCAACTTCCTCAATAGTAAAAGGAGAAAAACAATTGTGCATTCTTCAAAGAGTGCTTTGAGATATATCAACTAATATATGTTAAGCCTTTAACACAATAACTAAGACATGGTAAGTACTTGAATATACTTTGCCTTATTATTTTATAACCAATATCATCACTAACCCATTTTCTTATACTTTTTCTCAGTGTTTGATGTTCCTCTCACTTCATGCACTAGACCACTTAATTAGAATACACATATATCTAATGTGCTTAGGAAAAATGTGAGATGGACAGAAACGATGAGAAGAGGAGAGAGATATAGAAGAATCCAATAAAGAAGAAAGGTCAGTGTAATGGCCAGTAAGGTTTTGCTGAGTTCAGAGAGTTGAGCTGGTATAGTAGTTTAATAAGCCTAGAAATCAATCAGCACAATTCTCTCATTAAAACCCAATACAATATTGTTTGTTTTTCCTGCACAGAGAGACAAAAACCACCATTACTGTATTCATGTAGATCAGTGGTTCTAAACCCTGTAACAAATATTTTCTAAAGTTCCCTTTACTGCCTAAAAAGACATTTATGGAAAATATAACCTGAAACCACACATTAGAATAATTCAATCAAACATTATTAATGCAAATTTATTCATTATATTGATACAAGAGAATCAATATAATCTTCTAACTGTAAAGGAAAGAAAACATAATTTATAGTAAAATAATTGGCTACAATAAAAGACTTAATGAAGTAATTAGATTCTTGTACTTCCTTATAGTAGGTTTGGATTTAAGAGGAGCTTACTCTATTAAGTGCAGGAAAATTCAAGAACAGAGATGTGTGTATACTAAAATAAAACCGATGTTAGGCTAACTAATAGTTGTTAATTGTTGATAAGACTACTAATAACATCAATACGTAAGACTGTAGACCAATGATGTCCAATGTGGTAACTACTAGCCTCAAATGGCTATTGAAATATGGTCAGTGCCACTGAAGAACTGAATTTTTAACTTTATTCAATTTTAATTAAATTAGGTTTATATTAAAAACTAAATCAGTGTAAAATAGCTCGATGATGTTTACACTATTAATTACAGGTTGAAATGATAATTGGGGGATATAGTATGCTAAATATAATATGTAATTAAAATTAACTCCCCTTGTTTATATTTACTATTTATAATATAGCTACTAAAAATTTTGAAATTATATATGTAGCTCTCATTTGTGGCTTGCATTGTACTTGCACAGCACAGCATTGCTATAAACAAAATGAGTAGTAAACCTCTGAGGATAATAGCAGAGTAAAATGGATTAACAATAAGGAATACCCCCAATTTGTTTCAATTTGTAATTTCTATAACCAAGATAAATTATTTCAATATGTAATTTCTACAACCTAGATTTATTTCTGCATTACAAAAATTAAATTACCTATATATACAATTTTAAAACAATCGTTATTAATGAAATTCAGTGAGAAACCTAAATTTTATCTATGCTATTAAAGGTGTTCCAAGTATGTTAAAAAGAATCTCATGTTTCCTCTGCTACAAATATATGTATTGATACTGGTCCTTTTGCAAGAATTACACTACAGCCCTGGCAGCCATTTCAACCAAATATGTTGTTGGAAATCTAGAGTAAGTTTTTCTTTCTGAGGAAGTGTGTATAAGTTTTCAGAGCATCCAAAACCCTTCATAATCAAATTGAATGAAGTGTGCTTTGGCCCCAACATTGGTTTTCAGCTCAATTAAATTTTTCTGAAAATTTTGGCTAACATGTTCTTCATCCGTTTCAAATGGATTAATTACCCAGTCCCGTTTTGTAAATTAAACGAAAATTTTAAAAAATCTAATCATCCTCTCTTTCTAGTAGCCATTCAAATGAAAGCAATCCATTTGCATTTATCTAACTTCCGCAAAGATGAAAGCTATAAAAATGTTTGAGGCAAAAACTAATTTAAAATAATACATGTTCATTGACAAATCCTACAATAATTCCATTCACTATGAGATTGATCTTCATTTCTAGCATCTTATAATGGATCCCATTTAACTTTGCAAACATAAATATATCTGCAAGATATATTATTTTTTGATATTTGAATTGTGATGCTTAATTTTTCATTTAATGAATTCTTTGGTTATTTTAAATAATAAAAACATGTTTAACTTTACATTGAAGTCACCTTACTTCCAATTTCAAACTTTTTATTACCATTGCATAGTTTACTCTTAATTCTATTTGTAACATCAAATACAACATTCATTGATTTTGAAGTATTTCTTTAATATCATTGATGTCAGTAAATAATATAATGAATTACTAAACTACTTAGAGTTATTAATATCAGCTCTACAACTACTTTGTAGACCGCTCATAGCTGCTATTGAAGCAGTGGTATTTGGAAAGCAAATATGTTTTCACATGAGATTTTTAAGAGCTTTGTGAATTGACAATCTCTTTGTATCCATCCTCACTAATTTTGAAAGTAACATTTCTTTCACGATTTTTTAATCTTTAAGAACCTGACATATATATGAGCAGTAATGATTCATTTTCACATAGGATACTTCATTCCTTGTATGAAAATTTGCTTGACTGCTGTTCATTATACAGTGGATCTTCAACATTTTTCACAATCTCAAGGCTTCTTGATACAAACTCATTGCTCAGTAAAACACAAGATTTCTTTTTTCATTTGAACTTCTTTCTATAAATAAAAATAACAGTCTCTTAAAGAGCTGGAAAGATTAATTTACTTTAATATTTATTGTTTCATATGTCTTGTAATACATTGTGCTATTCTATAAGAAATAATGAAAACTTTAGTCCTCTGAGTAGGATATATTTAAAGCAGTCTGGTGACAGTAATACAGTTTTCAAATTTTTTCTATAAATTTAAGAAATATGCTATATCCTTGCTAATTTAATCAGTGTGTTTCTCTGCAAAATTTGCATTAAATTTCACTGGTTTTTATTGTTTCATTTAAAAATGGGTTCACAGACTAGGAATATGAGAAAGTGCTCAATTATTGGACAAGCTACAAAATCCAATATTACATAATCAGCTGAATACCATTGATATGTTTTCTTTATATTTGACATTTTTAAGTAAGGATTTTGTATGTATGTTTACATAAATAATCTCTGAAAATGTAAAAATTATAAATACAAACTGAAAAATTATGTTACATTCGTGACTCAAATATCACAAGCAACATTGTCATAGTAAAGTAATTTTCCAAAATGCAAAGTGACTTTTGGCAAAATTCAAACAAAAAGATGGACAATGTCCCTTTGATATATAGATGAAGTCCAGGAAAATTTGGTATATATTAGAACCATGAAAAATATCTTGTATATGCCTATAGTGAGTTAGTTGCTAGGCTCAGCTAATTTTAAACAACAATGAGAGACAATCAAAATTTGTATCCAGAGAATTTTTTAAAATATGCAGTATTTCTCCATGCTTTATAGAGTGTCTAGAATTCTTGGTCTCTATCTACTAATGCAGCAGCACCTTTAATAATTTAGCAATCAAAGAAATGCCTCCAATAAATCTCCAAAAATTACCCGAGTGGGTGTGCTTCTGCCCCCAAAGAGAGCACTGAATAAGATATAGAACAGTGAATTCTGCTATCCATGTGAAAACTATTGCCACACTTGCCTCTCATCTGCTATTGTGTCCTTTTATATTCAATGAGTAATTTTTGCTATATCTCAGCCTCTTTCATAAAAGCAGGTATTATTAAAAATTTAGCCTTTGAAGAGACTTCAAGGTTTGTCACAGAAAGATGATATTGGGAAACTTTTTACAAGTTTATGAGAATGAATCACGTTTTAGCAAATTTATGAGAATGAATTATTTTTCTTTCACTTCTTATATGTAATGCTCTCTGTAATGCTAGTTTCATATTTTTATACTATAACACATAATATATGGGTTCATCTTTACATATCTATTATACAAAGAAAATAATTTTTAGCAAATGTTACAGTGACCACTCTATATTTTATCATTAATAAAATCCACATAGCCTTCCTCCATGACACAAATATAAAAAAGGAATCATTGACTTGCTTCTGCAGCTAGCATTTGTGT
The DNA here is from genome assembly GCF_005190385.1 of Monodon monoceros. NCBI lineage: Eukaryota > Metazoa > Chordata > Mammalia > Artiodactyla > Monodontidae > Monodon > Monodon monoceros. The sequence goes on along the minus strand of NW_021703778.1, from coordinate 122,384,562 downwards.
CTTTGCCTTGGATGGAGAAGGGAAGCTAACATTTAATGTGTGCTTAACATTGGCAAAATACTAAAGTAATTGTTTAATCCTGACAACAATCCCAGAAAGCTATTTTAAAATGAAGAAACAAATCTCAGGAGACTGAATGACTTTCTCCAAAGCATAGTGAAAGTCAAGTTTAGCTAAGTCTTTCTACTCTACCACCTTGTCCTCCATCTTAGCCTGTATGCTCAGGGAGTGCTCCAAACTTAACCTTTTAAAATGACACCTTATTACTTGTAATAAATATCATAATTTTTTCCCCAAACTATCAGAATGATTTTGGAATTGTGTTTCAGTGCATCAATTATTATTTTAATGTTCTGCCCCCTTTACTTATTGTCACTCTACTCAACTTGTCCCCTGTTGAAGCATCCTGCTAATCTTAATTATGTGCCCTTCAATGTAATGAGCATGGTTGTTATGGAAAAAGTGACATATACATACTTCCCCTAAAATATGTTTGGTATAGTCTATGGATTAACAACATGGATTTTGAAAACGAATAAGCCAAGTTTACTGTGTTTTGCATTTACATGAAAATACTTATTTTCCTTAAGCAGGTAAGGTTAAAATTTATACTATGATGGAAAAATTTTAAGGATCTTGAGGGTTTCATAATTAGAACCATGGGAAACTCCCAGTTCTGAAGGCTCATCAGAGCTATCGATGTGAACTAAATCCATTTAGTTCTTTTTTGACTAGTGTTTTTCAGTATTTTATTCCCCTAAGATTCTGTCTGTAGTCACATTTTCTTTTGAATACCCACAAATTATCTATTCCACTCACATTAGTTCCATTGAAAAGCAGTATTTATAATGTTATAACTTTGAAAGCTATTTATCATCTCACTCAGGCTTTTATCCCTCTCTTACTTGTATCGACATTTCTTCTCACCTTTAAAGAGACAGTTTCAGCCCAACCAGGATATTCATTAGTCTTTGATGTAAACTTGCTTAGTCCACTTGCTCCTGTGACGATTTATACACTTTCTTCTGCAGTTTTACCTTGATAATTGGTCCAGTCAGTCTTTCTTCCCACAGCTTCTTTTCCAATTATCTTCCCTTAAATTACCCACCACAGTGTAATTTTCCAATGTTAGAGGATAATCAACAAGTCCTTCCCCTGATTCTGCTGTAGATTCTCCAGTAGTTAAAATATGCTGCGTTATATTCCTAGGCAGAATTCTTACTCTTAAATTAAAAAATAGACCTAGAGCCACCTGTGGGGGCAAAAAAGAAAGTAAAAACTTCCTGGCCTGGGTATGGGTACATATCTGGTGTTTATAAGAGTTGAAGACTGCCTTCAAGACCCCTTATTCTCATCATCATCATGCACTCTGTTTTCTCATTTTCCTCAACACTTCAACAATCTCGCAAACCTACCATAGAAGTAAAAGTTCCTAACATTAATGTGGGAAAGCTGCATAAAATTGTCTCTTTTCCTCATTCTTATATTGAAAAGCTTTAAGTCTCTGTTTGTGGATGTGAACATCATGAGGCCAGATAATTGCTTTTTGTTGATATAAAGTTCTTTCACTCAATGAAATGTTTCATTTTTATTAAGAAATTAGTTTGTATAACAAATACTAGTAAAACTTGAAAATAGCTGCTATTTTCTACCTTAAAAATACATACATATAAATTGGATGCTGCATGTATGTTTTAGTTTATGTGATGCTGATTGGGATGAAAGAAGGTGATAGGTAGAAATTGAAGGGAAAAGGCAAGGTCTATGATTTTTAGACATAAGAGGAGAAACTAACTGGAAACAGAACTGACACTGCCTGTTTTGACCATAATACAAAGCAAGTAGCTTGATTAAAAGGGAGAGAGTAAGAAGAAAATCAGATTACTGAACTTATAAGTGAAGTATAATATCAAATTCTCTAATAGGAACAAAAAGTCTCATGCATTTAAGATATATAGCAAAAGCAGGTATAAAATTCCGAAAATCAAACTCACATTTATTAAAATCTAATATAAGGAAGTTAAAAGCAAGAATCCAGAAAATAACAAGTTATACACATAGTACAAGAGTAAAATAATCCTTAAAAAAATAAATACCTTAGGGCTTCCCTGGTGGCGCAGTGGTTGAGAGTCTGCCTGCCGATGCAGGGAACACGGGTTCGTGCCCCGGTCCGGGAAGATCCCACAAGCTGCGGAACAGCTGGGCCCGTGAGCCATGGCCGCTGAGCCTGCGCGTCCGGAGCCTGTGCTCCGCAACGGGAGCGACCACAGCGAGGGGCCCGCCAACCACCAAAAAAAAAAAAAAAAAAAAAAAAGATCCTTAAGTGTAACTCACTTTATATTTGCAAACATGTATAATGGAATACTTTTGTATAATTAGAAATAATGACTGAAAGCAATTTTAAAACATTTTACAGGTGGCTGTTCATAAAAAGGGGACCATAGAAAAACAAACATTCCAGTACAGATCCTCCACAAATACACTTTTACTAAATCACTTCCAATCCTTGCATCCAGGGGCACTGCAGTTTTCATTGATTTCTATGGAATAGAGAAACCACATGTCTTCCTGTTAAGGTACACCATATTACAGTGACTACTGGAAAGTAACGTGCTTGAACAAAAAAACATACGCAATATGTTCAAAATGTTAAATCTCACTACAAAAATAAAACAGAAAAAGATTCAATATCACTAATTCAATAATAAAGATCTAAATGTTTAATATCACAAATAAATACATGCACATTAGAACAATGGGATAGCATTTCACCTTATAAAATCAACATTTAAGATATGAATTAGTTAAATTATTTAAATGATTTATTTATTTTATATGACTCTAAATAATATATGTTTTCAAATATATGTCATTAAAATAAAAATTTAACTGTCCATAATATCAGAGTTTTTTAAAAAATTGTGTGAGCCTACAAAATTGATGCAAGTGAAAATAATAACCCAATGACCAAGGAGCCCATGTGTTCTGGATGATCTCTGAGCGGCTGTGGAGCAGAGCCCTCTGATGATCTATTTTGAACATATATCCGCAGAGAAAATTCAATGTTGTGTTGAGACACTGAAATTCTGAGGAATTACCTATCATGATTCAGACTCCATGAGAGTTTCAGTGCATATGTGGACATGTACCTCTCCAATCAGAAGATCCTGGCCTCTCCTCTCAAAATATATCACTTTCATAAAAGAGCAGGGCTTACTGAGATCACTGATATCTCCAAAGAATAGAGATTAGAGTTAGACATAAATTTAGGGTTTAGATTAAGTTTTAGTATTTATTACTTAATAGATTATCAGGGAGCAACAGTCTAAGAGGTGCATACTTTCTCCCAGCCTGAAGATGACTTATAATATTGAAGAAAAATACAGTTGAGTGGATAGAAAAATAAATTTTAGAGTCAAGGAAATCCTAATTCAAATATATGCCTCACCAGTTATTGGCAGTGTGAACATGAACCAGTTATTAAATGTCTTCAACCCCACTTTGCTTGTCTGGAAAATTTATTCCCAGAGTTGTTATTTGGATTAAATGAAATACAAAACAAAAGCACATGGGACAATATCTGGTGTATAATAAGAACTAGCAGTTATCATACACTTACTAAGTGCTCAATAAATAAAAGTTAGCATTAACATTACCTTTATATGGTGGAAAGGATCACATTTTTCTCCTGCTTTTGTCTATTTTCTTCTCCTCAAAATTCTGAAAGAATATTAATTTTTTCATGTAATTCTAATATATACTTTTGACCCGATTATATTTGTGATTAAATATTTAATTTAATCAAAGCTTTACAAAAATTAACCACTATTTAAGTTTTGACCTTAATACAGTACCTGGCCCATAGCACGATTCAAAAAGTGCAGCTTTATAATTATTGTAACAAATCACTCAATATTTTACTCATATGCAATTTTAACACATTGAATAAATGGACACAAATCCTCTCTGTCTTTCATCATTCAACATGATCTCAAAATCTCAATCAAGCTAAACACTTACTCTCTGGACTTTAGGTTATAAGGGTGGAACCAAGCATGAGTGCTTTTTGAGAAATGAGAGGCAGCTGAAGGAATGCTCATTAGTGCATTTATGATCTCTAACCATTTTCATGTCTTCCCCAACAAGCGTCTCCCCCAGTTTGCTACTGAGCTAATATAAATCCCACTCCTCTTCTCAGACCTGCTTTACAACAAACCGAATGTATCCAACTCACCGTTGTCTTCCTCCTACACTATTCTCATTTATCACTGAATTTTCAATGTTCCATGTCATGCACTCTCTATGTAACAATCTAGTGCTCTTTTTTTCTACAAAGCTATTTAAATTCTCATATTATTCTAAATGGTTTTATTTTGCTTCCACAAAACTCTTCTCATATTTCAAATGGGCTCCTTGAGAGGAAGAATTGCAAAAGTCGTATTTCTTTTTCTTACTATAAAAGTATGATTTTTAGATGGCAGCGTGGTATCTCTTGAAAATCTGCTCTATATTGGAAGTGTTTAATGTCAAATGAGTTTGTCAACAGAATCTGGCAACACCCTGGGCTATGTTGGGTGTTTGTAGTGAGATATAGTTCTGAAACACTCTGGGAAAGCAATCACTTCTGCATTGTCTAGCCTGAGGAATCTGGACTCCACTCGCTCCTGTAGCTCACGGATCTCACCTGCTGGCTGTCATTTTAGGAAGGGCCTTGATTGCAAGTGGCCTTAGCTGCAGGGTAGTTCTGGAGATATATATTTTTCTGTTTTAATCTATTTTGTCTATCTTCCAGTTTTTCTGCTTTTGACTCCTGGGAACAAGTATATATATATATTTACATTATATTTTGTTAAGAATTTAAAGTATCACGTGTTTATATGATCCCCGAGAAAGGTTTTACTTTTTTTCTAAACTCATAAAACCAATGTTCTGTTTTGATTGACCCTCTTCAACCTGAGTTATTTCGCTTCTTTTTAAGTACATTAGAAATTACAAAGCTTTCCGAATCTCTCTTAAGAGAGATCTTAAGAGATCTCTCTTAGTAGAAAACACACTCAACAACTGCAACTAGGTCAGATAGAAACTCCCTGGAGGAAGTAGGAAATATACCTATCATTTTCACATGCTTATTACTAGGAACCCATCTGAAATCTTATTAGTGCCGAGTTTGGGGATTTTTTATTTCCCTTTCCCTTCAGCTAATGACTTATTTACATATTGACTTGTTCCATGAGATTTTTTGGGAAAAATAAAACAATAAATGAGCACTTGACTGGAGAATAAAACTGTATTCAAAAATATGTTCTTCTTATGAAAATCCTCCTTGTGTTGAATTAATAACTTTGAAATTATCACTGTCATGAAATAATCGCTAAATGACATATGGCTCCTTAATCAGCATTGTTCACTGCTGACAGGATCATAGAGTCATTGGACTTGCAAATGCAGGTTTTGACTTATCGTAGCTTAGTGTAATGCATGAAAATTGGTGATGGGGTGTTTCAAACCAAGAAAATTCAACTCTGATTTTACATGCATGGATAGTACTGGCCTGAGTGGCAAAATGAAATCCATTACCTATTTTTCGGTTTTCTATTTTTGGGAAGTTTGTTTTGGATTTTTGAGTGAGATTTTGTATGGAATAAAAGATACATGCTAAACTTTCTTTTAAAAATTCTGTATATTTGAAGATAATGCTGCTAATGATGTAGCTAAGATTATTATAGTTCTGATCCTCAACTACATCCCTCATGTGATTTACAGAAATGCATCTCTCTCCAGAAAATACCAGCTCCCAATATTACTCTGCCACAATGACTAAGGTTTTCATAAATAAAAACACTGGGTTTTTTTGTTGTTTTTTTTTCAGGCTCCGGACGCACAGGCTCAGCGGCCATGCCTCACGGGCCCAGCCGCTCCGCGGCATGTGGGATCTTCCCAGACCGGGGCACGAACCCATGTCCCTTGCATCGGCAGGCGGACTCCCAACCACTGCGCCACCAGGGAAGCCCAAAAACACTGTTCTGAGTTAAGATATTATCTCCATAAAATCAAATTTTTACCTGGAGACAGTAAATATTAGAATAAATTAAAATAATATCTTTTTCTAATAATTTGGTGCCAAATATAGAGTGCTATAGTTTTGTTTATGGCAGCTATATTACCAATATCAATAGATTTTAGAAATATACATTACTGATTTAAAAGATATTAAAGATTATATCAAAAAAATAGCATCACATATATATTTATTACAGGTGAATAGAAACTGCCAAGCACAACACATATATATTTTGCTTCCATTACAGATACAACAAAGTTGCCTAAATTAAATTGCAGTGAAGAAACATTTTTTTGAGATAGCCTGAAAAACTGAACATGTGCCTTCTTTCATCTGTTTATTTTACTTAAATTTTAGTTATAGCACCCTGAGAGAGTTACTTTCTATTTTACCGAAAAATAAACTAAGTCTCACAGAGGTAAAATGACTTTCAGAAGTTCAAACAAGTAGTCAATGAAAGAGCTAACATTATAATTTTTTCTGTCTTCTATTATGGTGCATTTTCCATGAGTCTGTTGCAAATTGGAGATCAACCCATAATAAGAATATATGTTAGGTCTATGATAAACGAAGCCTACAATTCCATTATAATCTCTAAGAAAAGTATCTTTGTATAATGAGACAAATTTTGGCTTGCTGGCTTCCTGATTCCTGGATTACTTTGTTGCAATGGATCTCAAAATCTCAATTCATTGCCATGGTTGAGAGTAATATCTGGACACATCTGCCGCTCCCTGGGTTTGTTTCAGGGCTACAGTTCGGCAATCTCAGGTTTAAGAGATTGACCTAAGATTACCTAAGACCTGTAATAAATCAAGAATGCCATTATGGTTAGCCTTGCTCCTAAGCTTAAAGAAAAGGAAGAAATAAGATAAGAAGCCTGTGACTTCTTACCCTTACATTATCATTCTACTTATTTTTAACTAATGATCTCTCAGACACCATAGTTCAAAATATTTATTTTATCTCCAGTAGCACTTGTGCACACAAATCACGGAGTCCTTACTGATCACATGCCACTAACAAAACCTTTCTTTTTATGTGTCTTTTATCTCCTGAGTTAGAGCAACTTGATACCAGAGTTATGCCTTTTGTCATTCATAGTACAGCAAGGAAGAGTCTTTACAAACTAAATTTTGAATTATTTCTTAATTTTTGATTATTTGATTTATTGGGTTTGACTTAATCCATGTAAAGTTTTAAAATGTTACCAACTTTAGAAACATTGTTTTTTTAATGTATGTCCAGATAAAATTGTTTAAATCATAGCACCTATTTTTTCCAATGATAATTCTTTCCATCTGAACTAAACACTGTACTCTAGTTGTTTCTCACAGGGGCATGGGTTAACAAGTCTGAAAAGACTGCATATGTATAGTACCATTAAACAAATAAGTAAATAATGGTGAATGCTGTGAGTTAAGCTTATCACTATTAGAGAGTGAGTCACATGTAAGCAAGGAGAAGGGGGACTAGAATGAAACATGTGGTAATGGATTAGAGTCAGAGACAGCTTTATGGATCCATATTTAGCTTGATATAGATACAGATATACAGATAGATAAATAATTATACATATCTGTGCACATGCAAATTAGTATACATATAGAATTTCCTAGTTGTGTCCTTTGAGAAGGCCTGAAAGCAACAATGACAGAAAATTGAGCTTACATAGCTCCCAGATCTTTGTTTATAAAACCATCCTCCAGTAAATGGTATCAGGGCTCCTGGGAGAAATGGCTTAATCTAGGGGTGGGGCAGGGAATATACAGAATGAACCTGGAGCATCTTGTAATGCTAGAAAGTAAGGAAATGATAAAAAAATAAAAAAACAAAAACCCAGAAGGATTGGTGAATGCCAAATGGACACAGGAGCCTAACTAAAAGAGCTCCCAGTAGCCAAAGCTGGGAAAATTTGAACAATAAAATAACATAGTATTAAATTATAACACAAAGTATAAAATAAATATCCATAAGTCCATATTAATATAAAAAACTGAATGAATAAATAAATGGTAGTGTATATATGTCCATGCCACTCTCTCACTTCGAGATAAGCTCAGTGCTTTGTGTCCACCTGGAGGGGTGGGATAGGGAGGGTGGGAGGGAGACGCAAGAGGGAGGGGATATGGGGATATATGTATACATATAGCTGATTCACTTTGTTATACAGCAGTAACTAACACAGCATTGTAAAGCAATTATACTCCAATAAAGATGTTAAATAAATAAATAAATAAATGGGAGAGAAGAGATAAATCTACTTTACCTAAGAATTCCAAATAATTTATGTACCTATTCCTCCTTCAACGAGGTGGAGCTTAACTTTGCCATACTCCTTGAATGTGCATTGTACCAAATAGTGACTTACTTTCAAAAAATAGAATACGGAAGAGTAAAGAAGTGCCTTTGTAGTGGAGAAACCTGTCAAACACTACTTTGGCCAGGCGATGAAGGTCAACATCATCAACAATGGCATGTTGCATGTGTCTTTGATACGATGTGAAGAAAATGATACTTCACAATCTGAAGCTCTTTTTACACAATCCATTTTCTTTACTGGTATTGGACGTACAGTGGCAACATGAAGGCTTTTCTTACATATTCCTGATGACTCCCTTTTATTATTCACAGGTGTGAATATTTACATGAGTAAATATTTTGAGCTTCTATCTCCATCTTGGGTAAATTTTCTGGTGAAATCAAATGACACTATTAATTTAATAATTGATATGTTTGGGTTTAATTCTACTAAAATAGTATTTTCTATTTGCCTGTCTGCTCTCTCTTACTCTGTTCATCTTTTCCTGACATCTCTAGAGTGAATAGATATTTTTAGTATTCCATTTTATCTCTTCTGTTGACTTTTTAGACGTGTCTCTCTGTGTCATTTATTTTGTGGTTTCCCTTACGCATTTTTAATTTATTAAGTCTACCTTCAAAAATAATCTACTGCTTTATAAACAATGCAAGAATCTTACAAAAGTGTACTTCAAATTACCAACCTCATGTTCTTTGTATCCTTATCATATATTTAATTCTACATATGCTATAGATCTCACAATCTCTTGTTATTTAAATCAATAGTGTCTAAAAGATATTTAAAGAGATAAAGATATTGATATATATATAAACATGGACATAGATGTAGATATTTAGAAATATATTTACTTATATATTTGCTTTTTCTGGTATTCTTCATTCATTTCCTATAGCCTGAAGAACTTCTTTTAGCATTTCTTGTACTGCAGGTTTGCATCACATGAATTCTTTAAGCTTTTGCTTATCTGAACATATATTTATTTCAACTTTATTTTAAATATAGAAATCTTTGTGCATGATATTTATTTTCCACCACTAAAAGCATGCCATTCCAACATTTGGGGTAGTAATTTCTGGTAAGAAATCAGCACTACTCTTCATATTGTTCCACTGTATGTAATGTCTTTTTTTTCTCTACAGCTCTTTTACTATTTTCTTCTTTCCTTTGGTTTACCACAGTTTGACTACGATACGCCTATATCTAGTTTCATCATACATATTATGCTTAACCTCTGAATTGATATATTAACAATTTTGCAAATATTTTTGCTATTATCCCTTTAAATAGTTTTTCTGCTAGATTTTTTTTAACATCTTTATTGGACTATAATTGCTTTACAATAGTGTGTTAGTTTCTGCTTTATAACAAAGTGAATCAGTTATACATATACATATGTTCCCATACCTCTTCCCTCTTGTGTCTCCCTCCCTCCCACCCTCCCTAGCCCACCCCTCTAGGTCAAAAAGTGCTGAGCTGATCTCCCTGTGCTATGCGGCTGCTTCCCACTATCAATTTTACATTTGGTAGTGTATACATGTCCATGCCGCTCTCTCACTTTGTCACAGCTTACCCTTCCCCCTCCCCATATCCTCAAGTCCATTCTCTAGTAGTTCTGTGTCTTTATTCCCTTCTTGCTCCTAGGTTCTTCATGACCTTCAATATATATGTGTTAACATACGGTATTTGTTTTTCTCTTTCTGACTTAATTCACTCTGTATGACAGTCTCTAGGTCCATACACCTCACTACAACTAACTCAATTTCGTTTCTTTTTATGGGTGAGTAATATCCATTGTATATATATGCCACATCTTCTTTATCTATTCATCTGTCGTTGGACACTTAGGTTGCTTCTATGTCCTGGCTATTGTAAATAGAGCTGCAATGAACATTTTGGTACATGACTCTTTTTGAATTATGGCTTTCTCAGGTCATATGCCAAGTAGTGGGATTGCTGGGTCGTATGGTAGCTCTATTTTTAGTTTTTTAAGGAACCTCCATACTGTTCTCCATAGTGGCTGTGTCAATTTACATTCCCACCAACAGTGCAAGACTGTTCCCTTTTCTCCACACCCTCTCCAGCATTTATTGTTTGTAGATTTTTTGATGATGGCCATTCTGACCAATGTAAGATGATATCGCATTATAGTTTTGATTTGCATTTCTCTAATGATTAATGATGCTGAACATCCTTTCATGTGTTTGTTGGCAATCTGTATATCTTCTTTGGAGAAATATCTATTTACGTCTTCTGCCCATTTTTGAATTGGGTTGTTTGTGTTTTTGATATTGAGCTGCATGAGCTGCTTGTAAATTTTGGAGATTAAATCTTTGTCAGTTGCTTCATTTGCAAATATTTTCTCCCATTCTGATCATTGTATTTTGGTCTTATTTATGGTTTCATTTGCTGTGCAAAAGCTTTTAAATTTCATTAGGTACCATTTGTTTATTTCTGTTTTTATTTCCATTTCTCTAGGAGGTGGGTCAAAAAGGATCTTGCTGTGATTTATGTCATAGAGTGTTCTGCCTATGTTTTTCTCTAAGAGTTTGATAGTGTCTGGCCTTATGTATAGGTCTTTAATCCATTTTGAGTTTATTTTTGTGTATGGTGTTAGGGAGTGTTCTAATTTCATTCTTTTACATGTACCTGTCCAATTTTCCCAGCACCACTTACTGAAGAGGCTGTTTTTTCTCCACTGTATAGTCTTGCCTGCTTTATCAAAGATAAGGTGACCATATGTGCATGGGTTTATCTCTGTGCTTTCTATCCTGTTCCATTCATCTATATTTCTGTTTTTGTGCTAGTTCCATACTGTCTTGATTACTACAGCTTTGTAGTATAGTCTGAAATCAGGGAGCCTGATTCCTCCAGCTCCATTTTTCTTTCTCATGATTGCTTTGGGTATTCGGGATCTTCTGTGTTTCAACACAAATTGTGAAATTTTTTGTTCCAGTTCTGTGAAAAATGCCTTTGATAGTTTGATAGGGATTGCACTGAATCTGTAGATTGCTTTGGGTAGTAGAGTCATTTTCACAATGTTGATTCTTCTCATCCAAGAACATGGTACATCTCTCCATCTATTTGTATCATCTTTAATTTCTTTCATCAGTGTCGTATAATTTTCTGCATACAGGTCTTTTGTCTCCTTAGGTAGGTTAATTCCTAGGTATTTTATTCTTTTTGTTGCAATGGTAAATGGGAGTGTTTTCTTAATTTCACTTTCAGGTTTTTCATCATCAGTGTACAGCAATGCCAGAGTTTTTTGTGCATTAATTTTGTATCCTGCTACTTTACCAAATTCATTGATTAGCTCTAGTAGTTTTCTGGTAGCATCTTTAGGATTCTCTACGTATAGTATCATGTCACCTGAAAACAGTGACAGCTTTACTTCTTCTTTTCCCATTTGGATTCCTTTTATTTCTTTTTCTTCTCTGCTTGCTTTGGCAAAAATTTCCAAAACTATGTTGAATAATAGTGGTGAGAGTGGGCAACCTTGTCTTTTTCCTGATCTTAGTGGAAATGCTTTCAATTTTTCACCATTGAGAATGATGCTGGCTGTGAGTTTGTCATATATGGCCTTTACTATGTTGAGGAAATTTCCTTCTATGCCTACTTTCTGCAGGGTTTTTATCATAAATCGGTGTTGAATTTTGTCAAAAGCTTTCTTTGCATCTATTGAGATGATCATATGGTTTTTCTCCTTCAATTTGTTAATATGGTGTATCACGTTGATTGATTTGTGTATATTGAAGAAGCCTTGCATTCCTGGGATAAACCACACTTGATCATAGTGTATGATCCTTTTAATGTGCTGTTGGATTCTGTTTGCTAGTATTTTGTTGAGGATTTTTGCATCTATGTTCATCAGTGATATTGGCCTGTAGTTTTCTTTCTTTGTGATATCTTTGTCTGGTTTTGGTATCAGAGTGATGGTGGCCTCATACAATGAGTTTGGGAGTACTCCTCCCTCTGGAATATTTTGGAAGAGTTTGAGAAAAATAGGTGTTAACTCTTCTCTAAATGTTTGATAGAATTCACCTGTCAAGCCATCTGGTCCTGGGCTTTTGTTTGTTGGAAGATTTTTAATCACAGTTTCAAATTCGTTGCTTGTGATTGGTCTGTTCATATTTTCTATTTCTTCCTGGTTCAGTCTCAGAAGGCTGTGCATTTCCAAGAATTTGTCCATTTCTTCCAAGTTGTCCATATAGTTGCTTGTAGTAATCTTGTAGTAGCTTGTATGTAGCTTGTAGTAGCTTGTATGTAGCTTGTAGTAATCTATGTATGTAGCTTGTAGTAATCTCTCATGATCCTTTGTATTTCTGTATTGTCAGCTGTTACTTCTCCTTTTTCATCTCTAATTCTATTGATACCAGTCTTCTCCCTTTTTTTCTTGATAACTCTGGCTAATGGTTTATCAATTTTGTTAAACTTCTCAATGAACCAGCTTTTAGTTTTATTGATCTTTGCTATCCTTTCCATCATTTCTTTTAATTTCTGATCTTTATGATTTCTTTCCTTCTGCTAACCTTGGGGATTTTTTGTTCGTCTTTCTCTAATTGCTTTAGGTGTAAGGTTAGGTTGTTTGAGATGGTTCTTGTTTCTTAAGGTAGGATTGTATTGCTATAAACTTCCCTCTTAGAACTGCTTTTGCTGCATCGCATAGGTTTTGGGTCATCATGTTTTCATTGTCATTTGTTTCTAGGTATTTTTTGATTTCCTCTTTGATTTCTGCAGTGATCTCTTGGTTATTAAGTAGTGTATTGTTTAGCCTCCATGTGCTTGTATTTTTTACAGACTTCTTCCTGTAATTGATATCTAGTCTCATAGCGTTGTGGTCGGAAAAGATACTTGATACGATTTCAATTTTCTTAAATTTGCCAAGGCTTGATTTGTGACCCAAAATATGATCCTGGAGAATGTTCCCAGAGCACTTGAGAAGAATGTATATTCTGTTGTTTTTGGATGGAATGTCCTATAAATATCAATTAAGTCCATCTTGCTTAATGTATCATCTAAAGCTTGTGTTTCCTTATTTATTTTCATTTTGGATGATCTGTCCATTGATGAAAGTGGGGTGTTAAAGTCCCCTACTATGATTGTGTTACTGTCGATTTCCCCTGTTATGGCTGTTAGTATTTGCCTTATGTATTGAGGTTCTCCTATGTTGGGTGCATAAATATTTACAATTGTTATATCTTCTTCTTGGACTGATCCCTTGATCATTATGGATTGTCCTTCTTTGTCTCTTCTAATAGTCTTTATTTTAAAGTTTATTTTGTCTGATATGAGAATTGCTACTCCAGCTTTCTTTTGGTTTCCATTTGCATGGAATATCTTTTTCCATCCTCTCACTTTCAGTCTGTGTGTGTCCCTAGGTCTGAAGTGGGTCTCCTGTAGACAGCATATATACAGGTCTTGTTTTCGTATCCATTCAGCCAGTCTATGTCTTTTGGTGGGAGCATTTAATCCATTTACAGTTAAGGTAATTATCGATATGTATGTTCCTATTCCCATTTTCTTAATAGTTTTGGGTTTCTTATTGGAGGTATTTTCCTTCTCTTGTGTTTCCTGCCTAGAGAAGTTGCTTTAGCATTTGTTGTAAAGCTGGTTTGGTGGTGCAGAATTCTCTTAGCTTTTGCTTCTCTGTAAAGGTTTTAATTTCTCTATCAAATCTGAATGAGAACCTTGCAGGGTAGAGTAATCTTGGTTGCAGGTTTTTCTCCTTCTTCACTTTAAATGTCATGCCACTCCCTTCTGGCTTGTAGAGTTTCTACTGAAAGATCAGCTGTTAACCTTATGGGGATTCCCTTGTGTGTTATTTGTTGTTTTTCCCTTGTTGCTTTTAATATGTTTTCTTTGCATTTAAGTTTTGATGGTTTGATTTAATATTTAATATGTGTCTTGGCATGTTTCTCCTTGGACTTATCCTGTATGGGACTCTCTGTGTTTCCTGGACTTGATTAACTATTTCCTTTCCCATATTAGGTAAGTTTTCAACTATAACCTCTTCAAATATTTTCTCAGTCCCTTTCTTTTTCTCTTCTTCCTCTGGGACCCCTATAAGTTGAATGTTGGTGCATTTCATGTTGTCCCAGAGGTCTCCTAGACTGTCCTCAGTTCTTTTCATTCTTTTTTCTTTATTCTGCTCTGCAGAATAAAGAGTTATTTCCACCATTTTATCTTCCAGGTCACTTATCCGTTCTTCTGCCTCAGTTATTCTGCTATTGATCCCTTCTAGAGAATTTTTAACTTCATTTATTGTGTTGTTCATCATTGTTTGTTTGCTCTTTAGTTCTTCTAGGTCCTTGTTAAATGTTTCTTGTATTTTCTCCGTTCTATTTCCAAGATTTTGGGTCATCTTTACTCTCATTATTCTGAATTCTTTTTCGGGTGGACTGCCTATTTCCTCTTCATTTGTTAGGTCTGGTGGGTTTTTGCCTTGCTCCTTCAACTGCTGTGTGTTTCTCTGTCTTCTCGTTTTGCTTAACTTACTGTGTTTCGGGTCTCCTTTTCGCAGGCTGCAGGTTTGTCGTTCCCGTTGTTTTTGGTGTCTGTCTCCAGTGGCTACAGTTGTTTCAGTGGGTTGTGTAGGCTTCCTGGTGGAGGGGACTAGTGCCTGTGTTCTGGTGGATAAGGCTGGATCTTGTCTTTCTGGTGGGCCGGCCCACAGCTGGTGGTGTGTTTTGGGGTGTCTGTGGCCTTATTATGATTTTAGGCAGCCTCTCTGCTAATGGATGGGGTTTTGTTCCTGTCTTGCTAGTTGTTTGTCATAGGGTGTCCAGCACTGTAGCTTGCTGGTCGTTGAGTGAAGCTGGGTCTTGGCATTGAGATGGAGATGTCTGGGAAATTTTCTCCGTTTGACATTACATGGAGCTGGGAGTTCTCTTGTGGACCAGTGTCCTGAAGTTGGCTCTCCCACCTCAGAGGCACAGCCCTGAAGACTGGCTGGAGCAGCAAGAGGCTTTCATCCACATGGCTCAGAATAAAAGGGAGAAAAAATAGAAAGAAAGAAGGAAGGAAGGAAAGAAAGAAAGAAAGAGGAAGGAAGGAAGGAAGAGAAAGAAGATAAAATAAAGTAACATAAAATAAAGTTATTAAAATAAAAAATAATTATTAAGAAAAAAAATTTTGAAGTTAAACAAAACGGACGGACAGAACCCTAGGACAAATGGTAAAAGCAAAGCTATACAGACAAAATCACACACAGAAGCATACACATACACACTCACGAAAAGAGAAAAAGGGAAAAAATATATATATATATTCTTTGTTCCCAAAGTCCACCTCCTCAATTTGGGATGATTTGTTGTCTATTCAGGTAGACCATAGATACAGGGTACATCAAGTTGATTGTGGAGATTTAATCCACTGCTCCTGAGGCTGCTGGGAGAGATTTCCCTTTCTCTTCTTTGTTCACACAGCTCCCGGGGTTCCGCTTTGGATTTGGCCCTGCCTCTGCGTGTAGGTCGCCTGAGGGCGTCTGCTCTTCGCTCAGACAGGACAGGGTTAAAGGAGCCGCTGATTCGGGGTCTCTGGCTCACTCAGGCGGGGGGAGGGAAGGGCACGGAGTGCGGGGCGAGCCTGCGGCGGCAGAGGCCGGTGTGACGTTGCATCAGCCTGAGGTGTGCCGTGCGTTCTCCCTGGGAAGTTGTCCCTGAATCACGGGACCCTGGCTGTGGCGGGCTGCACAGGCTCCGGGAGGGGAGGTGTGGATAGTGACCTGTGCTTGCACACAGGCTTCTTGGTGGCGGCAGCGGCAGCCTCAGCGTCCCATGCCCATCTCTGGGGTCTGCGCTGATAGACGCGGCTTGCGCTTGTCCCCGGAGCTCGTTTAGGCAGCGCTCTTAATCCCCTCACCTCGTTCACCCGGAAACAAAGAGGGAAGAAAGTCTCTTGCCTCTTCAGCAGCTCCAGACTTTTTCCCGGACTCCCTCCCAGCTAGCCGTGGCGCACTATCCCCTTCAGGCTGCGTTCTCGCCGCCAGTCCTCTCCCTGCGCTCCGACAGAAGCCCGAGCCTCAGCTCCCAGCCCCGCCCGCCCCGGCGGGTGAGCAGACAAGCCTTTCGGGCTGGTGAGTGCCGGTCGGCCCTGATCCTCTGTGCAGGAATCTCTCCACTTTGTCCTCCGCACCCCTGTTACTGTGCTCTCCTCCACGGCCCCGAAGCTCCCCCCTCCGCCACCCGCAGTCTCCACCCGCGAAGGGGCTTCCTAGTGTGTGGAAACCTATCCTCCTTCACAGCTCCCTCCCAGTGGTGCAGGGCCCGTCCCTATTCTTTTGTCTCTGTTTTTTCTTTTTTCTTTTGCCCTACCCAGGTACGTGGGGGAGTTTCTTGCCTTTTGGGAGGTCTGGGGTCTTCTGCCAGCGTTCAGTAGGTGTTCTATAGGAGCTGTTCCACATGTAGATGTATTTGTGGGGAGGAAGGTGATATCCGGGTCTTACTCTTCTGCCATCTTGAAGCTCCTCCCCCTCTGCTAGTTTCTTACTTCTCCTTCTTGGGCTCCAAATATATGTGTTAGACCATTTTATATGGTCCTATAAATCTTGCAGGCTCCGTTCTCTTTCATTCACTCTTTTGACTTTGCTATTTAAATTTGGAAACTTTCTTTGACCATTTAAGAACACTGATTTCACTGATTCTTTTCTCTGCTGTGGCCAGTCAGCTGATAAGCTCATAGGAAGAATTTTTCATTTCTGTTACTATATTTTTCATTTCTAGCATTTATATTTGACTATTCTTTTATAATATCTAACCCTCTGATGATACATATCAGATGTTCATTCTTGTTGTTATCTGCCTTTTGCCCTAGATCTTTTAACATATTTATCACAGTTACTTTGAAACAGCTGGCCTTTTCCATGAGACCCTTTAAAATTTCTATTTTGGTTATTATTAAATCACTGGTTGATAATTCCAGCATCTCCTGACTGCTTCATTGTTGATGATAGGTCTCATTTTCTTTCTTCTTTTCTTGTCTAATAAATCTCTCTTAAATGTCATAATATTGTAAAAAAAAAAAAAAGAGAGACAAATAAATTATATTTATGTCTAGAAAAAAGCATGCCCCTTCTTCTGAATCAATCTTGACTGTAGTTGAACTTGGTCTAGAATCTGTTATTGGTTTTGTTAGATTTAGTTTACTGAGGTTTCAAATTATTTGAAGTTAAGTTCAGAACCTTTCTTTTAGTAGACTTGGGATCTGAATGCTTACAGCATTGTTTCCCTGTCCTTAGACTTCAGTAGGTCCCATTCTCATGCACCTTGGAGAGTTTTAATTCATCTCTGTTTCCCACACCCACTCACACATGACTTCTGCCTCCTGCTCATTGTAAGACTCCGAGTGTCTGTGGAGAGTCTACTCCTTCTTCTGCATGGTTCCCAGCCTTCAGGAATCTCTGTGCACCTGTGTCTGAAGGGTTACTCTCAGCTCTCCTCCAAGCATAAACAGATGTTGCCCCCTACTCAGTAGAAGGTGTGGAGGGCTGGAGGCTTTCTCTCTTATCCTTCCCCTGCCTTCACGTTTTAGCAGGCCCATCGCACCAACACACAATGAGTATCTGAAGTGCACAGGGGTTTTCTCAGTGCTACTGTCCTCCCCTCAGACTTCAGCATTCTCTGCATACCTGAATCCCAGGTAGAATCTGTCTCAGCTCTGCGGTGCTGCTCACAATTTTCTCATGAGTGCTCAACGAAGCTTGTGGAAAAGATTTGGCAGGTGGTTGCAAATTTTCTGTCTCTGCCTCCCTGGGATTCTAAACTGTCATACCAGCCCATTATCAGTCTTTAACAACTTATTAAAAAGTATCTCTTTTCTCCTTAGTCACAGCTATGATGGCTTCTTCTTCCTCCTGCTGTTTCACCAGATAAAAAAGTAGCCATGGATCACTTCTCTTCTAGGTCAAGTTAATTAATCTGTGGTTTATAATTCAGTAGATTTCTTTGCATGCTCATATCTCTGATAAGCTTAAGAAACTATGACTTTAAGGTTCTTATTGCTAAGGTGGAGGAACATTCTCTTGCAACTCTTTCTATATCCAAAGTGGAAGCAGAAGTCCTCATCACAAATTTTATTTCTAATGGACTATTTCCTTCAATAGTCTCTTTGAACAATGACTAATGAAAGATGTTTTAAATTTTTTTAATATTTGCGATTCATTTCTCTTATTCCTAGAAGTTTTTTACTTTTAATTTCTCTAAAACTATTGAGATGCCCACCATCAGGATTTCTCAGAAAGATATAAAATTTCTAGGTTCTGGATTTATTAAGCCTCAAGTGATGAATCCAATGTACAGTAGTAGCTGAGGTAGCATACATGGCGAACTGCTAAGAGAATATTCTGATTCCCACAAGAATTATGAGGAATATTTCCCTACATGTAAAACTAGAACAATATTGCTACAGAAATAAAAGTTTATGAATTTTAAAGTATAACTACAAAAGTCCAGGTGAGATTAAGGTAATTGTGAGGACATAAGAAGTCATGTTGAATACAAAGATTTATTGCTTAAGCCTAATCCTCAGAGTAATAGAAAACTAGTGCGATTCATTGAAATAATGAAGGGTCCATTTACTGGACTTTATATAAACAGCTATTTGAAGCTTAAGGGAAGCAAAACAATATTCTTGACATAACCTTAATATAAAATATTATCTGCATTTTAAAATACAATCACCTTGAATACAAGCTTGAAAACTTCAAATTGATTTATTAAAAGTACTGATAGGTGGTTTTATCATCAAAATAGATATTCAATAAATTCCAAAATAAATATAACCATCCCAATGTAATGAATTGATATTACTGTATTCCAGCAATGCATTTCTAGTTTAAAATATATATAATTGTCCAAATAATCAGGAAAGTTCTGAGTTAGCAAGCAGGAAATTCAGAAATAAAGGGAAGAGAAACAAATATTTTATTAAATATTAGTATAGATAATAAATGTTGAATAAAAACTACATTTGTTATTAAAAATCTCTCATAAATTATCCTTCAATACAAGAGGACTAATTATAACTTCAATATGGGTGAAAGGGAAGTAGAGAAACTGAACTTAAAGTATTTACTACGTGCCTGGCACTGGCACTGTTACATCACAACTTTATTTACGTATCCCAATGTGCATTTTATAGAACTTGTGGCTCAGCAGTCAGTATCCTGGCCTAAAACAAATACTAGTAGGGCTTAGTTTCCAAATCAAGCGTGGTTGACTTTTAATTCCATGTTCCGAGAAAAAAATATTGGAGGTACTATGATAAGAAGGATAGGTAGAGGAGGCCTAACTTCAAAGGTAATAAGTTCTCTGTGAAACCACAGAAAGCAGACATCAGAATGGGGAGAGCCATCAAACAATAAAATTCTCTTAGGAACCACTAAATCAATTCTTGGCCACAAGGAAAGGAATACAAATACTCCAGCAGCTCTCCACACTGGTTATCTAATAGTGAAACAACTTAGGCAGGGATTTAAAATATTACCAAATCACTAAGGTCTATGGCTGGAAGCATCAATCAAAGGAGGCATAAAAATGCCTCATAGGTGAGCCAAGGGACTCCTTATAAAATAAAGTTTGGTTAAAACATAGCTAGAGATCAGCAAATAGCTTGAATATCCTTCAGCAATGCTCAAGGCAATGAAAGAGTTGACTTGTTCATATACGCAGCTCCAAGATATCCAAGCAGTGGTAAGGCTGGCAGTTTAAAGACACAGAGTGATCTTGAAAAACAAATCAGCTGAAAAGGAAACAACCCTCTACTTTTCTGAATAATTGTCTTCCTCATGACACTTATTGCCCCCAGAATATTCCTTATGAAATTAATTAAGGATTAATTTTACACATGTTAACTTTCTAAACTCAACCCACTAGTCATAATCTTTATAATATACAGTAGCTCGAAAGAATGCTCTGCATTTGGATCACAGCATTTATTTATGCCATTTATACATAGCTGTTTGAAAGAGAAAAATTAAGAGCTTTGTATCTGACAAAGGACATAACTGACTGGAAATAGAATTTTGCATATTAGAATTCAAACAAATAATAAATATGCACATACATGCATGAAGTCAAGTACGAAATTAAATAGAGATTATCCTGTCATGCTGAAAAATATGTAATACAGCTATGAAATATGGAAGTTTAAATACTATCTTGTAAGGAGGACTATTCTCTTTAAAAGCTTTGCCTATGAAAATCAGCAATGTAGGTCAGTAAGTATAATGTTGCTTCAAAATGTATCCCAGCAGAATCAAACCTAATAAGTTATTGGCACAGTTCTTTTTCTCACATAGAAAACTTGTTAATATAGGTGATACTAATTATCGAAGTCTATGGATATATCTGTGAAGCTTTAATTTTTAATCATGGTGAATGATTTGTCTGCAAGTAATAGAAAAACCAACCAAGAAAATATTTATTATTTTACCTAAGCAGTTACTCTTTCCATTATGTGACTTGAAAATCAAGAATCTGAATCAGCATCAGTGTTAGTTTAATTTTGGATTTAAGGGACAGGAAACCCCAAAATAAAATGAGGGTCAAAAACATGGAAATTTAATTATTTATTATGTAAAAGTTCAAGTACATGGTCTGTGGCCAGAAAGATGCTCCACAGAATTGGAGATCTAGAGTCTATCTTGTTGCACCACTATTGTATCACTTCCATTCCCAATTCACCTTATAGTAAAGGATTGCTTTAGCCAGAGCCATCTTATTTTCATTCTAGACAACAATAGGAGAAAAGGGAGAGCAAAAAACTATCGGAATTTGCGTATCTTTGGTCAGAACTTAATGACCTGACAGCAACTAGCATCAAGAAAATTTGGTACATGTTAGCTTTATTTCAAGCAGCCATGAACATAGCTAAAATTCAGAAAGGCTGTTATAAAGAAAAGTGTGGAACACCTGTTCCTTCTACAATATTCCTGCAATTTTCTTGTTTTCCCCAAGATATGAATTTTTTTTCCCCAGTACTCCCACAGGAGACCTCCGATTACAACTCATTGGACAGAACTATGTCACGTGCCCACCTGTAATTTCAAGGACAGTTGTGAAAGCAAGGATCTGTCCCGGTAAAGAAGATTGGTTTGAATGATCAAGACCAATGATAGTTAATCTTCTCAGACTAGGAACATTCATGTCAAAACAAAGTTCAGTGGCATGTACATATATACACTACCAAATGTAAAACCGATAGCTAGTGGGAAGCAGCTGCATAGCACAGGGAGATCCGCTTGGTGCTTTGTGACCACCTAGAGGGGTGGGATAGGGAGGGTGGGAGGGAGGGAGATGCAAGAGGGAAGAGATATGGAGACATATGTATATGTATAACTGATTCACTTTGTTATAAAGCAGAAACTAACACACCATTGTAAAGCAATTATACTCCAATAAAGGTGTTAAAAAAAAAGTTAAAGTTTTGTTAGCAAGCAAGACTGGAGTTTAGCTATTGACTGAGTAAGCCACAGTGTTTGTCAATACAGCAATGTTTTGAGTGTGCTGTTAAAAATGCAATGACATAATAAAGCCAAACATAAAAATACAAAGCACATACTTTTCAGTTTTGGAAAGTAGTATTAGTGAAATCAGTGGAATTGATAGGGAGGAAGGAAGGAAGGAAGGGAGGGAGGAAGGAAGGAAGGAAGGAAAAAAGGAAGGGAGGGAAAGAGAGAAAGAAGGAAGATAGAAAATCAAAATTTTTTTTTGTTTCTAAATATTATTTTGTTTAAATAGGAAATCTAAACATATTATATACTATTAGAATTGACTGAAACTGGGAATAAAACATATAAAATAATATGTGATACAGCTGAAATTTTTCAGAAGAAGATGTCTTAAATGTCTTATGGGAAAATAAGAAAGATTGAAAAATAAATAAACTAAATATTCAATGTTTGAAGTAACAATAACAATATATCAAATCAAAATAAAAGAAATATGCAAAGATGAAAGTGAAAATTATGGGGTAAAA
This sequence comes from Monodon monoceros, assembly GCF_005190385.1. Lineage (NCBI taxonomy): Eukaryota > Metazoa > Chordata > Mammalia > Artiodactyla > Monodontidae > Monodon > Monodon monoceros. The sequence continues at coordinate 122,362,207 of NW_021703778.1, read as the reverse complement.
TTCGAGAATGTTTTAGAACTAGATATCTATTAACCTAATTTAATATTACATTAAAAGATAAAAATATATAAAAACTTCTTTAGATACTAAAAAGGGATTGGAAACAATAAGTATACATTCTTGATTTTAAAAAAATAATAATCATGTGACAAACTAAGACTAGGAGAAATTGCATTTAATCTATTAAAGACTATCAGGAATCAATAAGAAACTCCTTATTAAGAGTGAACAAAGAAAAAAAGCCCCAAATCATCAATTATTATCCACATTATTCTTCCAATAAATATAGTAATAAAATTAGAGAATTTAGTCATCTGAATAATAGAAAGTTAACACAAATGATAATAATCACTGTTATCATTAATAATAAATAGGTACATTAACTAACATAGTAACTAAACTTATGAGAAAACTCAGCAAGATGCAAGACAAAACACACATAGTCTACACCATATCCTTGCTCTATACCATGGGTCTATAATATTATCAGATATAGCCAGCTTTTTAAAAAGGTAATGTAAGAGTATTTTATTCACAATACAAATAAAATAAATCAGAATAAAACAAACTCAAAATTAATCAAGCAAGACTTTTATAAAGAAATAATAAATCTTTACTTAAGAAATATCAAACATGGCCTGAATAAGTAGAGAGAGATTATGTTCCTGGAAAAAAGAATCACTGCGTAAAAGAGTTCACTTCTCTTCCAGCCTACATAAATACAGTGCAATTAAGTTTCTATCACCCAGTAAAACCTGGATAGATGGCTTTCCCTAGAATATAAACTTTATAGAGTTCCTGAACTTCAAAATGGAAGTGCTGGAAAGACCTCAATAAACAGCTGATCTGAGAATCAACAAAAAACTTTGCAAGACTTCCAATTTCAAAAGATAGACGTGAAAACATCATGGTTAGACAAAGTAATCCATGATTTCAATTATCACTCCCCCAACACAGAGCAATGAAAACCACAAGCCCAGTTGGTTCATATTCCCTGTAATAATTTGACATATAGCTGCTGCTCACAGTAGCTAGCTCTAAGTTGAGAAGCCAAGGAACTTATTTCCAATAGTGGCTGATAGTTAACACTGAGCCAAGAGAGAGAAACCAAATCAGTGACAGTAAACTTAATGTAATGCCAATAGCAATCCCAAGGTAATTTTTTTTAAGTTGAAAAAATGATTCTAAAGTTAATCTGGAAGAGTAAATACATAAATTTTGAAGAAAAATTCTAATGGGTAGTTCTACCAGCTAAACTTTAAAGTGTTCTATAAAGATATTGTAAATAAAAGGTTAAGTCACAGCACAGGACAAAGAAATCATTGGAACAAAACAGAGAGTACAGAAACAAATTCACAAGGAAATGTAGGATTTGATGAAGCAGCGAAGGTTATGATATTTGTTCATAAAACAGTGTTGGGATAACTGAGTATAAACTTGGAGAAATAACATCTTTTATATCTGTTCCTCATGCCATAACCAAAACAAACAATCAAAAGGATTAAAATGATAAGCACTAAGATTTCAGAAACACAAACAAAACACAGGTAAATTTTTAGAAGGTATGCCAAATATTCTGGTGGAAGTTTTCTTCTAAGCATAGGTAATCAGAGACAACAAAGGGAATTCAGTAAACAGATATAAATTACCAGATCCTCAGCACTCTGTAAGAAAGTAAATCCTTTCAGGGGAGACATCTCATCCCTAATTTTTATTTTTCCTGAGCACAATAATTTGAAATCCTTGTAAACCATTTAAAATATACATAAACAAATTCTTCTATAACATTCAGAAATCCTTTACTTTTATTTTTTTCATCTTGAACTCATATTTCCATTTCACTCCATCATTAAATTACGTGATAACACAGTATCATTTTATGCTTAAATCTTTTATTAAACAGCCCATCTTAATTCTGTCACAAAATATGTATATATAATAAATTTTATATTTTGTTATACAAGGCTTTATTAAATTGTTTTTCTTCTAGATTGACTTGCATTATAATTATTATTAGTAGGTAATTGATCTTAGCACAAACATACTACTAATTTAAGTAATTTTAAGATAAAAATAATTCATTCAACATGCATATCTCAATGAGAGTAATAAAGTTATTTTTTAATTACTAAACTTATCCATGGATAAATGTGTTATTGCTGGAATATGACAGTTTATAGTCAACCTACTGACAGTTTTCATTTTATTACTTGAAGCAGTAAAGAAACTTGTTTATCTGTAAAGCGGATAGGAATGAAAGAGGTTTTATTTTAACATCACTCAATTCTTTGAAATCCTTCAGAATTACATGCCAAATAACATAAAAGTCTATTATCAAAAATTATTAATTATAAATCAGTTGATTAGGTTATGGTTTAGATTTGTGGAAAGCAAAGAACATGAAGTAACCTGAATTAGAAAATTTTTTAACCCAGTAATTAGCATCATTCATTGTTTTTATTTGAGGGGGGTGTGATACTTAATTTTATGATCAACTTGACTAAGGTAAGGGATGACCAGGTAGCTGGTAAAACATCATCTCTCAGTGTGTCTGTGAGAGTATTCCCAGACGAGAATAACATTTGAATTGATAGACCGAGTAAAGAAGAGTACCCTGCCCAATGCAGGTGGGCATAATCCAATTTGATGAGGGCCTGAATAGAACAAAAAGGTAGAGGAAAGGTGAATTTGCTCTTTTTACTTGAGCCGAGACATCCATCTTCACCTGCCCTCTGGTATTGCCCTCCTGGTTCTAGGGCATTAAGACTAGGATTGGGATTTACACTATTAATTCTCCTGGTTCTTAGGCCTTCAGGCTTGAACTGAATTGCACTACAGGATTTCCTGGTCCACCAGGTTGCAGATGGTAGGTCCTGGGCTTCTTGGTCTTCATAATTATGTAAGCCAATTCCCATAATAAACCTTCTTTTATATATATCTATGCATATGCTATTCGTTGTGTTTCTCTGGAGATCCCTAATACATCATTACAATCAACCTAAGTTTAAAATCATCATAAAATGATTATAATTTATGCCATAAAGGCATTTGGTTAAATCCATTAGCCATGCAGATTGGGTGAGTTAGCATTTGGAGAATAACCAGGAAAACAACATCGACAACCAGAAACAACAACACAAACAAAGATTCGACTAAACTGTATCAATATGAAACCAATACTCAATGGCATTCTGAACTGTGAAGCACTAGAGGCATTCCAATTAAAACCTGAAGCATGTTGTCCCTAACATTTTTCAGTTTTCTAATGGAAGTTCCTGCCAGTGGAATTTCACAAAAAGGGAGGAGACTCACTACTACTGGAAAGAAGCAATCAGAATCATCAATATTAGCATATTATATTACTGCTCACTTACTGATAAACTCAAGACAATTAAAGAAAAATAGGCCTAATAAGCAATTTCAGCTGATTAACAAAGGAAGAGATTAGCATTTGACTTGATAGACTAAGAAGACTGCCTTCACCAATTCAGGTGGACATCATCCAATCAGTTGAGGGCCTAGATGCAACCAAAAAGTCAGAGAAAGGGCAAATTTGCTCTTTGCTTAAGCTGGACATCCATCTTTTCCTGCCCTCAAACATCGGGTGTCCTAGTTCTCAGGGCTTCCGGCTCAACCTGGGATTTACACCATTGGCTCCCCTGGTTCTCGGGCCTTGAGATTTGAAATAGAACTACACCACCAGCTTTCCTGGAACTCCAGCTTGCAGACAGCAGATCAAAAGACTTCTCAGCCTCCATAATCATGTGAATCAACCCTCCGTAAGAAATCTCTTTCTATATATCTATATATACATATATCCTGTAGATTGTTTCTCTGAATATCCTTCATTAATACGGGAGGGATCCCCAAAAATGCTTTAGCAAAACTTTGTAAATGTTAATTAATTGTACCTGTTATTCTTTCTCTTTGGTGCATCTTGTTTAACTTGATATAATAAGAAAAGGCTTCTATTAGATGATAAGTTTTATGTGCCCCTCCAAAGTCTTTCTCTTTCCTTCTCTGCCCTGCTCTCTGCTCTGGTGTGCTGACTTGCATCAAGAAGTCAGTGGGCTTCCAAGCCTTCTAAATTTCTCTCTGGCTTCAGCTAAAGGAAGACTTAGCAGATTATCTGAAGGAGAGAAGGGAGCGAAATCAGCATCTTTATTCTCCTGAATCCTTCTGCTTCAAGACTGCCTCAGACTGGCTGTGTCCCTAAACAAAAGGCCGTGCTCATTTCCAAGCAGCCTTGTCTACAAGATTGACTCTCCTTCCAGGGTTCAATAAGCCCTCCCTTCCCTTCCCTTGTCCTTGTGGCTAAGTGGTGGTGACAGTTTCACTGCTGCTTGGCCCTAGTTCTCAATTCACTGCTTGTGGTTCCTCTATAACTCCACAATTCCCCTTTGTAAATAAACTGTCTTCAAAAATTCTAATTTTAGGGCTTCCCTGGTGGCGCAGTGGTTGAGAGTCCGCCTGCCGATGCAGGGGACACAGGTTCATGCCCCAGTTTGGGAAGATCCCACATTCCACAGAGCAGCTGGGCCCGTGAGGCATGGCCGCTGAGCCTGTGCGTCCGGAGCCTGTGCTCCGCAACGGGAGAGGCCACAACAGGGAGAGGCCCACGTACCACAAAAAAAAAAAAATTCTAATTTTAGTGTGTCATCTGCTGAATCTTGACAGATATAGAGTTGGAGTTATGAAGATATTTGAATTCTGTTATAATTTTATTAATTTAATGTTTTTAAATGTTCTTAGCTTGAACTTTAAACATGTATTTGTCAGATATTTTGGAGCTGCAGATTAAGTTCATTCAATTTATGAAAAAAAATGTCCAGAATACAACCAAATTAGCAAAGCCAATTCTCATTTTCAAGCCAAACATCCAATTCTTTCTCTTTGTCACATAAAGTCCTATTTCATTTATCATTTTGCATAAATATGTTTCAAGGAATATTATTAAAAAGATTGAGAAACAAATAGTGACACACATCTTGAAAGACAAATTAGTGCATGCTGTGCACTCAAGATTGAAATGTTGTACATTTGACATGATGAGTTTATTTTAAATTATAAAAATTACATTATATATCAATATGCTATTTCCCATTATTTAGTTGTAATACGGCTATGCAATGTGTGTAGCTAGAATTTGTCATTTATGAGGCAAGGAACATGATAAAATACATAATATTTCTTTGATAAACTTGTGTGGATACATATATTTTTGGCTTTCAGAATAATTAAGTAATAATCGGAATAAAAATTAGAAATAAGTTTACTTTGTTATACATTGATCATGTTTTCTTATATATTTAATGAAAGAAACAATTATCTATTGCTAAAACTAATATATCTGATAGCCAAAATACAATTTGGAAATTATAGATATAAAAGATTTTAATTTTATGTTTTATATTTTAATTTTATATAATTTCTTCTGAGTATAAACAAGATGAGTTGACTGTCATTGGAGATATAGCTTTTGATATGATTTAATAAAATAGGTTTTAACTTCCTTATTAAATAAGGTGAAACTACAGATCAAAAAGAAATCTCTCTCTCGCTCTCACACACACACACACACACACACACACACACACAGGTTTTATACTGAGATCATTTGCCTTCAGAAATTTGCTGTACAACATCCCACATACATTTTTATGTATTTTTATTAATAGCACAGAGTCTTCAGTTTGAAAATGCTTTTGAAATGGACCAGGGCTCTATGGTCCTTCCTGCCCCCCCTTGCTTCAGCCTGCCTTTTGTCTGTGAAAAAAAACTTTAGCCAAACAATAAGTTTCATCAGAGAAGTGAGAAAATGCAGAAACAAAAGAAAACAGTCAAACTTGAGACAAAACAATAGTTTAGTCATTAAGCAAAGTCAAGGACCTTTACTTCCTCCTCAAGGATTATCGATAATATTCTGAGCCTATCCTGTGAGCTGTCCTACAGATACTGAAACCCCCACCAGGTGGAAGAAATTAACTACATGATGACCAGACTGTAGCCGTGACATAAGCTGCCACAATTCTGAGAACTGGCCTCAAAGAAATGGGAACAAACTGACCCTGGAACTAAAGACTACCTTTACCTAAAACAATCAAGATGATGCTGATCAGACCACTGCATGACTAATTCCAAGGGAACCGTCAGAACTGACAGTGCTGTTTCTACATGTAGCCCCTCCCTCCATCTATAAAAGCTCTTCCCCACGGATTGTCAGGTGGGGAGTCAGCTTTTGGACAGAAGGCTGCCCTCCCCCCACCCAGGTTGCTGGCATCTGAAATAAAGCAAACTTTCCTTTCCACCAACTTGCCTTTTTATTGGTTTTTGCCCAACAAGCAAATGTATCTACTTTACATTTGGTAGTATATATATATATGTCCATGCCACTCTCTCACTTCATCCCAGTAACACTTCCCCCTCCCCGTGTCTTCAAGTACATTCTCTACATCTGCGTCTTTATTCCTGTCCTGCCCCTACGTTCTTCAGAACCTTTTTTTTTTTTTAATGATTCCATATATGTGTGTTACCATACGGTATTTGTTTTTCTCTTTCTGACTTACTTCACTCTGTATGACAGTCTCTAGGTCCATCCACCTCACAGCAAATAACTCAATTTTGTTTCTTTTTCTGGCTGAGCAATATTCCATTGTATATATGTGTCACATCTTCTTTATCCATTCATCTGTCGATGGACACTTAGGCTGCTTCCATGTCCTGGCTATTGTAAATAGTGTTGCAATGAACATTGTGGTACATGACTCTTTGAATTATGGTTTTCTCAGGGTATATGCCCAGTAGTGGGATTGATGGGTTGTATGATAGTTCTATTTTTAGTTTTTGAAGAAACCTCCATACTGTTCTCCATAGTGGCTGTATCAATTTACATTCCCACCAACAGTGCAAGAGTATTCCCTTTTCTCCACACCCTCTCCAGCATTTATTGTTTATAGATTTTTTGATGATGACCATTCTGACAGGTGTGAGGTGATACCTCATTGTAGTTTTGATTTGCACTTCTCTAATGATTAGGGATGTTGAACATCCTCTCATGTGTTTGTTGGTAATCTGTATATCTTCTTTGAAGAAATGTCTATTTAGGTCTTCTGCCCATTTTTGGATTGGATTGTTTGTTTTTTTGATATTCAGCTGCATGAGCTGCTTGTAAATTTTGGAGATTAATCCTTTGTCAGTTGCTTCATTTGCAAATATTTTCTCCCATTCTGAGGGTTGTCTTTTCATCTTGTTTATAGTTTCCTTTGCCGTGCAAAAGCTTTTAAGTTTCATTAGTTCCCAATTGTTTATTTTTGGGTTTTTTTCCATTTCTCTAGGAGGTGGGTCAAAAAGGATCTTGCTGTGATTTATGTCATAGAGTGTTCTGCCTATGTTTTCCTCTAAGATTTTTATAGAATCAGGCCTTACATTTAGGTCTTTAATCCATTTTGAGTTTATTTCTCTGTATGGTGTTAGGGAGTGTTCTAATTTCATTCTTTTACATGTAGCTGTCCAGTTTCCCCAGCACCACTTATTGAAGAGGCTGTGTTTTCTCCATTGTATATTCTTGCCTCCTTTATCAAACATAAGGTGACCATATGTGCATGGATTTATCTCTGGGCTTTCTATCCTGTTCCATTCATCTATATTTCTGTTTTTGTGCCAGTTCTGAACTTGTCTCTCCCACTTGAGAGGCTCAGGCCTGAAACCGAGCCAGAGCACAAAACCCTGTCAGCCACTCAGCTCAGAAAAAAAGGGAGAAAAGAAAAGAAGAATGAACGATAGAAGGAAGGAAAGAAAGAAAGAAAGAAAGAAAAAAGAAGGAAAGAATAAAATAAAATAGTTATTAAAGTAAAAAAAATTATTAAAAAAAATTTTAAGTAATAAAAAAAAGAAAGACGAGAACAACCAAATGAAAAATCAAATCCACCAATGATAACAAGTGCTAAAAACTATACTAAAAAAAAAAAAAAAACCGGACAGACAGAACCCTAGGACAAAAAGCAAAGCTATAGAGACAAAAATCACACAAGGAAGCATACACATACACACTTACAAAAGGAGAAGAGGAAAATATATATATATATATATTTTTAAAAAGAAAACAACCAAATCAATAAGCAAATCTACCGGTGATAATAAGCTCTAAATACTAAACTAAAATAAACATAAAACTATAAACAAATTAGATGTGGAAAGCAAACCCCAAGGCTACAGTTGCTCCTGAAATCCACCGCCTAAATTTTGGGATGATTCGTTGTCTTTTCAGGTATTCCACAGCTGCAGGGTACATCAAGTTGATGGTTGCAGATTTAATCCACTGCTCCTGAGGCTGCTGGGAGAAATTTCCCTTTCTCTTCTTTGTTCACACAGCTCCTGGGGTTTAGCTTTGGATTTGGCCCTGCCTCTGCCCGTAGGTCACCTGAGGGCATCTGTTCCTGCCCAGACAGGACGGGGTTAAAACAGCAGCTGATTAGGGGGCTCTTGCTCACTCAGGCCGGGGGGAGGGAGGTGTATGGAATGTGGGGCGAGCCTGCGGCGGCAAAGGCCAACATGACGTTGCACCAGCCTGAGGCGCGCCATGTGTTCTCCCGGAGAAGTTGTCCCTGGATCACGGGACCCTGGCAGTGGCGGGCTGCACAGGCTCCTGGGAGGGGAGGTGTGGGTAATGACCTGTGCTTGCACACCAGCCTCTTGGTTGCTGCAGCAGCAGCCTTAGCGTCTCACGCCCATCTCTGGTGTCCCCGCTGGTAGCCACGGCTCGCACCCATCTCTGGAGCTCATTTAGACAATGCTCTGAATCCCCTCTCCTCGAGCACCCTGAAACAATGGTCTCTTGACTCTTAGGCAGTTCCAGACTTTTTCTGGACTCCCTCCCTGCTAGCTGTGGCGTACGAGCCCCCTTCCGGCTGTGTTCACGCAGCCAACCCCAGTCCTCTCTCTGGGGTCTGACGTCCGAAGCCTTAGTCTCAGCTCCCAGCCCCCACCCACCCCGGCGGATGAGCAGACAAGCCTCTCAGGCTGGTGAGTGCTGGTCGGTTCCGATCCTCTGTGTGGGAATCTCTCTGCTTTGCCCTCTGCACCCCTGTTGCTGTGCTCTCCTCCGTGGCTCTGAAGCTTCCCCCCTGCCCATCCCCCTTTTCCACCAGTGAAGGGGCTTCCTAGTGTGTGGAAACTTTTCCTCCCTGATAGCTCCCTCCCAGAGGTGCAGGTCCTGTCACTACTCTTTTGTCTGTGTTTTTTCTTTTTTCTTTTGCCCTACCCAGGTACATGGGGAGTTTCTTGCCTTTTGGGAAGTCTGAGGTCTTCTGCCAGCGTTCAGTAGGTGTTCTGTAGGAGTTGTTGCACATGTAGATGTATTTTTGATGTATTTGTGGGGAGGAAGGTGATCTCCATGTCTTACTTCTCTGCCATCTTGAAGGTCCCCCAGTAACACTTTCAATATGAGAAAAAGTACTGAGAATAGCTTAAAAGAACTGCCTATGTTTAAATACCTGGGGTCAGAGAGGATGGAATTTGTGGTTAGCATTCAATCATTTCTTCATGTTTTTTCTTGTACTCACGGAACTCTCCCTCAAGTGTGATGCATTCTTGCTGGCAGCCAAATGTTGGAAGGGATGGCATTAAAAGAAATTTATCATCATACTTACCACCCCACTGTACCGTATATCAGATTCATTATATTGTATGAGGTCAAATGTCCCCTTTCAATGACCACATTTTGTATGCTTCACATACTTCACATAAATATGGTAGAAGCAGACATTAAGCCCTGTGGGTTTGGATGGCTTTAACTAAATCATTAAAAGAAGTTTTTGTTTCATGTCCTGAAATTTGTCAAACAATGCATTTTTGTGGTTAAAATAGCCACAATATCTAAAAATTCAATTTCTTAAAACTATATTGCCAGATTGTGTTTGAAAACTGTATAATAAAGTATTTAACCTTACCCAGCTGCTGGGCAATGGGAGATGATCTCTAGGACCTTAGGACATCCTCCATGATAAGCGTGTCTTTATTTACCTGGAGGTCTTTACCACTGGATGTCTAACAGTGTGAATTATGGTGAGAGCTTTGGGCCATATACGATATACTTTAGATATCCCCACTCTATCTCCAATGAGCTGGAGACTAAAGGCCAGCCATGTGGAAAGTCAAACATGGAGCCCCAATAATAACCCTGGACACATGCTCAGATGTGCTTCTCTGGTTTCCAATATTCTGTGAATGATGTCACATGTTGATGCCAGAAGCATAACGCATCCTAAGGAAAATGAAAGCTTCACTTTTGAAACCGTCCCTGATTCTTCCCTATGTATGTCTCCCCTTGTCTGATTCTAATCTCTATCATTACCCTGTAATAAACCATACTTGAATAATACAGTTTCTGATAAGTTCTTTGGGTCCTTCTAGTGATTTATCAAATCCAGGAGTGATATTGGGAAACCCCAACTTGCAATTGGTATTAGAAGTGAGGACAGTCTTACAGACTGTGCTTCCTAACTTCACAGAAAATATATCACATATACCCCCTTACAGATACTCCCTTTGATAACATTGCACTAGAGGACGTTAAATGCATGTAAAATCATGCCTAACATGGATCTTTAATATGAAGTTAAGAGAGCAATCATGAGCTGGCTAGCTACCAAGAGATCATAGGAAGTAAGGAGATTTTCTTAGAACTGTTGTTCCCAAAGATTCCAGTTAGTAGAGGAAAGAGGAAACACTGGATCAGAGAGGATACTGCTGGCAACTACTGCCATAACCTGTGCTGTTGGTGTTTATTAACTGGGACATCCACTGGGAGAATGTCAAGCGGGAAAGACATTACAGACTGGAGGAGCCTGGTGGTTTCCACCATCCCAAGGAGTGAAACAATGAACATCTTGGGAAAAGGCTAAAGATGCCTAGGCTAAAATATTGGTTCACAGAGGAAAACCTGACTCCAGTAAGACTAACTTGCAAAAATTGTAGAAAAGCACTGAAATTTGAGGTTGTAGCCTAGCATTGGGTTTTCAGTAGAAGATTTGGCCTGCTAAAAGAGAATTACAGTGCTATTTTCTAACTGGATTTCATATAAAATTAGAAATGTGTTCATCTGGAACATAATTTCCTCCTAAGAATTACAAGTTACTTAACATCTTATAATTAAGCTAAAGTTAAAATTTTATATATACACATATATGAATATACAAATGCTTGAAAATAATTCTAATAAATTAATAATAATATTTAAGTTATAATAAATATTAACTGTAATTTACATTTGGCAGAGTGGCTTAAAAGTATAAGTAAATCAATATACGCATAACTAAAAAAGCAAAACAAAACAAAGTTCCAATTAAATTACCTTGCTTGGGCTTCCCTGGTGGCGCAGTGGTTGAGAGTCCGCCTGCCAATGCAGGGGACATGGGTTCGTGCCCCGGTCCGGGAGGATCCCACATGCCGCGGAGCGGCTGGGCCCGTGAGCCATGGCCACTGAGCCTGCGCGTCCGGAGCCTGTGCTCCGGAACGGGAGAGGCCACAGCAATGAGAGGCCCGCGTACCGCAAAAAAAAATAATAATAAATTACCTTGCTTGCTTGACAGAATGTGAACAGCTCGTTCAGTCTTTGGTGGGTCACATTTAACTGTTTTTCCAATGTTTGGTTTTTAGTAAGAAGCAGTTTACTTCGGGCTTAATGGAGGAATCAAAATGCTATATCAACAATCAAAGATAGGGCTCTACCACTGTAAGAGAAGTTAAGGAAATAATAGGAAAAACACCTATGAAACTCTGTAGATTTAAAATATATAATATTAACTCAGGCAATGCATACTTAATCAGTTCACATCCTGTGACAGTGAATTTCTGATCATTGTTTCTATATCGTAAGGTACGTTTTTGCTCAGCGTTCCCAATAACCTGCAGAAGCGTGGAGGCATCAGGTGAAAATCTTCTCAACTTATTACCCAAGAATCACCAGAGTACCTAGGGTTGGACGGGGGGTGGGGTGGGGGTGGAAATTAGCCACCAAAGGTACTCAAGGACCTGTCAGGAAGGAAAGAATAAAAATATATTGGTGGGCTTCCCTGGTGGCACAGTGGTTGAGAGTCCGCCTGCCGATGCAGGGGACGCGGGTTCGTGCCCCGGTCCGGGAGGATCCCACGTGCCGCGGAGCGGCTGGGGCCGTGAGCCATGGCCACTGGGCCTGCGCGTCCGGAACCTGTGCTCCGCGACGGTAGAGGCCACAGCAGTGAGAGGCCCGTGTACCACACACACACAAAAAATAATACATTGGTAACATTCAGCAATAATTTATCTCTGATTGTAAGCTAAGCACATTTCTGCTTCACAGGAAGAAAGCTGTTGTCAATAATGATATTTGATTAACCTGGTGAATTATATGAAGTACTATTTAGTGGTATAATCTGACTCTTTCTACAACTCTCCAGTGGCAGGAAGGTGGGTGAACAGTTTGTATTTGCAAATTTTGGAGTTTTAGAGAAAATGATCTGTCGTTTGATAAAATTAAGAACTGTATAATTTTGTGTAATGCTAGGGATTGCAGCTATCTCTCTTTGACTTCTGGAAGGTAGCCTATTTTAATTGCAAGGTCAAAACCAGACATAACACATGTTTCTGAATGGGCATAGTAGGTTTTTGCAATGTTCTCATACTTAGAGATAATGCTGTGAATAACAGCAGAATGACAAGGTGGCTAAAGAATAGCTCACCAAAAACATTCAAGGCAAACAACTGATGGAGAAACGTGACCCAATATTTCCACTGAGTTTTTAAATCATTGCATTTTGGCGATAGATTAGGGGAAAGGAGGAGAGAAAGAAGAAAAAAATAAGGAAAGAGATAACACAAGGACAAGAAATAATGAAGCTATAGGCATTTCAAGTGATTTAAATAACTCCCTTTTATCAAATTTCACCTGTGTGTGCAAGGCAGTGTTGTTCAACATAACAGTTGAGAAGTTACTGTTTATTATTGATGGCTGTTCAGGCTCGTTCAGAGGGAGGAAAAGCTGAGCACTTCTCCGGTGCAGCCTTATCTCCGTGAAGCAGCAGCCTTGAGAACATAGGCGCTCTATCTGTGTTATAGTCTGATCTCAGCAGCTGAGGAGCAGCAGGTGATAGACTCCTAACCTCTGGTGAGCTGGAAAAAATCAGAGAGCAAAGAAATAAATGCCTGGCACAAATAACTCATTGCATTACCACTGATTGCCTACCTAGAGCTCTTTGGAAATTATGCATTATCAGTTTCAAATCATACACCTGAAGTTGCCTGATATTTGAAGCTGTTGTAGTATTTGGCTGGTAGCCTGAATTTTAGTGGGTTATAGATTTTAGATGTTTTATGAATATTGTGCCTTTGATGCTTCTTTCATTTCATAATAATGGACAACATGTGTTATTTAATGCGTTATATTTTGCACAATTTGCTCTGATTAAGCATGTTGTTTGGGTGAATATTTTTGTAAAAGTAGAAGGAAGAACTTTGAAAGAATTCTGTTTTAAAATTTTCAGTTGTTGGGACTTCCCTGGTGGCGCAGTGGTTGGGAATCTGCCTGCCAATGCAGGGGACACGGGTTCGATCCCTGGTCCTGGAAGATCCCACATGCCACGAAGCAACTAAACCCAGGTGCCACAACTACTGAGCGTGCACTCTAGAGCCAGCCGGTGAGTGACAACTACTGAAGCCCAAGCGCCTAGAGCCCATGCTCTGCAACACAAGCCACTGCACTGAGAATCCTGTGCCCCCCAACAAAGAGTAGCCCCCACTCGCCACAACTTGAGAAAGCCCACGCCTAACAACGAAGACCCAATGCATACAAAAAATTAAAAGCAAAAAGTTCAGCTGTTATTGTTGCTTTAATGAGCTGTTTTTTTTGTCTTGATTTTGCCCATTGTTAGCTCTGCTTAATGGAAAAGGGGAGCAGGAATTTTTTTTCTTCACACTTAAATAGTCTGATACAGCATCTAAACTGGAACAGGGAGTGGATATAGAATCCGTTTGGATTGATCAGGGGTTTGCATAATTCTTTTAGGTACTCATTTTACTGGTGTTTATGTAACATATAAATATATTCAATACTTTTTAAAGGGCTGCAGATGGTTATTATGTGATTTTTAAAGTTCTGCTTTGCAAGTCATGGAAAATTGATGAGTTAATAAGAGAGGGAGAGAGAGAGAATAATTATAAACTATGAGTTGGTGATGGTGAGTAAAAGATTCAGAAGAGTATGTTATAAATGTGATATGTCAAGCCTTTCTCCCAGCTGAGCATGCATATCTCACTGGCTTCCCTTCATGTACTAGCTGTGTGAACTTGGGCAAGTTCCATAATCTATGTATATCTCCCAGTTTCCTCATATGAAAAATATGCAAAAGAAGATTAAATAAGACTATTGTGAGGAGTAAATGAGATCACCCATATTAACAGCCTAGAATCATGCCTGGCACATAGTAAGTGCTTAGAAAATGCTAGCTATTATCTCTACCCAAATTCCCTTCCCCAAAGTCACCAAATAAAAAACCAACTTATCTAAATTATAAATCCAATAATTAAATTCTAGGGATTTGGTTGCTGGAATATGGTTCAGTAAAGTCTAGTTTTTGTGTTGTTCATAATATTTGCGCATAACACCTAACACTCTATATTCCTTCTAGTTTTCAATGACAATCATGCAGGTTGCAGGCTGTATAACATGGCATTCATGAGAGAAGTAAAATTCATACTCAAATTGGGAAACATTTGGCAGATGAAGAGACTTTTGAAGTCTTTTGTAGTGTTGGCACACATTGCTTATTTTGGATTTAATTAAGACTTCAAAATTTTAATTTTCTTAGAAGTGGTCTCCTTAATGTCCACATGCAGATATATTATTTTTGTAAATAAAACTCTTGGCCTTGTAGAATAGCTGAATATGTCATGCCAAACCATGCCACTTTGGCATAAGGATTATTTTGAGCTGAAGGCAATTAAGAAGAAGCAGGTACAGAAAAGCTCTTTACACTACCCCTATATGCCTAAAAGTAGGACATAAATTTGCAAGGGTGTCTCCCCTCCCATCTCTATCAGGAAGGACAGAAGTTAATTACCAGGGACAACTTTAGACTCCATCAACCTGGAGACTACAACAATAGAATCTCAATAACAAACCTGGCTAAAACTAGCTCTTATCCACCATTAGTTTTCCTTTTCCGTATATTTGTCTTCCCACAATTTGCCACCCTAGAAGCTCAAAGTGCTTTTCCTTTGTCTTTCTACTTCTCTAGAAATTTTTTGTTCTTTTCTTAAGGTGCTAGTAAGCCCAAGTTCTAACCATCCCTTGGAGTTACTTGCCTCTGGGTATTCTCATGTCTATGCATGATGCACGTGCTAATAAACTTCTCTTCGTTTTTCTCTTGTTAATCTTTCTTTGGTCAGTATAATTACTGGACCATAGCAGGAGAACATGGGGGGGTAGAAGGGAAAAGAATTTTTCCTCGTTTACAGCCTTTTGGGAAAAGTTATTATGTGTTTTTAGTGTGTTATATTTTAAAAATGGCTTTATGCATAGTTCAAGAAGGGGTAATTGTTACAAAATTTCAAGGGGCTATAGTAAGGCTCCACTTGTTCACCCACTGGGTGATACTTGAGATTTAATATTTAGTGTTTTATTTTAGTTAGCAAAACTTTGATTTTTGTAAACAGAAACTCTGTGCAGAATACGTAGAGGACGCTCACTCAGCTGATTTCAGTCTTTTATATTTCAGAGTGAATGAGTTTATTCCACAAATCTCTTGAATGTTTAGAGATGATAAAAAGGAAAAACACCATGAAAAACATGAGTGTCAATGAGTGGGAAAGGGGCATAATTAGGAAGTAAAGTGATAAAAAATGGAAATCTGAAGTACTACAAAAACATCTTTGCCTACTTTATAATTCCCTAGGATCTGCCCCTCTGTACTCAAAGTCAGGGTGGGGAAAGGAGACCCCAAAGACCACTGCAGAGGGACAGTGTTGGGGAAGGAATAAAGTCCAGTAAATCTAGGCCATCATGATATAAGGAAGGGACCACGGAGGTAGATCAGGACTGGGAAAACCCAGAAACAACAAAAAGAATAAAGCTCTTCACCAGCGCCATGAGGAGCCATGTCTGATCCTGAGGCAGAAGGAAAAGTGTGCTCTCCAATATGCACTTATCCAAAATATCAACAAATTCCATTTGTTGAACCAATGGAGAAAAGTTTATAAAAGCTCTATAATAAAACATTTATAACTAAAGTCCTACATTGCCCAATTGTTCCTATGCTATTGCCCACCCTCATTAACCCACTTCATGTGATGTGACAGAATTGCAGCCCTGCCTGGAACTCAGGGGCTCATTAGAAACAACTATTCCTTTTGCACAGCACAGGGTCTTAAACAAACAGTAGTCCATCTTTATTTATAATTGTGTTCACCATAGTTTTTCTGGCATTAACTTTTAGTTTTAAAATATTGCATTAAAATATTATTTTCTTAACTGCCAGATTTTTTTGGTGCTCCCTTACATTTTGGGCTGAGGTGAGCGCCTCACTTGCGTCACCCTAATCATGGCCCTTCTGCTTATACGCAAGTTTCCAGATCAACAGAAGTAAGAGTAACAGAAGAGGACTAAGCAATTATATAGCTGTAACAATAATATAAGAATTATATAGAGAGAATTTTATAATGTATGGTTCATGTTTTCTTCCCCATAAAGACTGTTTTTCGTTCCTTTTTATTATATTTCTACAGAGATTAGGACCTCTATCACCGTGTTAATTTGAAGTAGAGACATTCTGCATCGTCATATTTGTGGTATTAAAGGAAATGTTTCTAACATTTCACCATTAGGAGTCATATTATTGTAGTTGTTAGTTATTGTTTATCAGGTTAAGGATTTATCACTGCATTTTCTTCAGCTACTAAGTGATATTTCTTTTTAATCTGTTTTCATAATATTAATAATATTAATTGATTTTCTAATATTAAACTATCCTACCATTTTTTGGTTCTCCGCTAATTAGATTTTTCTATATTTTGTTTAGGATCTTCTCTTCTAATAAGTTTGCCACATTCTTTTTTCATATTATCATCTGATATTTATATCAATATTATACTGGATGGACTCAAAAAAGAGTTGGAAGCTATTCTTTCATTTTTTAGCCACTGGAGTATTGTATAGAATTTAAATGATTTATTCCTTAACATTTTGGTAGACTTCACCATAAAACCATTGAATCTCTTATTTTCTTTATGGGAAGAGCTTTAAATTCTGCATCTATTACTTAAAGGCATTTCAATTATTCTTTGTAAAATTTGTAAAGTTATATTTGTCTACGTATTTTTTTCATTTTTTCTGCTTTCAAATTTTTTAGCAAAGTTTTTCATGGTTCTATTTCTTCTAATATCTGTTTTGCTAAATTGTGCTCTTCAAGAAATATGTCCTTGTCATCGAAATTTAAATTCTTATTGGGATAAAGTCATTGATAATATCTTCTTATTATACTTTTCACATCTTCAGGATCTACTGTGATGTCCCCTTTCCATTCCTGATATTTAAAATTTGTGCTTTCTGGATTTGTTGATCAGTCTTGCTTGAGGTATATCACTTTGATTAATTATTTCAAAGAAAGAATTTGTTGCTTTGTTGAAAGAATTTGTTGCAACATCAGGCTTTTGATGTTGCAGGTCATGATCCCTGGGATGCAGACTACAGTGAAATTTAGCACAGGAGGTTGATTAGGCAGTGTTCTTGGAATTAACTCATGCAGGAGAAGGGAAAGAATTAAAAGACAAAGAAGTAGGGTTCTCTGATTCTTTACAAAAAAGGTTTCAGTCAACCCCACAGAGAGTTCCAGATGGCATTTTAGAGTTCTTCTAAGATGATGTGACTGGGCCAGGACTTTATACCCTGGCATCCACAATTGTGTTTCAGGGAAGGGGGAAGAACTTCAAGTGAGCAGCGCTCCAAGAGCCCACAGAATAATAATTAGTTTAGTAAATGGGTGTTGAAGCACAAGTCCCCTTTGGAATTTAAAATGTCCACTTTTAAATTCTACTCGAATCCACTTCCACATATGTGTGGGGAGCAGCAGCTTCTCCCTGATTCTGGTGTGCTTGTTTTTGTTTTCTGTTGGAAACTCATGAGAGAAGGAACCACAGCTACCAACTGTGCAGCACATCTTGAAGCTGCAACTGATACTCAGCATCACCCTCCTTATTATGGACTGAATGTTTGTGTCTCCCTAAAATTCATATGTTGAAGCCCTAGCCCCAATATGATGTTATTTGGAGGTGGGGCCTTTGGGAGATAATTAAGTTTAGGTAAGGTAATGAGGGTAGGGCCTCCATAATGGGATTAGTGTCCTTATAAGAAGAGGAAAAGCAAACAGAGCCCTGTTGTGCTCTCTCTCTCTCCATTAGGTCCTACCTTCATCTTGTGAGGACATAGCAAGAAGACAGCTGTCTACAGACGAGGGGCCTCACCAGGAACTGAATCTGCCAGCACCTTGATCATGGACTTCCCAGCTTCCAGAACTGTGAGAAATAAATGTTTGTTATTCAAGCCACCCAGTCTATGATATCGCATTATAGCAGCCAAAGCTGAAAGACATTCCTTAACTATTCATTTCCATTCCCTTCAGTCTTAGATAGCATCTCTGTTGGTCTCTATGACCTAGTTTTGGATGACTCAGACCTTCATTCATGAGACTTCTGTAGTCCTGGTCACTATACCATCTCAAGCATTGATTGCTGTATTATTACATTTATTCTCAACATTGGGCAGTAAGAGACACCCAAGTGGATCACCTAGTGTTAAACACATTCCTCTCTGCTCTCATCTTGAACAAGAGCTCTACCTCTTCCTGAAGCTTAGATCAACTAGTGTCTCCAGTATGGTGACTTCTCACTTTGCCTCTTGGAAAAAAATTGCCTGAAATACTTAGGAAGAAGCCATAGCTTAAGTTCATCCCAGGGCCAATGCATTCTACCATTGTCAGTCAGAACTTCTATACCCATAGAGTCCAGAATTATGGGTCTGGAAAGCTCAAACACCCTAATTAAGTAACGGGTGATATTGAGTTATTCCTATTTTAATATCTTGGTTTTCAGACTCATGTATTCTACCTTTTGAGAACACAAAACCATATTAGGTTGTTGAGTTAGAATAATTACAAATCCTAGAAAATGACATGTATGGTCTCATGTCTAAGCACCTCATTGGAAACATTAAATGGCCATGCCATTTTTCTACCATGTGACTGATTGGTCTCCCTGCAGAGTGGTGCTATTGGAGGGCTCAGTGATTGTCTCTGTATGTCTGGACATCATGCAGTGGCAATAGATACATTGGTGTTGGAGAGAGGGAGTGTATAGTGCTAAAATCATGCATAGACTCCCTCACAACACTGTGGTACCCATTTTCACATGCCCATCATGCCAACATTTTGAGGTTGCTGTCAACTGAGCAAGTCACTCTGTGACCTAAGGGTTTTACTAGTACTTTAATACTTCTTCCATAGTTAGTGTGCACTGATGAATGTGAACATTTGTAACATCTAATATATGGGTTGGAACAGCATCCTCAGATGTGAATATGCTGCCTCCTGTATCCAAAAAGGACTACCTAATACGTGCTTCCTTCCTGTGATGAGCAGTGCAATAAGTAATAATTTGTCCTTTACCTTGTAGATGTTCCATGATGCCCCAAACCATTGAATGCCTAAGTTTCACTAACTTGGAAGCCCTTATTTTTGTAGTGTAAGAGAGAGATTAATTTTTTTCTTTATTGATATTTAGTTGTTCCAGCACCATTTACCACCACCCCTCCCTTAAAATGCATTGGCAAATTTGATAAAAACCAACTGACTACATATTTATGCATACATTGCTGGATTAGATTCTGTTCTATTAATTTAAATATTTGTCCTTATGCCAATACTCTATTCCCTTTATCACTGTCACCTACCATACATCTTAAAATCAGGAACTGTGTGTTCTTCAACATTGCTCTTCATTTTTAAAGTCACTTTGACTATTCTAAGTTGTTTGCATTCCATAGAAATTTTAGAATCAGCTTGTCAATTTCTACAAAAGTCCTGCTGAGATTTTAGTTTATTAAAAATATAGTTTTATTGTTTTCTGGATTATAATGTTTCAGATGAGAAGTGTGGTAATATTCTTATTTTGACTGCTCAGTAAATAATGTGTCATTTTTTTCTAACTGCCTCTTTTTTTTTTTTTTTTTTTTTTTTTTTTTGCACCAGGTTAGATTTAGGGTTAGGGTCAGCTTGATACTTTTAAGCTTTTTAGGGTAGTTTTAGAGGATTCTTTACCTAAGGATTACTTTAACTCATGTACTAAGGCATGACCCCTCTGAATGTTCTGGATGGTTGGAAAGCAAACATTTCCCAGCCTTGTTTGAGCTCTAAGAATTATTCACCTAAAAGCTCCCAGCTTACTGATTTTCTTCCATGCATGTGCAACTTAGTGTTTAGCAACAGACAAAAGGAGTCCCATGTGTGTGTTCCTGGAGCTCCTCCTCCAGGTATTTCTTTCTCTTTGGTAATTTGCCTTACACATTCCTCACTCCAGGTACCTCAGCCTCCCTTTACTCTGATCTCTGCAACTCAGTGAAATCATGTGAGGGCTCATCCTCCTGTGGCACAGTTTGGAAAATACTTCCAGGCAGATCATGGGGCTCACCTTGTTTGTTTCCTTTTCCCTTGGACTACAGTCCTATGTTGCCCATTATCCTATATCTGAAAGCATTTGACTAATACATTTTCTAAGTTTTCTAGATGTTTATAATATTAGGAAAACTCCAGTCCCTGTTATTTATCCTGACTAGAGCAGAGTTCTGTATCTGCTCATTCTTGGTAACATTTTGTAGTTTACTGATTTTGTGACCTCACATATTATTTGCTTAAACATTTTATAAATGGTCATTCTACATTCCACTTCTGATCACTCCAATACCCGAAGCCCTTAGGAATCTAAATGAGATATTTGTCGTTTCTGGCATCTCATTCACTGTGGTTTGATTTATTTAATCTCAATCTTTGGGTATTCTAGGATCAATTTTTCTCCAGGAGGTATATGAAATTATCTCTCCGAGGAGTTTGGCGTTGTAAGAACTGGGACCAGGCTTACTAACAATATGCCTGGTTCCCAAGATCAGCTCCCTCAGGCTTAGTCTTAGAACACGATGCTGATAGCAACGTTTGTCTCAGACTAGCCCTGTCTATATTTCCCTTTTGTGTCTCGAAGGCAGTTTACTGCTCCTTGACTCTTTCTCAGGATTCAGGTCATTTTGTGCATGTTTACTAGGTTATTTATTCAAGGGGTGCTTAAAGATTCACTTATTTCCCTTTAAGCACAGCAATGCATTGAAATGTAGATTTTTATGAAGAATCTATATAGGTTCTTTTTCCTTGTGGGTTATTTATGTTGATTTTAAAGATCTTTTTTATGTATGGTATTACTACAATATATCTATGTGTAATTTTGTTTTATCTCGCTCCAGATTCAGTGTGCTTCTCGAACCTTAGGATTCATACTATTTATCAATTTAAAAAAATTAATAGTTACTATCCTTTCTCCATTGCATCTATCCTATTTTAATTTATCACCTTTTTTCCCATCTTTTTTCTCTCTCAAAATTGCTTTAGTCTACATAAAATCTTCAACTCTTTGTCTCTGTTAATGTTCTCTTGGGAAGTGTCTTACCTGCTTTTTAACCATTGTGTCAGAAACTAAAATTTGTTTTCTCAATATCCACATTCTCCTTTGTAGTAACCCAATTTTTAAATGGGTAATTGTCCATCAACCTACCCTTTTCCAGGCTCCATTGAAACTACCTATGGCCAGATCAATGGGATATAAGTAAAATTGACGTGTACAACTTCTGGATCACGGTCTTAAAATGAAAAAAGCAGGGCCCCCTATTCTTCTTTGTCACTCAGGTACAGTGGAGTGCAGATGTGATGGCAAGATGTGGAGTAGCCGTGCTGGACACAGATATAAAAGCTCACTGAGAATGTTACAAAAGGAAATCTGGTTTGCTGACAATCCGGAAATGCCTTATCAGCCACAGGAGCCCTGTATTGCTTGCATTTAAGAAAGGGGAATAAATATCTATCTTATTTGAACTACTATTTATTTGGAATTTTGTTACAGCCTCCTATATCCTGTTCAGAGAGTATATATAACTATTAAACCCATATGCTGGAAGGTTTTTCTTTACTTAATATATTTTTCATTTTTATAACTTCTACTTGGCCTCTTTCCAAATATATCTGCTTTTTTTTTTGCCATCTTATCTTTTATAGTAATTGACTTCTTCTTTCTTGCTACATTCAGTTTAAAACTACTTATTTTATAGTCTCTGTGTCAGTCAGAGTTTGATCTAAGAAGCAGCACTGCCAGATTTGTGTGTAATAGGGGATTTATTATAGGGATTTGCCCATATATATTTGTGAAAGCTGTTTAAATAATCACTGTGAGGCTACCGTTTCTGCATCTGGTGCCAAGCCTGAAGTTATCAGGACAAGTAGTGAGGAAGAAAAGATGGGTGTGAAACGGGGGAAGCAATGACTACCTCATACCTGTAAGAATAAGCCAGAATCAATCAGGATGGATGGGAATTCAGGTCAGGTTTTCACTGCTTCCAAGTCCCCAACCTCAAAAGTGGGCTGATCTGCAGAAGGCACTGATATCAGCTAAAACACACCTCATTCAGAAGTCAGAGGCTGAAAGGAGGAATCTGGCAGGAGTGGCATCCCTGTAGGCCCAGCTACTATCCCACTTCAACTAGGCAAGACAGCAGAGTAACAACAACCTGCATGAGTGGCAACAGTGCCCTGTACCCAGCACTGACTTTCTGAAAAGAACAAGAACATACTTCTTGCTTTGCTTCACCCTTCCAAATCCATACAAAATCTCCCTCATGGCCTTCACTAACACAGAACTATGCTGGGAGGGGATTCTGGGAAGCATAATTTGAATTTAGTTAATTTAGCATAATACAAATATACCACAGTCTCTGTGGTAGCCAACCTCCAAGATTTCCCCAATAATCATTGCCACCTGGTATTCACACCCTGTGTAATCCCCTCCCACATTTAATAGGACTGACCTGTGTAACCAGTAGGATATTGCAGAAGTGACAGTGTGTGATTTATGAGGTTAGGTCATTAAAGATATAACAGCCTCCTCCTTGGTCTCTTAGCCTGCTCCTTCTGGGACAGCTGGCTACCACATTGCGAGGACACTTAAGCAGCCCTGTAGAGCATCAATTTGCCAGCTGTGTTAGCCACCTTGAAGGCAGCTCTTTTAGCCCCAATCAAGTTGCTTTGGTCTGAACATTTGTGTCCTCCCCAACCCCATATGTTAAAAACCTAATGCCCAAGGTGATGACTTTGGGAGGTGCTTAGGTCATGACAATGAAACCCTCATGAATGGGACTTGTGCCTTTGTAAAAGAAGCTTCACAGAGATCTCTTGCCCCATCCACCATGAGAGGATACAGGGAGAAGGCGCGGTCTGGGAAATGAGTCCTCGCCAAACACCAAATATGTTGGTACCATGATCTTCAACTTCCTAGCCTCCAGAACTTTAAAAAATAAATTATTTTATTTATAAACCACCCAGTATATAGCATTTTTTTTGTAGTAGCCAGAACAGACTAAGACATGTCTTCAGCCAGTTCCAGCTAGTCAGCCCTCAAGTCTTCCAGCTGATACACCACAAACAACATGGAAGCAGAGACAACCCATCCTATCTGAGCACTGAGTTTGTAACCCAAAGAACTATAAGATAATGAGATTTGTGTAGCTTAAGCCACTAGGCAACAGTTAAAGAATACAATCTTTAGTTCTTCATACTGCTTTGAATGGATTATTTCTTCTCATGCTTTGTGATTTAGTATTTTGAACTCATTTTAGAGGGGCTTTATCTGAAATGACAACAGGTGGTTTGGCTTGAAAGTGTTCACCACCAGAGTGTTTGCATCTGTTATTGTCAGGTGCATGCAGGGATTCACTGATCTGAGTATAACTTGGCATTGATACTTGTAGCTTGAGAATTCGCAGATCATATGGGTTATATAAATTTGAACCCCAAATTTACATGTGGTAAAAATTCCATTGTCTTAATTTGTATTTCTCTGAAAGCATTACTTGATACAATGACTTGTGTATACATCTCATATGTGGGAGTTGATCCCAAGAAGTCAGAATGAGAGAGTAAAGACAGTAAGGCAAGGAAGGATGTAATACAAATAAAGGGCATGCTATTGTGCTATAGTCATATCTGGAGGCAAGCGGGGCTCAAACTTCCTGAGGGTCTTCTGGGACACAATGTAGGGTGTTCCTCAGAATCTTACCTTTGAAGGGAGGGAGTTGAGAAATGTTTTTCCTAGTTCCCATCTTCCATTGACCGAGGATTGTTCAACAGGTGCTATGGGATTCAGAAAAAGCTGGGGTGGAGGGCAGTAACTTGAGATGGGAAGTCCGCTAAATGCACGGAAAATGGCTACCACCACTGGAGCTGAAATTGAAGATAGCTCTGGAGCATGTGATATATAGAGAGCCTCTGCTCCACATAAGCTTTCAAATTCTAAGGGGGATATTTTTTTACTCTCCATCTAGAGACTAAAAGTCACAATAAAAAAGTGTTTGGATTATCTTACTGTGCCAGTGGGAGGATTGTTTTTAATTCCATCACTTCATTGAAGATTGATCACTTTGTGGATCCCAGCTTTACAGGGAAGACTCAGTTGTAACTCACTACCAGCATCCCTACTTCATCTTCTATTATGATGTGGACACTGGAATCAAGCTACTAAATTAATTTCTTGTTCCCTGCCAGTAAAGCTGCAACATCAGCTCATAAATTTACCACTCAGTGTTCCATCTCATCATCAATCTGAACCATAGACATTTTCTTTACTGAAAGTTCAGCTCTACATTTATAATATTTGTTTTTCAGTATTTTCATCCAGTATTTTAGGTGTTTTACAATAGGAAGGTATTCAATATATCTAGTCAAACATGTTAGCAAAATGGAAACCCCTGGTCTTCTTGATTGATTGTAGTATAGAAATTGTCTGAGGAAAGAAATGCTAGCCTGTCTGTCATTAAATTCAAGTCATTCTCCAAGGATGGAGAGGGCATTTTGGATACAAAGATCCTAATAGTATCCCTAAAATATAATTTGGGACATAACGAGTCTTGGGGGAGGATGAAAGGGGTTGGGAATGACATGCAGGACAAAGTCATTTGTTTTGGCTGCAAAAATAATCCCCTAATGTTTAGCCTAAGATTGAAACCATACTTAATTTCAGGCTAAATGAAGTAGAGCATTGCAGTGATCATCTAAATAATTCATGCCAAAATAAGACATAAGTGTGTTTTACATATATTATGTAGCTATTTCAGGATACTATTTATTTTTAGGGAATATTGGCACAGGGTTAAAATTGTCTCATCACCCTAAATTTCCACAATTATAGTCTAAATGTATTGTTATATTTTATATCCTTCTATCAGGAGATAAGAGAAAACAGCATTTACTCTTTTCCACTTCATTTTATACTTGCCCGGGCTTCTTAGCAAGTGTTCATGTTCACCTGTTCCTTCTGTTGCTAAGGAAGCTTAGGTCTCTTTATGATCTCTGACAGGCTATCTTATCTACTTTGTTAATCACAGCTGAGGCTCTGCTTTGAAGAAATGCATCTCCTTGAGCCTATAAATTAATGCAAATCTAGTTATCAAGATTTTTCTAGTTCTTACTCATTGCTTGTAAAGAAGCCCTAATGTTTGAAAATGGCCAGTGGTTCCCAAGACTGGCCATGCATTAAGTATCAGCCCAGGAAGTTATTTTTAAAAATAAAGATTCCCCATCCCAGACAAAATAAGCTTTTACAAGGATGTGGATCAAGTACTGATAATTTTAACAAACCTTTCCAGGTGATACATATAAATTCAGTTTGGTTCTTATCCTCAGATTAGCAGTGAGAATCGCTGAAGTAGAACAGGTGATCTATTGTCCTCCAGGATCTGGACAAAATCAGGTAAATGATCTAAAGTTACAGATCTTTCTAGGGACTTCATGTACCCTGGTACATTGTATTCTTGAGTGAACAAGGGAACTGTGGTTTAGAGGAAAAAAATCAAAATACTACTGTGAAAAAAGGGTCCAATCACTAAAGAAAATTGTTTAGAAGAAAACAAGGGCATTTTTAGACAGAATAGTTAATTTGCTACTTTGTTTATCTCTACAGTGGTGAGACTAAGAAAATGCTTTTATATTAGACAAAAGCATAACGAAATACTTCCCCAGGGTAAAAGATTCAGTAAAATGTCCAATCATTTTTGTATGATCAAACTGGTTTTATGTGAGCACATATGCATCTTATTTTGTAATTAAAATGCGTCATATTTTTGTCTGCACTTTTAATTGATGTATAATCAATATAGATCAACTGCACATATTTAAATTTTGATGTCTTTTTAAAATTGAGATATATTTACCATACAACATTATATAAGTTTAATGTGTACAATACATTGATTCAACACATTTATATTGTATATATTTAATTCCTCAGAGGAAGTTCTAGTAATTGCAAATCTAGAAACCAGGAAATCTCACTTAAACTTGTGCCTTAATAAGTTTGGAAGGGGAACAGTGGAGGAAAAGTATAGTATTAGCACTATCAATGTCTTGGCAGGTATTAATTTAATAGCTGGATGGAAATTTAGGAACATCCATGTTGGATTAATCTATGAGAGAACTCTGGAGAAAGCAAGGCAAGGAAGTATAGAAGGGCTGACAGAAATAGATTTTAGAAGGAGATTTGGAAGAACATCATAGTATTTCTAAAGTTTCAGTAAGATTTTTGGTACTGTCTTTCTCTAGTAAAGAGGGAAGGGAAAAATCGAGTAATTCTCAGAAGTTCCTCATGGTCTGCATATTTAAACTATGTTATTCACAAATTTTCACAGACATGTTCAACTCCATGAGTGATCTACAAAGTATTGTAACATTTCCTTACTTGGTGTGTGGTATAACAAGATTATTTTAGCTAGGACTATTCAAAATTATGAATATGACATTAATTATAGATTCATATAACCATATGATATTATGTTTTAATCTTACATGGACACACTTTAGAAATAGAATATTATTTTTCATTTAAACAAACTCTGAGCTGATTGGTTCATAGGAAAAGAAACTCTTCATCTGCTTATTTGATATTCACTACAGTTATTTCCTATTAAATGAAAAGGGAGCTCTATAATGCGAGTCATCCATTCTGACTAAACTTTTCATGCAGCAGATATTCAACATATTTCATGCCATTAAATTTAGTCCATCTCTAATTTTTCTTTACCTGTATATTTCCATATAACCATTTCAACTATAATTATTCATTTTCTCCAACATAGTTTTTCTCATCTGAAGTCATAGAAATCCAAATAAGACTGAAAAAATATGAGAAAGAATGTTAAATATAAAAATATAAGGAATAATGTTGAAAGCACCCAAAATATCACAAAACAGAAGCAAAACTTTTAACAATTTTTCTCTCTATATATATTCTGTTCAGAGCCAAACTTCTTTTGTATAACTTGGCCTTAGTGCTAATCCTAGCTAAACATGTGGATGTCTCCCTTTAGAGTAATTTTCTTCTTAGGGACTCTTGAATTTCCCTGCAATCATGCACTTGTCATTATAATTCTAAATATCAAATATAATTTAATGTATTTGATCATCTACTGGGGTGCAAAGGAGTATCTGTTTCCTGGTCCAGAAGTCTTTTTTTTTTTCTTTTTTCGGTACGGGGGCCTCTCACTGCTGTGGCCTCTCCCGTTACGGAGCACAAGCTCCGGACGCGCAGGCTCAGCGGCCATGGCTCACGGGCCCAGCCGCTCCGCGGCATGTGGGATCTTCCCGGACCGGGGCATGAACCCGTGTCCCCTGCATCGGCAGGCGGACTCTCAACCACTGCGCCACCAGGGAAGCCCCGAGCAGTCTTTTGACCTTCACAGATGCATAGAGACAAAGAGGAGTGCCTCCATACTTTACTCAGCAGGACCACAGCCACCTACTCCCACCTACAAAGAGCACGTCTAACCCATGCCCGGGCAGTGGGGAGGAGAACAGTGGGGAGGGCCAGGCACTAGAGTCATTGTCCTCTCCTTCACTGCCCATATCCCTCCAAATACTCTCTGAACCTGAGTCTTGGAAAATCTTTAATGACTTTGAGAGCAAATACATTATAGGTTGCAAATTTGAATATTACATTTAACAAGTATTTTCCTGAACAACACCACAGTGGAACAATATTCATTTTCTTTTACCATCCTTGAACGATAAATTTGAACATCAAAGAAAGAAGCTTTCAGTTTTGTTCTCTAATTATAACCTGAAAGTCAATTTTCCCTAAGGATGTTTATTTTCTTAGTAAAATAAATTAAAAGGCATCTTCCTCTTTAGGTATATACATAAAATCTGTTATTTAATTTATGTAGAAGTTAATGAGGAATTAGGCAATGTGTTATAACACAGTCTGCTGTTAATAGGGAATGGCAATTTTGTTTAATGATTATTAAATAGCTTTATTGCCAAAATGCATCATCAATACACATTATTAAATTGTCATGGGATCTGAAATGCAAACTGCATTAATTGTTTCCTTTTCATCCTCCCCGTATTTTCCCTCTGCACCACTGCACACAAGTGACACCTACAGAGATCTTGTTGCAAAGTTACTAACTACTTTGAAGCAGATGTCCACCACAGTTTGATGGGCACGGCATCACTCAGGTTCCTTCACATCTCCTATTCCAGAAATTAATCACAAAGGGTGGGAAAGCAGATTATGTGTTTTTTCTTCCCTGGAAAATTTAAGTTCAAACAGAAAGCCAATGCCAACATTGTGCATTAGCCTCCCAAATAAGAGGGAAGGCTAATAACTAAATATAACTTAGAAAGTGAATTGATTCTCCCCTGCAGCATAACTGCTTTCAAGTTGCAGGAAACTATTTCCAAAATATAAGACTCAGAACAAAATGAGTTGAAATACTAATTTATTTCTTCTTCTTATTGCATTATCACTACTCTGTTAGACATCTCAGTATTTTTTCCCCAGGACTGTCACACTTTTATAAAATGAAAGCAAATATTATTCAACCAAAATAGAATAAGCACAACCACAAAGGGTAGCTAAAATGATGTATCAGGAGTGACATGGAGATACGATTTAAGAAAAAAAAACTTACTTGTTTTTAAGCAGTCATTGCAGAATGTATTAGCAAATGATGACAGCTTTCCAATCCTTTTCACAGCTCTCATTATAAACTTTATCTGAGCTCTCCAACACTCTCAGTAGTTCTTTCCAGTTATTGTTACTCAGTAGTTCTTTATTATGGGACAGAGGTTTGAATGTATACCGTTCTTTATTTTTTCTAAGATATAAAAGTGCAATGATAAAGTTACCTTATAATTCTTTTAAATAAAATTATAAATATAAAAATTGAGAAATATTTCCTTTGAGGATCTGAATCTGAAATCTTAGGACAAAAAAAGAAGCCTAAAATTGATTGCTGGGTAATAGAGAATTATGAGATATTTCTCAGTGTATGTGTGCACGGGGAGGGTATAAAATTTTTTATAACTTTGCTTTCTTTTCATTTCCAAATTTCCGTTAAAATGAAGTAGTATTTTACCAGAAGACTCTAGCTTGCTAGGAACTCATAAAATTAGAGACTCGAAGAACTAAAAAAGAAATGAAGAGAATTGCATTCAGCTCCTCTTTATTGCCTATAACAGCATTACTTAACAGTGATGAAACAGTAGCTCTCAGTTTGATCTTTTGAAGTCCTATATGTGTACTGTATCTCAGCTTTAGCAATCAAAGTTGTGTTTGCTAAGGATTCATTAAATTCTTTTGAGTAAATAAATACAATAATTTGACCTAAAATGTTATTTTACTTGTATTCAGCTCTCATTGTCTTCAGTGATATGCTAACACCAAAATGGGAAGCATCTCTGGGTCAACTGATGCCCAAGTGATAGTACAAAAAACATTAGACACATTTGGCAGAGGTATAGCTAGTGATTATTATTGAATTTCAGAGTGTAGTACCCCTTTTGGGCATAAGGCAACTCATAACTTACAAATGTTGTGAATATTTTTATACTTAGGGTAGCTTGATTAATTGCCATTTTAGACCACTGACACACAAAGACGCATTTCTATCTAAAAAACTAAAATTTGTCTCCTGAATGATAGCAACTTAGTTCCATAAGGTAATGGAGAAAAACTAAAATATCACTTAAGATTAATAAGATACGTAAATTAGAAAAATAGGTCTAAATAATTGACCTATGTATTAGATGAACTGTAATCCAATAATCAGATACCTTGTATTTGCCCACTTCGACTTTGTTTCTGATTGGTACCCACAGAGTGAAATCTTGCCTTGACCACAAGACTAACTACTGTCTTGAAAGCACAATTTCTGTGCATGAGTGCTTCAGTGCTTGCTGCATGATCTCTCTCAGTTTAGCACATGCCTTTCTGTTGTCAGCTCCTGCTATTCTTTTCTCTGCCCATTTTAAGGATATGTTTCTTGCTACTGATTGATTTGGCCAACACTAACATAGTTAACTATCCTGGAAGTAGTGAGACTGTTCTTTAGTGATTTCTACTCTATACATTTTACTCACCAGCCAATTGAACCTCAATTCTGAAAGAATGTATCTTAGTTTGTTTGTTTTTTGAACTGTGACTATGCTTGTCATTATAGTATCTTATTTTACAAAGGTGTTGGTCAGAGCAGATCAAGTAATAATGAGTGTGTTAGCCCTGTTGTTCTAAATTATAATTTATTTTGGAAAAAGAGAGTTTTGAAGTTATATTCCTATTGCAGAAACACTTACTATATTGTTATGCTTTGTCTCCATGTTGTACTTCCCCAATTTAAATATAAACACTTTCAAGGAGGAGACCATAGCAGACGAAGACAAAAAAGCACACAGGTTTTGAATGGGGACACATGGGAAGGTAGATTTCCGCTCACATAAGAAGGTACTTTTTAATAGCCAGAGCTACTCCAAATGGAATGAGATAACTCATTAAAATACAGATTAGCCAGTCACTGAATCGTGATGCTTTATGTGAGTCTTAAAATATCAGAGATAGAATGGTTTAGGATATGATCTCTAAGAAAATTCCCAATTCTATGATTTTATAATATTGTACAATGCTAAAAGTGTAACAAAGGTTATAAACCCAGCTCTTTCCAAATGTCATAGGCGCTTGCACAATTTGCTGAACTTTTCTGATCCTCAA
Organism: Monodon monoceros; assembly: GCF_005190385.1. Classification (NCBI taxonomy): domain Eukaryota; kingdom Metazoa; phylum Chordata; class Mammalia; order Artiodactyla; family Monodontidae; genus Monodon; species Monodon monoceros. The sequence goes on along the minus strand of NW_021703778.1, from coordinate 122,330,839 downwards.
TACTCTCATGTGTAAAAATAATAAAGCTTTCTTCCAGGGCTGTGGTGAGGATTAAAGAGAAAGTATATAAACATCTCAGACACTTTATTTGTAGGCAATGTTATAATTTTATTATAACTTATTAAAAGTGATAAAACTTTAAAGGCCACCTAGTTCAAGTGCTTAAATTTTCTTTACAGCACTACTGCCAGATGATTATGTAATTCAGTACTTGTAAAATTTTAAAATATAGATTTTTTTCTTTTAATCTTATATAAGCTGGATTCATAAAATATATAAACATGGAGCTGTTTTTACTGAGTTAGAGATGGAGGCCCCTCATCCTACGAATTTGCCTCCTTAGCCATCTAACATCTTCTGAGCTTGAAATAATAATCACTGATTATTAACATATCTTCACAGCAACATAACTCTCACTACTTTTTAAGATAGTCCTTTTTATTTATTTTTTTATTTGAATAGCTGCCAGCATCAGAAAGCTCTTTCTTACAGTGGAAAAAAAATCTGCCTCTCTGGCACTTCCTCTCCATCATGGTGGTTCAGCAATTTGGGGCCAGATGGAGCACGTCTACGTGTTCCTCCAACAGGCATTCTCAAACAAAAGTTTTCCTCCAAGTCTATTGTTCAAAGGTAAAATTCCCCAATCTTAAGCAACATACTTCATACATATTTTCAAATGTCTCTAAATCTATCAACACTCTCTTTTTTTTTTTTTTTTTTTTTTTTTTGCGGTACGCGGCCCTCCCACTGTTGTGGCCTCTCCCGTTGCGGAACACAGGCTCCGGACGCGCAGGCTCAGCAGCCATGGCTCACGGGCCCAACCACTCCGCGGCATGTGGGATCTTCCCGGACCGGGGCACGAACCCGTGTCCCCTGCATCGGCAGCGGACTCTCAACCACTGCACCACCAGGGAAGCCCCTATCAACACTCTTTTATCATGTTTTAGTTATCTTAATGTTGTCACTTTAATGCCCCTGGTTACTCTGGGATAAAGCATAATAAGACTATGTCCTCTCTTATTCTCAAAATATAACATAAATGTGTATTTTTTAGAAACCATATACCACTATTGACTAATTTTAAGATTTCTGCTAACTAAAATTTCTAAGACCTTTAAAATATACTCTGCTGCTAAAATCTAGCTGTCTCATCTTGAATAGGCAGGTTACTTTTTTTCTTTTGACCCAAATTTATTTTATTTTCTCTTGTTAAATCTGTAACTCACATAATAAATATGATAAATTATTAATCCAAATTATTGATTAAAAGTGTTAAACAAGATTGGTGTAAATACAAAGTTCATGGCAGCAACCTCTCTCCAAGTTGACAATGAATGATTCATTAGATGTCTTTGAACACTGTTATTTCAGCCCATCCAAAGCTGCCACGAGTATTCAGCTCCTTTTTATCATCTATGCACAAAGGACATAGGAGGACATGTTCACAAGTTGATTAAAAAAATGTTCATGTATTAAACTCGCTGTTCCTCTATCTGTTGGTACTGTGATTGTTGATAATGACAAAAGCAAAAGGTAAACTTAAGTAAAATCTACTAACCATTTGTTGTAATTTATGCCTTGGATTAGCACAGAGTCGGCATATTTATTATATGAGTAAAAAGTGGGGATGCTGAACTTTTGGCATATATAGAATATGAGGCATGATCACTGAATGATGGTACAAATGTGTACTTCATATTACAGCGCAACATTCAAGTTTAACCATTTATTTTTATAGTAATAGTATGATGAGAAACGGATGTTATTTATCATAGAAGGGAATAATTTTGCAGTTTGTATAACTGTAATAAAATCTTCATGTGAGACAACTGACTTGTTAAAAAGATGTCTATAAAATATCAAGAATAAAAGTTTTCATCAGCACAAAAGGATTAAAAATTATAAAGATGGGGCTTCCCTGGTGGCCAGTGGTTGAGAGTCCGCCTGCCAATGCAGGGGACATGGGTTCGTATCCCGGTCTGGGAGGATCCAGAGCGGCTGGGCCCGTGAGCCATGGCCGCTGAGCCTGCGCGTCCGGAACCTGTTCTCCGCAATCGGAGAGGCCACAACAGTGAGAGGCCCGCGTACCACAAAAAAAAAAATTATAAAGATGGCCAATATGGTGTACAAACACCCTACACGTTAACTCTAGCACTGATGAAAATATTGGAAATGTCAGATCTCAATTCTAGAGTAAGATAATAGGCTATGAGGACAATGGTCAACATCTGAATTTAGATAAATAGACTAGTTCTGAAAACATCATGAACATGTAGAATATTTCTACAGAACATCATGCTTCACATTTTGAGTGATAAACATTCATTCTCTCCTTCTGAGGAAAGTTAAGCAAAGTATTTCTGAAGAAAGTAGTTGTCAGGATGAAAATATAGGTGTCTGGGCCTATGCAAAAATACATGTCAAAATCCAAGGAGAAAAATTGAAGATGTCTGATACCCAAAAGCATATATGCTTTAAAATCACAAATGAAGCCAACAGAGTTTATTTCCTCTGCATTAATGATGATCTTTATGCATAATTCATTTCACAAGATCAAAATGTCAATCAAGCTTAGTATGTAGAAACCATCCATTATTTCTAAAATTCAAGATGATAAATCTTTACCGTCTTTGAATCTGTTTTTAAAAAGAATATGTCACAGGTTTTGAATATAATTTCAAAGAAAACATTTAAAATGGTTAGCTCAACATCATTCCACAAATGCATTTATGTGTAAATGCATGTATTTAACTTATTGTTTCCTTTTCCAAAAAGGCTTTAAATGCAGGAGCAGCATATTTCGAAGAAGTGAATAGCCTCTCAAATACACTGATACCTTAAAAAACAGTTATTTTTCAATTGTACAAGCTTCTGGAAAGTTTATTTTTAAAAATCATTAGCACTATTTCCCAGAAGTATATTAATTACTTTACAATTTTACAATAGTAAACACCATAAAGAGAAACAATTTTTATGGTTGAATTAATATGCATCCACTCTTTTTTCTTATTATACGCATTAATTTATATTGTCAGTAATTTACTTGCTTTTATATTATTATGAAATTTAACAAAGAGTTTATTCCACTTAAAAATTGTGGGGCTTTGAAAACTGTTTATCTTCCTTTATTTAAATAATTTCTGAAATGGAATTTGTTTTAATGGACATCTGTAAAATTAGCTCTTAATCACCTATCTTTAACTAAAAAGGTTTTATTTTCCATTTTATTTTTTAATAACCCACAAAACAGACAAAAGGTTTAACATAGTAATTATTCATCTGGCATTTCATTATAAATTCCATTTTATAGGAACTAGCCATTTTATTCTGATGGGCTATTAACATTAGGGCAGATAAATTGAGTGTTATTAATAAATGTGTATATCTCCCTGAAAATAGGGTGGACTAAGGAAGAAAGTGTTATGACTTGAATATTCGATATTTTTATGCAATAGTTCCAAGTAAACTATTTTATAACCAAAGCGTTTTAAACTGGTCTACTTTGTGGTATATCTATTCAACCCTGTAAATTACCACATGGTAGAATGGGACATAGAAAAATATTTGAATATTAAAGTTCACTTGTCTTAAAATCATATATTATTGTGCTGTTTTAATAAGAAGATTATATTTTTAATTCATTCGACAAGTTTTATCATTATTACTATGTGCCAGGCAATGATTTAGGATCTGGAGCTACCCAGTGAGGAAAACATTTTAAAACATTCCTTTCCTCAACCTTATATTCTAGTGTGTATGTTTGAATAAATGGGTTGGAAGTGAATATCAATTCACTTCCCCATAAACCATAAATGTTTTGATGTTGTTTGACAACTCCAACTTCTTGATTTAGTCTCTCTTGGCTCTACTTCTTTGCCAAACTCCTTCATGGTTCTTTTCTACCTACTTGATGTTACTCTCCTTTGCTAGCCCTTCTTTCAGTTCTTTAAGTATTGGTGTTTCTAAAAATATGTCCTTTGGTTCTTTTGTGCTCGCATACTCTTGCTCTGAATATTTCCACTCACCCCCCAAGGTCGTATATAACATCTTTATGTATATGATATCCAATTCTAATCTATGGTCTAGTCAATGCCATTGAATTCCCGATTTAACTGCTTCCTGATCATATTCTGCTATGTACTTCATAGTAAAATTCAAGGCAAAAGCATTGTAAAAGGCAAATAGGGTACCTTAATTGATAAATAGTAAGTTTAATAGAAACATTCGTAGCTAGTAACATAGTTTTAAATGTTAAATGAAAGAATTATTATAAATATATACATTTGTTAACAAACCCACAGCAGTAAAGATGGTCTTAAACACATCTCTCAATAGGCTACATTGATAAATGATCAATACAATTACAAAGCATCTGAATATGATAAATTATAAGAAAGATATAGATTTGTCAAGTATTATACTCAAAAGAGTCAAGTTTTTTCAAGACTATGCAGTGCTTTTAATTTATTTATTTTATTTATTTATGTTTGGCTGCATTGGGTTTTCGTTGCTGCACGCAGGATTTTTCTAGTTGCGGTGAGCAGGGGCCGCTCTTCACTGTGGTGCACGCGCCTCTCATTGCAGTGGCTTCTCTTGTTGCAGAGCACGGGCTCCAGGCACGCGGGCTTCAGCAGCTGTGGCATGCAGGCTCAGTAGTTGTGGGTCATGGGCTCTAGAGCACAGGCTCAGCAGTTGTGGCACACGGGCCCAGTTGCTCCGTGGCACATGGGATCTGGCCGGACCAGGGATCAAACCCATGTGCCCTGCATTGGCAGGCAGATTCCTAACCACTGCGCCACAAGGGAAGTCCCGATATGCAGTGCTTTTACAAAATTTCAAATGTAGAAAGTGTGTTCAGGTAAAAATCTGGAACTATAACACAACAAAAACAAATTATATGTGAAAATTAATAACAAAATTTTATTACTTAAAAATTACAAAAATTACAAAATTATACAATATTCTCCTGAACAATGTCAAAATCATGATTAGAAAACCAAAACCATTAATATACAGTTATAAATTGAATACTAGCAAATTTAACTCAACAATATTTTTTTAAATATGAAGATAACATTACTAATTAACATTACTAATTAGAGTTCATTATTAAAGTCAAATACATATATTAATACCATTCATCATTCTTTAGTGAAAATAGAATTATATAATTTTTTAAATTCTGAAAATGTTTGACTAAACTTATCATTTATTCCTGATAAAACTCTTGACCAACTTGAAGTAGAAAGATAGTATGATAAAGAATAAAACTTAAGACAAATTATTAACATTATATTTAATGGAAACAATTTTAAGATATTTTCAATAAAATTAAGAGAAAACAGAGCTCCTGAAGTTCTACAAGAAAAAAAGAAGACATACAACTAGAAATAGAAATGAAGATCATTTATTTTTCTTTTTCTTTTGCCATTTTTATTGAAGTACAGTTGATTTACAATATTATATTTGTTTCAGGTGTACAATAGCATTTACTATTTTTATAGGTAATAGTCCATTTAAAGTTATTACAAAATAATGGCTATATTTCCCTGTGCTATACAATATATCCTTGTTGCTTATCTATTTTATACATAGTAGTTCCTATTTCTTAATCCCATACCCCTAGCTTGTCCCTCCCCTCTTTTCTCTCCCCACTGTTAAGCACTAGTTTGTTCTCTATATCTGTGAGTCTGTTTTTGTTTTGTTATTTACATTTATTTATTTTTTAGATTCCACGTATAAGTGATAATAGAGTATTTGTCTTTGTCTGACTTATTTCACTAAGCATAATACTCTCCAGGTCCATCCATATTGTTGCAAATTGTAGAATATCATTCTTTTTCATGGTTGAGTAATATTCCATTGTGTGTGTGTGTGTGTGTGTGTGTGTGTGTGTGTGTGTGTGTAAACATTGGGCTCCATGTATCTTTTTGAATTAGTATTTTCATTTTCTTCAGATATATACCCAGGAGTGAAACTGCTGGATGATATGGTAATTTTATTTTTATTTTTTTGAGAAACCTCCATACTGTTTCTCATAGTGGCTGCACCAATGTGCATTCCCACCAACAGTGTACAGAGGTTCCTTTTTCTCCATATCTTCCCCAACACCTGTTATTTGTGGTCTTTTTGATAATAGCCGTTCTGACAGCTGTGAGGTGATATCTCATTGTAGTTTGATTTGCATCTCCTGATGATTAGCGATGTTGAGCATCTTTTCATGTGTCTTTTGGCCATCTGTATGTCTTCTTTGGAAAAATGTCTATTCAAGTCTTCTGCCCATTTTTTAATCAGGTTGTTTGTTTTTTTGATATTGAGTTGTATGAGTTGTCTATATACTTTGGATATTAACCCCTTATCATTAATATCATTTGCAAATATTTTCTCCCGTTCAGTAGGTTGTCTATTCATTTTGATGATGGTTTCCTTTTCTATGCAAAAGCTTTTAAACTTGATTTGTTGATTTTTGTTTTTATTTCTTTTGCCTTGGAAGACAGATTGTTTTGCCTTTTTTTGCCTTTGTCTTTTTTTTCTCTTAGTATAATTGTCTATATGAATCAGACATAATAATCAATTTAAAAGTATTAAAACTAATTATAGAATTCTATAAAGTATCACTGAAAACATACATATACAAATATCAGTGCTTTCCTTATTACCAGAAAATTTGATAGAAAATTAAGATAAATGATGTACATGTAGTTGTAAATAAAATTTTTAAATACTTAAGAATAAATATGAAAAAAATGAGTAAGAGCTCTGTAAAAAAAAAAATTAAACAATATAAAACACATAAAATGAAGATCATGTAACAGGTTTAATAGGTAGAGGTTTTGCTTATCTCAGAGAACCACTACCATTCCCGGAACACATTTAGCTCATATTCACCACAGGGCCTGAGCTCTTCTCTCTGCCTGGGTCACTTCAACCCTATCACATTCGTAAGTTCACCCTGGAAATCAGTCTGGCTTCAATGTTGTCTCCCTAAAGAGGATTTTCCTGACCATCCAATTTAACCTAGAAACTCTAGAGCTCACTCTTACACTAAATTGCCACCTGTCATTCTCTAGTTTTCGTAGTAATTATCAATATCTACAATTATCCTGAGTCTAAAGTTTTTTTCTTATGTACAGTTTCATGAATATTATTTTTGTGTTTCACCCAATTGGATCATAAGTTCTCAGAAAGCAGGCACACACAGTCTTGTCTTCTACTGTGTCCTCAGACCTAGGCTAGTGTCCAACCCACAGTAGGTTTGTAATAAAAATCTACTGTGGTAGTTGTTGGTCAATATGTCTAGACACCTTTCATCTCATAACTGCTTGGTGCAGCCTCTAGGACCTGATTTGTAGATTCACTAGTTGAAAGGAGATTTTGAATATCCATGGCTGGAAAGAAAACCTAGAGATCGTAGAAGAGCAAGGTCTGTTTTGGATACTCTCCCTGAGCCAGGCATCATTTCTGCTGGAACCTTGAGGAGAGAGAATCTGAAAGGTGAATCTGAGACCACTTTTTCTTCAAGAGATTCTGAAACAAACTATCGATGCTTCAATATTATGGTGAAAATGTGCTAAAAGAAGCTCATGGGGTTAAAGAATGAACTTGAAATACCTATCCTGTGGTCTAGCCATACAACATAATTTATCCCAGCTCCATGCCCCCACATACTCACGCCCTGCTCCCACCCCAAAATGTACTTTTTCACTTGTGGCAGAAACAAATTCCACCTCAGTTTGCAAAGGAACACTATGTTCCCCAGTCTCTCTTGCAGGAAGGATAGTGGGCACGTGAACACATTCTTGTCAAACTCCTTATATTAGTTTTCAGGGCTGTACATAATCTGAGCACCATCTGTCTCTCTGACTCTGATTTCAACTCCAACTATTTCCTGTTTCACTTTTTTCTGTTCTTTATTATTTCTCAAACCCATCAGCCAAGCTGCCAATTCAGGGCCCCTGAATAGGCTATTCCTTGCAGCTAAAAGCTATCCACAGGCTCACTTTCTCATTTCATTCTTTTCTTCATCATCACAATAATGCCTCCCTGATTACCTGATATAAATGTGCAACATTATTTTTCATCCTCAGTAGTCCTTATACTTCCATCTATGCTTTATCTTTTTTCATAATGCTGATCGGCTTCTAACCTACAATCTTGTTTGCTTTTTAATTTTTTATTTATTGGTTCTCTCTCCATGAAGTCTGGGATACTTCTTTTTCTATTTGTGTGTTGTTGATGTATCCTTGGTCTATTTTTAAAAGTGTTTTAATATTGAATGAACAAATGAATTATCAAATAGATATGATTTTACCCTATGAATTCTGGTTGTTATTGTCAAGAAACATCTAATATAAATATTTTATATGTATATTTAATATCAGCCTATGGATCCAGGCTATATGCTCTCAAAATATAAACTTGACGTAGCTATTTTAGAATCAAAATATCTGTTTGATTCAGTCTTACCATGAGTTGAAGACTCTTTATCTGTAAAGTTGGGCCACAACATACTACCACTAGATGAACTTATTTACATGTTTGTTGAAACAAATAATACTAGACTACAATGTACTCTGTTTATGCAAAGCATTTATTCCAATACAAGAAATAACAACTCTGCTTAAAAATTTAAAGATAATAACTGGATCATCACATATTTTCTATTTTTTCATGTACTGGAAAATCCTCATAGAAAAAAGTTCAAGACAGTTTGCTTATAGCAATGAAAAATATCCTTGGGTTTGTTTATTCTTTATAGATAAGAGAAATGAGACCTAAGTTATCAAAAACAGAAATGCTGTAATGGCAACTTGAGAACAAAATTGTAATAAATCTGTGGCACAGGGTGTCATTCACCTGAGAGTTCTGAAGTACGAACCTCCCACTCAAAATAATTAATATTAAAGCAATAATTTTCCAAAAGCACTGAAAGTTGTCTAACTTTGTCCTGAATTTTAAAGATGTTTGTGTCTATACAGGGAATTATGGACCAGTAGGACTTATATTAGAATCCCCTCCTCCCTCAAAAAAGTCACAAGGTAGTTAAAAGAAAAAAATAAATATAGTCATAAAATACATAAATGAGTTTAATTACCCATGAATAAACCACTATGTTTTCTATAAGGGCACAAAACCTGTGGCCTGCATAGGTGAAAACTAGCATGCTAGCAGTCTCAAAACTATAAGATATATTTGAAAGAGGTTAAAATAATAATGCATCAAGGGAGGAAATTTAACCTTTTAAAACTTAAAAGAAATTTTATAATTTCTTAATAAGAAGATGAGAAAATAATTAACCATGGTATTATACAAAAGTCATAGATTGAGTACTAAGTGAGAGCTAAAACACAAAACTAAACAATCATCACTTGAACTGAAAAAAAAAAGTAACAGTAGGGCAATAGTCTCTGTCTTAGGGATTTAAATATGATTTTAACAGCTGTATATCTTTCTACCATGCATATTAGACTTCCTTCAACATATATGGCAATATTTGTTTAAAGACTTAGATAACATAAAATCATCTAATTTTTCTTTTGTCATAAAATTATTATACAAAGGTGTGAAAATAACAAGTTTAAATATTTTTATGTGCTTATTATACATAGGTATGGTAGGCAGACTTTTAAGATGGCTCCCAAGGATTCTTGCCTCCTGGCATTCACATCCTTCTGTAATCCCTCCTCTTGAGCATAGGCTGGACCCAGTGACAAACAGAATACAGTAAAGGCAATGGGATCTCACTTCCATGATAGGTTACAAAATATTATGACTTCCATCTTGCTGGTTGACATTCTCTCTGTTGCCTTCTTGGCTTGCACACTTTGATGAAGCAAGATGTTATGTTCAAGAAGCCCATGCAACAAGGAACTGAGGGCAGACTCAGGCCAACAAGCAGCAATGAACAGAGACCTTCAGTCCAACCGCCCATGAGGAAGTAAATCCTGCCAACAACCACGTAAGTGACACTGGAAGTGGCTCCTTTCCTAGTCAAGCCTTTACATGATTCCTCAGCCCTAGCTGACATTTTGAATGCAGTCTTGTGAGATGAAGCAGAGGACCACGCTAGACTGTGCTGAGAAGCCTGACTCAAAACTGTTGCTTTAAGGCACTAAGTTTTGGTGTAAGTTGTTATCCTCAGTAACTAAGTAATACAATAGGAAGTATTTATTTAGCACGTACAGTATGCCAGACTTTTTCCTAAGTGTTTTGTTAGTATCTATTAGATTTATCTTTTGACCTGTCTTATGAGATAGATGCAATTATTATCACTAACACACGTGGAAACAAAGACACATATATGCAACATTCTCAAAGTTAAAGCATCCTCAATTAGCAAGCAGAAGATACAGTCTGACTTTGTTCATAAAAAATATGCTCTTAACTATTTGATATTGTCTTTCACTTAACTCTAACAACAGCTGTCATTTGTATAATTCTTTATGAGAGATAAAATTATCTAGCTTACTTCATTCGATCCTTCAAACAACTGAGTATTCTTTTTAATCCAGTTTAAAGAAAGATGAGGACCTACCCTACCTGATTTCAAAGTTTATTTTAAGCTACAGTAATCAAGATAATTTGGTAATTCTCTAGATAGTTAAATAGATCAATCAGAAATAGAGAGTACAGAAATGAATCTACATGTTTATGTTCAATTGATTTTAAAAGGCACCATAGGAAGTCAATAGGGAAAGTCTTTTTTAGGCAAAACATACTTGAATAACTGAATAACATTATAGAAAAAGTTCTCAACTCCTATCTCACACCATATCTAAATATTAATTTGAAATGGACCACTGACCTAACATATAAATTAAAATTATAAATCTTCTAAGAAAAAACTATTAGAGAATGTTCTCACAACTTGGGTAGTTAATGATTTCCTAGGACACAAAAGTGTTTACCACAAAAATAAAAGGTGGTAAATTGGACATATTCAATGTGAAATTTTCTGCTTATCAAAAGATACCATTAAGAAAATAAGATACCTTTAAGATACCATTAATCTTAATACCAATCTTAATAAGGTACCATTATATTAATGCCAATGGTATTAATATATCAGTAAGTAGTGGAGCCACAGTCTGAGAGAAAAATATTTAGAACACATATATATGACAAGGAACTTGTATCCAGCATATGTAAGAAGCTCCTATAGCCCCTGAATTTTAAACTGGGCAAAAGATTTTAACAGAAACTTTACAATACAAGATATATGATGACTAACAAGCACATGAAAAGATGTTCAGCATCATTAATAATCAAGAAAATGTGATATAAAAACCATTAGATACCATATTATTCATATTAGTTTGGCTAAACTTTGAAAATATTGAAAATACCAATTGTTTCTGGGGATATATGGCCCCTTGAGTTCTCAAATATCGTTGGTGGGAGTGTATAATGGTATAAAACGTTTACAAAGTGTTTGGCAATTCCTTAGAGATTCAAGCCTATACCTACCCTACGAGCCAGCAATTCTGCTCATAGTTGTATTTTCAAGAAAAATGAGTGCATATGCCTCTCCCAAAAAAACTTGTGTAAGAATATTTGTGGTGGGGCTTCCCTGGTGGTGCAGTGGTTGAGAGTCCGCCTGCCGATGCAGGGGACATGGGTTCGTGCCCCGGTCCAGGAAGATCCCACATGCCATGGAGCGGCTGGGCCCGTGAGCCTGCACGTCCGTAGCCTGTGCTCTGCAATGGGAGAGGCCACAACAGTGAGAGGCCAGTGTACCGCTAAAAAAAAAAAAAGAAAAAAGAAAAAAAGAACAACTGTAAAGCTGGATTACCCTAGATATTTGCATTTAATTTTCTAGGCTCCTTTTTTATCCTGTTCATCTGGTATTAGGCAATTCTGTGATGACAATGGGATCTTCTGTACATACAGGCCCAAGGCAAAGGTTTAGGTACCTAATGTTTAAAAGACTAAAAGTTCCCATTAGTGGGTACAACTAATAGCTTTCCTCTTTTACATAAGTAATCCAAAGAAGACCTGGCTTTCTTCAAATGTCAGTACTTTAAAAATCAGCACTCTTGGTCTTTACCCATTTTGGTTCTAATATTACTCAGTTACTTTTTGTCCATTTGCATTCTCAAGCTGTTTCTTCGTTCTATTGTCCTCAAAACTAGGCACTATTTATTACTCATTGACAGAACCACATATTATGTCACCGGCAAAGCCCATTAACAACTTCCAAGAAATAAAAATAGAATCTGGGTAATAAACTAAAGTCTAACCTTGCTTTTTTTTTCCTTTATGCCTTGTCTAGTTTCACTTGCTCACAGGAAGCTGTGTCCAGAGGCCTTGAACCCAGCCCTTCAGACCAGAGTTCCCAGTGTGAAACGTTTGTGCCAACACCTCAGCTCCGTGGGCCACGTGCAGAAGCACCCGCATGACACTGCAATTCAAGGTGGCAATGGCGGGCCACGTGCAGAGATGCTGCATCTAGCGCTTCAGGCTGAAATACCAAGATCAACACGACTGAGCCCAATCCCGCGAGAACTTCTCCCCGCTGACGAGATCCTATAACGCAGCCCCCTCCACCGCCTGTGGGAGAGAGTCTGTGCTCTAGAGCGAGAGCTTGCAGCTCTCAATTGTTTGGGCAAAGAATTAAACTTCCCTTTGTTTCTGAACTCTGTCTTGGCACCAGTGACACCCTGGGCAAAAGGACCCTTGTTGGGGACGTACTCCAGAGGGTCGGTAAAAACTTTAGGATCTGTAAAATAGGTATATATTTTACTCAATTGTATATTTGTATACAGACTTCTGTATTATATACAAGTAAATAAATATTTAGAATTTCAATAGCCATTTCAGTGCTTCAGAATGACATGTAAACTCCCCTCAAAAAAAATTCTCCCCTGATATTGTTTATTAGTCACCTGCAGCAGTGTTCAAAAGATTTGAGTATGGTTTCTTAGAAACAGTCACTCATTATCTTAAATACGTGGTGCTTAACTTTAAACTCATCAGCCACGCCATGAATGTTGTCTTGTTTAAAGAACATCTTGTTCCTGGTTTGTTCCCCTGAGTAAATAAGGTACCAACAAGGTATTAGTTACACTTATCTGTGACATCAGCCATCAAACTCACCAATAAACTGTGACTGTGAAGCAAGAGATGAACCTTTAGAAAAGAGCACTGAAAGCCTGTCAAAGTTCCATTAAGTACTGATTCCGCTGGCAGGGTTGCCTTCTTAGCATCCACTCCCTGACATTGATTAGAAGCAAAGGATCTAAGGGCAGCTCACTGTTAGTTAGCCCCAAAATTGCACTCTGGAAAGAGATACACAGCATCTGGCTGAATTCTGTCAGAAATTCTTTAAAGCAGGGCCAGAAAAAGAGACTCTGTATCTCATTTCTGTGGCCAACACACTGTTAATTTTTAATCTGGTACAAAGATCTGATTAGTCAATGAACATATTTTGTTGATAAAAGTTCCAGAAAACAATTAAAATGCACACTACTTTGTTTTGGAAACTATTGATGCTGTCTAAAAGACTTGCATCTGGCACCCTGAACATTTCAGCTTTCATCAAATGCTGCATGTCCCAGTTTTTGGCCATCCCAATTCATGATTATTCTCAAATTTTTGGAAATAACCAAAGGACTAATTAGGTCACTTGTAGCTTGGCTTCAGTACCAGTCCAGGATCCCAGCTGGAAGTGAACGCACTTAGGAGAGCAATCACCATGTCTAATGCTGCTGCCTAGCTTTGGGGATGATTGACATTTCAAGAGCTGAACAAGCTTAACATTGAATGAAATGCATTGAGGCAGAGCTGACACTAGGAAATGAACACATGTGTTCTACAAATATTTGCCAGGCATTTGCTATGTGCTATACATTGTGCTAGATGCTGGAGAAAGAAAGGTTAGTATGAAATTCCCCTGCCCAAAGAAACCATAGCCTATGGATTTAGACAAATATGTTATTTACAATATAGTATGATAAGTGCCACACTGAGGCAAAAAAAGGGGGGGGGAGGGTTACCAGAATATAAAGTAGAAGCATAAAATTTTAAAAGAAAAAGGAGAAGGAAGAAATATCATTAGGGGTAGGGGGTGGCTAGGAAAGAACAGCACATGTAAAGAAGCATGACAGTAGAAAACATGGCATCTTCTGGGAAATCAAAATGTTTAGAGTATGGAGTACAAGCAGTTTACCATGGCCCTTAATATTCTGCATTATTTGCTTCTCACTTTTTTAGCATCTTTTAGGTGTTCACTATTCTTCAGTTGCTCAGACCTTTGTTTAGATCCTCCAGTACTCCAGGCTTTTTCCTGGCTCAGTGTTTGCCCACATGGTTCTGCCATGATTGGGTCAATCTTATTAATCTCAGTTTAAATATCATCTCCTCAAAGACATATTTAAGTGATAACATCTCCTTTATATTATTCTCCATCATGGCAACCTACAGAATTCTCATATTAATATGTATTTCATTTTGTAATCACTTCTTTTTGCATTTATTTCTTTATTGCCTATTTGTTGAAAGTATCTGAACCTTGACCTCTTTGCTTTATTTCATGCCTCTAACTTAGTAGTATTTAGATGAATTTTGGAAACTGATTTAATGGTCTCAGATGAAAGCTATCTAATGTTTTATTAAGTCTGATAAAAATGGCATTATTCTTGTAGAGTTTACTTAATATTATGTGCCTTTCATCATTCACTATGACAAAAAATAGTGATAAATTCCCTGAAAGTGTATTAGTTTTTAATATCTAGATAAGCATGAAGAGAAAGTTAAAAGACTCTCAGACACTTGTAATTTTTCCTCAGGAGACTATGTATATACACTTAAGTGTAATAAATGACCAGAATTTCATAGCAAGTCAGGAGTAGAGCTCAGGTTTGAAAATGTTATACTTATACATAGACTTTGGTTTAGTCTGAAAACAGGCTTGGTTTCTTTTCATCACTCTTTGCTTAGTATCTCCCAAGTTCATCACATGAAGGAAAAATAAATGTCTCTCAAAGCTATCCTTATTCAAAGATCCTTTTTGCATTGTAGATCTTAAGTTCTTTGTAGGAGCATCTTGTATGAGCTGGTGCCTGATCAAATGGCATTAGAACTATGTATTTATAAATTCCATTGTCTCATAAAAATCCATGAGTCCTCAGACATGATTAGAAAACTACAGATATTCAAAGAAAGAATACTTAAGTAAATACTAAGAAAAAGTGACATAGCAAGTGACCAACAATAACAAAAGAGTAAAAAATTGGACATTCACAAACTAAAATAAGATAAAATTGAAAACATCTTTAAGAATATAATATTCTTAATAGCTTTTAATTGATAGAAATCTGGTAACAAAGGACATTTATTCGCTTATTTATTTGTGCTCATATGATCTATAAAATTGGAATCTGCTTTCCTTAAGCTAAAAAGAAAGGCATAGGGCATGCTAATGTTATGACTGTGCTTCTTTGATGTCCTATGACCTTAGTAGAATACTCTAATTCTGAAAAGTAGTTTGCTTTTATTTACTTCTGTTTTTTAATGCATTAATAGATTTTACTTATCAAGATCAAGTTCACTGATAGAAATCTTTGCAGGACGGCTGAGCACTACCTAAGGAATACAACCTGAAGTTTATCCTATAGTTCTAACACAGTGCATATACAGAAAAGACTGGCCTTAAATATGTAAATGTCTTTGCCAGAGACAATATATCATGAAACAGTTTTTCTTGGAGACCAGGAAATGATCTAGTGAAGCCAGCCACGTCACAGTTCTTTACAGACAGTCCGTCTATCGTCTATCCAAACATCTATAGGAACAATAACTGGAACTGGGGTTTATGATCTATTTTCTTGTTGCACTTAATTTCTGGCTTTTTATGGTAAAATATAAATTTTTAATTCCACTTAATGATTAATAAACTTCTAACTATTTTTAAGAAAAATATAGTTTGCCAATAATATTAAGCAAGATAGTGGGTTTATTGGATAATTGTTTTATATGTCTCCTGTAATCTTCAGTTTTTGTTACACCATTGATTATTACATTTCAAAGACATTAGGCAAATCAATTGAAAATATGGTTTATTTGGGGGGTGTGGTAAATAGTGTTTCTAAAGCCTTTATCATGAATTAATTTTTATGCCACAATAAAACGTTGTGGTTGATTCAATACCTACAACTGCTAGTTTGTGAAATCTAAAGGGCCGGAGGGCAACAATTGGCCAAAGGTCTTCTCTGTGGAGTATAAGCTCCACTCTCTCCCCTGGGGGAGAGCCGGACCATAGTGGTGCCTCATTTCTCATACTCTGGGGTTACTTCTTTTCTCAGCTTCTCAGCCAGCAGAGTGCAGTCAAACACATCCATGCTGACAGCACTCTCTGAAAAAGCAACTTACACACTTCCACTGCTTTCACACTGCTGGGTTTAGGCAGTTGAGTGTTTAGAAGGTTTACTGGTGGAATACAAAGGGGCTTTGTTTTTTAACCAAAGGGAGTATTTAATAATATTATTTCTATATTGCTTAATATGGGCATATTCTCTCCTACCATCACCACTAACACACACACACACACACACACACACACACACACACACACACACATTTTGTGGCTCATCTCAGGTCCCATGAATCAAAATTTTAATAGGTTGGGCTGAGGGAATCTGCAGTTTTATCAAGGAAATAAAAGTTTGAAAATCCACTCTTCCTAGATAGTAATAGACAATAAGGCTATCTGCCCATATCACTTTAAGAATTTTAATGATTCTTATAGGGACACTTACTACCAGACACAGAGGAGAAACATTATATTACTTCCCTAGTTAAGCTCTGAGAATCTTCTAAATTAATGAATTTAGATTAATGAATAACTACAACAATTTTAGCCATGACAGAACCTAATCTATTATATAATCTTAAGAACAGCACTACATGTATTATTTTTATGAAAGTTTCCCAAAATACTGATTTAATCACGTTATTTTAAGTTATTAGAAATGTTAATGTTTATATCTGCCCTAGTTACTAACATCTGTCTACTGATAAGTGTATGCAATTTTTTATTTTGCACATTTAAATGTGAACCCATCCTTTTTTTCTATTCACTATCCATCATCAATGAAATACTCCTAAATGAGCAACCTTAAATTTTCCTTTTAATATTTTAACATCACAAAGTTTGTTCTATTTGTAACTAGGTACGTTTTGGGGTAGATATAGAAATAACTGCTAGCAGTGATTCAGAGTTTCATAAAACAAAGAGCAAATGGAAAAAATGGTTTTAAATGTGTTTGATTTGACTTGATTTAGATAAATTGGGTAGATTAGAAAAATTTTAAATGGCCATTATGTTTCTGTGAATTGGCAGGAGAGGTGAAAGGTAACTGGCCTGTTTAACCTCCTTTCTGAAGCAGACTGATAAAATGCTGTAGTTAAAACTAATACTTGGCAGTAGCAAGAAGCTCATAAACCTGGAGTGACTTGAGCCCTTCATTTAAAAAAGGCAAATGGTAATGTAAAAATGGACTCATTTCAGGTTTTAAATTTAGACTATATTAAAAGATTAAGAAATGAAAAACACACATTATATAGAAAGAGAGCAAGACATTGCATTCAGAAACAATCTGCCTCAAAGCGAAGAGGGTAATCCCACAAAAAAAGAGCCAGACAATAATTCTTATAAATTGTGGTTAATCAAATAATAACACTTGTATTTTATATTTATATAATGCTATTTTATTATATACATTTCCTATCAGTGAACCTGTTTTGTAAAAGAACTGTCACCTAACAATAATTCACCATTGTTCCTTGCTTGTTTTTGTGTTTGTTTGTGCAACAGAGGAAAGTGATTGAGCAAAATTAAGTAATTTGGAAATTCAATAAAGGAACTAAGACTAGAATAGTCCTTACTCTTGAGTTTTTAAAATAAATCCCTAAAGAGAGTCAAAATTTGGAAATTGTGTAATTCAATTAAAGTATAAAAACCAAATCTTTTTTTCTGAATTATAAAATCTTAGGTATGACAAAGAATAGATGTGATGCATGGATTCTCACAAAGTTATGTGCCATAGAAATTTTTGAGAAGCTCTAAAGTATAGCAAAAAATACCCAGCATGAGAATTATGTCTTGGCTTAAAGGCCCACATACTATGAAGAATTCCAATAAAGATTCTCAGTAGTCTACTTGATCAGCTCACTCTCAGTTTGGGGGATATGTTTCAGTGCCACCAACTTTGATCCCAAGACCTCATCCTCTTGTGAATACAAAATAAATCAGGCTAGCCATTAATCCCACATTTTGTACCTTCATAACTACAGAACTTCAGCCCTCTTCCAAGAGATTTGCCCCACTCCAGAATCTATAGATATAATCTATTGGATTATATCCCCAATGAGGCACAGACTCATCAGGACCAAGGCCAGCTCCATACTCTGTGTAGCATAATCTTCTATCTCCTGTTTCCCAGTTAGGTAACTATTCAGAGAACCACTCAGGCTAATGCTTATGCTGCTGCTGAATTGCCTCAGACAAAGGTGTCATATCTGTTGTCTGAAGCGAACAATGAAATGTCTTCTTTACCTTTATTCTGCTTCTGTACAGCAGAGCCTCAAATCAATACAGACTTCAGGGATGCGGCTTTTTTCAGAATTTCATGCAGTTCTTTACCCCCGCAGCATATACTGCTTCCAGCAAGTCTAGGTCAAGGCTGCCACACAGTACAAGGAGCCTCGGTATCTGTTGTTAAAGCTTCCTTATCGAGTCACACTTCATCAAGGTAGAATTGTCTCTGAAAATTTGTAATCCCACCAGTTGTCTTCATTCTCATATCTCAGTCTATTCACCCTGTAAGTCTACGTGTCACTCTCCTATGACGCATGTCTACTTCCATGTAAATCAGAAGATATAGATCAACTAGTCAGGAAAATGGGGTAAAGCAAAACATTCCCTATTTCTATAAGCCATTTTAACATTCAGCAACCACAGTAAACTCAGTTGCTACAATGAACAGATAATTACAAACAAATAAATGATATCAACTTAACAAGGTTGTTCAACTTAACTTAGGTTGCTTTATATACAGTTTTATATTCTCTTATGAAAAAAATACTTATCTTTCTCAAAAACTCACCTGGAAAATTTCTGTGATATATTAACATGACCATGATTTGATCATCCTCTCCAATCAATAAGACAAACAAGTTCTTAGGCTTTCCTTACACATTGTTCTTTTCCTCCATGGCACTAACATTTCACATGCATTTCATGTTTGCCAGGATTCTCTCCTTTATTCAATGTTCTATCCCCAGACACTAGGAGCATATCGGGAGTAGAGTGGACATTTGTAGTAAATATTTCTTGAATGAATGAATGAATGAATGAATAATTAAATGAATGGCTCTGTTATTTTGCTAGGGCTGCCATAACAGAATACCACAGACTGGGACACTTAATCAATAGAAATTTATTTTCTCATAGTTCTGGAGGCTAGAAGTCCAAGATCAAGGTGTTAACAAGTTTGGTTTACCCTGAAGCCTCCTCTTGCCTTGGCTTGCAGATGGCCACCTTCTCACTGTGTACTCATATGGTCTCTTCTCTGTGCTTGCACCCCCAGTGTTCTTTTTTTATGTCCAAATTTACTCTTCTTATGACAACAGATTGGATCAGGGCCCACCCTAATAGCCTCATTTTAACTTAATCACCTCTTAAAAGGCCCTATCTTTAAGTACAGTCACATTCTGAGGTACTGAGGTTTAGAGCTTCAACTAAATTCAATAAGAATTTTAGGGGGACACAGTTCAGCCCATAAAATGAACTATGAACATTTACACCACTCATCTAAAATTCAAGATTACAATAAAACAGACAAATGCTAACTCACTTATGTGTAAAATGTTATTACTATCTATTTAGTCAGTATGCATGCATATCTTACAAGGAATCTAAATATTTTATTAACAGAGAAAAAATTATGTAACTAAAATAAATTTTAATGGAAACAATCAAGAAATTAGCTCAAATGTCAATGTTTGTACAAGGATACTAGTTAACGGTTTGCAGCAATTCTCATAAGAACCTTTTACAAGTATATTAAGTAAGTAATCCTGAGAGAAAGTATGATGAATGAAGAGTACCAGAGACAAGAGGAAAAGTGAAAACAAAGCTCTAGAGTCTCTATACCCAAGGACAATATTTATAGTTTAGAACTTAATTACATAGATGGGTTGTGTAAAAACTTTTCATAAAAGAATTGTAAAAGAGAAGCAAAACCCTGCAGTGCTAAAAGCAGAGGCTGGGAGCAAAGCCGAACTGTGCCTGAATCCCTGTCCCGCCACAGCCTGGTTGTGATTTGGACAAGTTATTTCACCTTTCCAAACCTCTTTTTTCTTCTGTAAAACAAGTCATAATTGGAGATTAAAAGAAATAAGGTAAGTAAAGAGCTTTGCACAGTGGATAGAGAACACTAAATATTCGATAAATGAGAGAAAAAAGAAGGATATAAATTAAACTTTAAACTGTATGCTAAACATTTGATTATCTCATGTTAACCTATGATTATGGATATGTGGTTCATTTGGCACATATTTAGTTTCCAGCTCAGAGCAAGAGATATAAGAGATCAAATCATCATCTTCTTCTTCATCATCATTATCAACATTTTAGAATTTATATTTATTAAAGATTTACTCTGTGAGACAAAATATGCTTTAAGTTTTATGTTCATGATCTCATTTAATGTTCCCTCTACACACACACACACACACACACACACACACAGAGGCACACTTTATGGGGTAGGTACTAACATTATCTACATTTTACAAATGAAGGAAAGCAATTTCCCCATCATATACTTACCTGTACTTAGGCCTTTATGATTCCAGACTGAACTTTGGTGTAGCATAGTTACTGTCAATTGCTAATAATATTCAGATTGAATCCAGAGAAGCCAACTGCAGAAGTATGTTAATGAGATTATTCAAAACTTTCAGGGTTAAATATATATTAAGGTTATCTATTTTTTGGAAATCTGAACAAACAAAAAAGTCAAATGTTTTCTCTGTGTCTTATTTTACAATGTAAAAAGGATATAACTGCCAAGTAGACAAGTTGTTTTTGGACATATACTTAAGAAGGTAACTAATCTACAGGCTCTTTGACTTAATTGGTGTGGGCCATGGGTTGATCCTCCCAGAGGAACTACCTTAGCTATTCACTTTGAAGAGAACCTTTGCACAGATAAAGAGGTAGTTAATTGAAGGGAACCCATACCCTTTCTTCTTGCCTGCCTTGATCACTAATGTGGAAAGACAGGATGCTTGAAGCAGCATAAATGATCTTATGACCATGACAGTAAAGCCAAGAGCCTCTCAGAGATGTTGGATTCAACAATTCTGGAACAACAGATATTAGGACTCCTTGCTATAATTCTTGAATTAATTGTCCTTATGTTTAAGCCATGTTTAACTGAGCTTTCTCATATGGAGAGCTGACTGTCTCCCTGAATGACCTAAGTTTGCTTCACTGTGCAAAAATACTGAATAGTCAAATGTGAATTAACTGTGATAACTCTTTATATTCATCGATTTTCTCTTTAGTTCACATAAAGCTTACTATATTCCGTCCTGGGGAAAAATAGATTATAATTTTAGAATAGAGAATATGGAAAGTTGTTCTTACAGAAAAACTATTTTTATGTGTGGTTAAATTAACATAAATGCCCTGGGCAAAAAATGAAATATCTAGCAAAAATAATTTCACAGATGATGTGAAAATTTTCCATACAGCTCTAATTATGATTATATTGCCCATAAAGCAATTGTTCTTTTCTATATTCAGATCAATACCATGCCAAAAAATAAAAAATAAATAAAGAATGTCTCTTGCCATAACTCTAAATGCTAGTTTGGCTAAAAAGAAATTCATTTTGAATGAAGTACATTTTGTCTGTACTGCTTCATCATCAATAATAAAGAATTCATTCTGTCTTCCTGCAAAAATTGTTACATGATATATTCTTAGTGCAAACTTTTCAAAATTTGGAGACTTGATTCATGTGAACTGTATGTAATGCTGTTGCTGACACTCTCCCTGGTACTTACTATCCCTGAAATACTTTCTGAACTCTTCAAGTTATCATCACAGAATCACTCAACACTATGGCCTCCAGTCATCTGTACCATCACTGAAATTCCTTTTAAGGGCAATAAAAAGAACAAGAGAAAACATTCAGAAGCCAAAAAGACAGGCCTTTCCCCCTAAGAGGTTTATATTACAAGATTCTCAAGCAGAACTGGACATATATGCATAAACTAAGAAATGCGTCACAGATTTGAAGTATACCTGCACCCACAAGCTAAATAAATAGTTATTTTTAAAATGTAAGCAGTTAATACAGATTAGACACCCATGAATCTGAATAATTTATTACTTTCAAAAATGGTAGGCTTTCTTCTTTCCTCTCACACCCTTCATAAACCCTGCACAATATACTGTAATAGCCCTGTTCCTATGCTAGGACTGAAAGCGGGTGAACAAAACAACTTAATATTTCCACCTAACAAGACACATTCATACTTCATACAAATAAAGATGTTCTCACTCTCTAAAATAAGGAGACACACAGTCCCAATAGCATTGTATCTATAGTTGTTATATTAATTAATTCTCAAATTCATTCACAGTCCCACTGGATTTACTTTAAAGTAAAAATTGCACCTTTGAGGTCTGCCTGAGCCCAGCCTCTTATATACTGTTTCCACTTGAAGACATATTAATTTTGCTCATGCCCAACCTTCAGTTTGATCAAAAAACAACATGACTGAGAGCTCAGACTTCATGGTCACCTGATATCCCATGGTGCATTGTCTTTCCTAATGACAAGTAGTAAAAGTCAGAAGCTGTTTCTCAAAATAATAATAGTTACCGGCTGAAGAAGGTATGGGTTTTCTCCAAAATTTTTGAGGTTTGTACTGCAATTTTCCTATATGTTCTTGCCAGATTCTCCATACAGCATTCTTATTTGCCACAGATAATTTGAATATCATTGGATTTCCTGGATTATGAGGTCCAAGGAGAAAAGCAGGTTGCACTGGAGCCTGAACTTGCTTCAGAGTATCCTTTTGCTCGGGGAATAAAAACTTTTAGGTAATTTGGTATATAGGTTAAAATAGAACACACAAATGTAGTATATGTTGCTTTTAAATTCCAAACATCATGCCTCATTGTGTTTGTGTGTGGTAGGTGGTGTGAAATACAGTAGCTTGTGTTTCATCCTGATGAATATATCTTGTGCTCCAGATTATTGAACCCCTAGAAATTTCACTGAGGTAAGAAAGTCTTGAAATTTTGTGCAGTTTATCTGTTACTCTGGTTCGCATATGTCTTACTAAGGCATTTAAATTATCTACTACCTCCATCTCATCCTATCTAATCAGAATAATATCAATTTATGGAAACAGTGTGGATAATTAAGATATTTGCAGACTATGTTATGGCAGAGAGTAGGAGAGAAGAAATAGCTCTAAAGTATAACCATGAGGATGTACTATTGCCTGCTAGAAAAGGCAAACTTTCTGGTGGTCCCTGCAATTTTTTTGTATGGAGAAAAATGGATAGGCCAGATCAGTATTTGCAAACCAAGTCCCAAGGGCTGTTTTGATTTGCTCTGTGCCCGTTTTATTGGCTGCAAACAGAGCCACCAAAGTTATTCTCCAAGATCCATCCAACTTTTGCACAGACCAAATAGTCAAGTTAAATGAGGATGTGATAAGTATAGCTTCTCTGCATCTTTACAATCTTTGATAACAGTACAAATCTTTGTAATTCCTTCAAGGATGTAATATTGTTTCTGGCTTAATATCTGAATAGAAAGGGAGAAGCCCAGGGACTTTCACATGGTCTTTACCCATGGGTCACAAAGTTAATGTAGGGATTCTGCCAGTTTCCAAGTATATCTATTTCAATTACATATTCAAGAACTGCTGTGAGTTAAACTTGGGCTGAGACTCCGGCTTTCCCCTAACTACCATTAGCTTCTGCTTTGACTGGTGAACCATAGTGGCACTTTAGGTGGAAAAGAAATTACCTGGAGAATGCTGGCTTCAAGAGAGCCGCCAGGGCTGCTGCTATGGGATGGAGAAATATTTCAGAAAGCATGGGCTTCTAACCTATGAAACTTGGTACTGTGGTGAAGAGTACCAGGCCTCTTGCATATCAATCCACTGACCACCATGTTGAACCCAGAACACCCTTAAAGGAAAAGAAGTCCCTTCCTCCTGCTCTGATCTTGCAATGGCCTTTCAGTGCCCTCTATTGGTAAAGTCTAACATCAAGTTACCCGGCAAAGGAGAAAAGTCCAGAAAGTCCAGGATCACAAAGCCAGGCAAGGCAAGGCATGGCAAGATGGATTTGGAGCTCAGAAGTAATAAATAAATAACTAACACAGGTAACAAGATTAACTAAGTGAGAGATGAGTGAGTAGATCTCTCATGATAGATTTTAGAGGATAAGAACAGTTATATCCTTTGTAAGAAATAACCAAAAGTCTCCCTTGCATTAATAATCAAGTATAGAAAGCAGACTATTCTGTGGATGTCATTTGACCTCTCTCCCCTGCCAATATGATATTTTATGAAACTTTAAGTTCTTTTTGTGTGACATATTCAAATGGAATATCTTTTTCAACCCTTTAACTTTTAACCAATGTATGTCTTTGTATGTAAAGTGAGTCACTTGTAGACAATTTATAGTTGGATGGTTTTTTTAATCCATCTCTGCATTTAATTTGGAGCATTTAACTCATAGATATTTACTATTATTACTGATAAGAAACACTTAACCCTGCCATTTTGCTACTTGTTTTCTATAAGCCTTATATTTTTTGTTTTTTTCAGTTCCTCTTTTAAGCTTTCTTTTGACTAATTTGATATCTTCTGGTGTATTATTTTAATTCCCTTGTCACTTCTCTTACTATTTATTTTTTAGTTATTTTCTTAGTTGTTTTCCTGAGGATTACAATTACTATTTATAACAGGGTTACCAGACAGGAGTGGATTGGGAGGTAGGGGCAAAATAGGTGAATGGGATTAAGAAGTACAAACTAGTAGGTATAAAATAAATAAGTTACAAGGATGTAAGGTACAGCACAAGGAATGTAGTTAATATTTTATAATAACTCTGTAGGGAGGGTAACCTATAAAAATATCTAATTACTATGTTGTACACCTGAAACTAATATAATATTGTAAGTCAACTATATACTTCAATAAAAAATTTATGATAGAAGGAAATTTTTTAAACTCACAAATATGTGGAAGTCAAACAACAAACTCCTAAAAACCAATGAGTCAAAGAATGAATCAAAAGTGACACTAGAAAATATTTTTATATGCTTGAAGACAAAACACAACAAACCAGAACTTATGGGATGCAATGAAAATGCTCAAAGGGAAATTCACAGCAGTAAATACCTTCACTGAAAAAGAAGATTTCAAGTCAATAACCTAAACTTTCAACTTGAAAAACTAAAATTTAAGAAAGCGCAAACCAAACCCAAAATAAGCAGAAAGAAGAAAATAATAAAGATTAAAGAATTAACATCAATCTTTATCAAATTCTTCCCCCAAAAAAAGAAGAGACGTGAACTCTTTCTAACTCATCCAATGAAGCCAGCATTACCCTGACATCAAAACCAGACAGACAATAAAAGAAAAATGTCCACAGATAAATAACTCTTATGATGATACTGCAAAAATCATCATTAAAACCAAATACAGCAAATCAAAACCATAATGAGATGTCAATTTACCATTAGTAGGATAGCTTTTTTTTAAGGAAAACAAGTGTTGGTAAAGATGTGGAGAAACAGAAACCCCCATACATTGATGACTGGAGTGTAAAATGGTTCGGTTTCTGTGGAAAACAGTTGGAAGAGTTTTGGCAGCTCTTCAAAGAATTAAACATAGAGTCACAAAAGGACAGAGAAATTCCACACCAAGGTATATACCTAAGAGAACTAGAAACATAAATCTACGCACAAAAACATGTACATGGATGTACATAAAGCATCACTGAAAATAGCTCCGAAGTGGGAACAACCCAAATGTCCATCAGTTGATAAATTTATATTAAAAATGTGATATATCTGTATAGTGGAATATTATTCAGCCATTAAAAATGATGTACTGATGCATGCTACCACATGGATAAGCTTTGAAAACATTATGCTAACTGAAAGTGAGATACAAAAGGCCATATATCATATGAAGCAATTTATATGAAATGTCCAGAATAGGCAAATTAGTAGAGACAAAAAGTATTAGTGATTTCCAGGAACTGGGAAGAAGAAGCAAATGGGGAGTGACTGCTTAATATGTATGAGATTTCTGTTTGGGGTGATGAAAACATTCTGAAATTAGATAGTGATGATGGTTGTACAACACTGTGAACATACTAAAAACCACTGAATTGTATGGCGAATTTAAGTTTTGTCAATTTTATCTCAATTTTTAAAAGTTTAAAAACTGATGAAGATCATTTTTGCTATATACACAATTATACCAACTTAATGAAGAAATGTTCTTCTCCATATATGTTTATATCTTTATAAATACTTAATTTTTAAAAACAGTTTTATATTTACAGGAAAATTAAGAAGCTACTTATAGAGAGTTCCCATATGCCCAAACCTAGTTTCTCCTAGTATAACACTCTATACTAGTACAGTACATTTGTTACAACTAAAAATGAGATTAATACATTATTATTAAGTCCATACTTTATTCAGATTTCTGTAGTTTTTACCTAATGTCTTTTTTTTTCGATTTTAGGAACCCATTCAGGATACCACATTAGATTTAGCTGTCATGCTTCCTTAGGTTTCTCTTGGATGTAACAGTTTCACAGATTTTTCTTGTTTTTGATGACCTTGACAGTTTTGAGGAGTACTAGTCAAGTATGTGGTAGGATGCTCCTCTATTAGAATTTGTTGATGTTTTTCTCATGATTAGAGTGGAAGAATTTCTGCTATATAAAAATTTCAAGAACTTTCTGTCACTGTGTATGTCACAGGAATTCACTCTATTAACAAGAGGCTCATCAAGAGACTTTTTTTCTCAGCTTTATTATTTATAACTGACAAATAAAATTGTAATATATTTAAAGTGTACAACGTGATGATTTGATATACATATACATTATGAAAGGATTCCCCCTGGAAATCTTACCTAAATAATCCCTTCTTAATTTTTGCTTTTGCTGATACACCTAAAGGACTTTGCCCTCTAGTTTCCTAGAGGCTACTTAGTTTAATTGAGGGGACTTATGAGTCATATCCTTAATCTCTCAAAGAGATCTTATGAGGTTCTAAGGGAGGATTTTATGGTCACACCTTCAGCATTTTCTTTAGAGTATTTTCCTGATAATGAATTTCTGAATTTCAGCATTTTTTGCCATCTGGGTGGACTGACAGTTTCCCAAATCATCAGTTCTGGTTCTTTTTACTTTAATAATTTTTCCCTCAATTCATCTCTCTCCTCTCAAATTTTACTATAAGCAGCAAGAATAAACCAGGCCACATCTTCAACACTAAGCTAGGAAATCTACTCAGCTAAATACCAGACCATATATATTTAATCAGTTCCTATTAATGGATATTGGGTTGTATTCTGTTCTTCTACTATTACAAATAGTACTACAATAGATTTTCTTGTACATATGGCTTTTTATATGTTCTGTCAGTATGTATATGAAATAGTACTAAAGAAGAACTGCTGGATAAAAGGGGAAAATGTATATGGAATTTGCCAGATTACCTAATTTCTCTCTTTAGCTTGAGTGATTTTTGTACTATATGAGAATGCCTGTTCCCCAAGTCTTGCTAAGACAGTATTTTCAAAATTCAATGTTTGGCACTCTGATAGATGAGAAATGGCATTTTAGCACAATTTTATTTTGCATTTTTTATTATTGTAAGAGAAAACAGTTTTTCCTAATTTTTTACCTCTTCATTTCATTTTTGAAGACTACTTTCTGGGTATAGAATGTTTAACTTCTTTTAATACTCTGAAGATAGTATTCCATTGTCATATGACTTCAATTTTGTTTTTCTGTTTGAGGAAACTGGCTTCAGTCCTATCATGACTTCTGTGCAGGTGATTCTTCTCTTTTTCCCCAGATGATTTTGTCATTTCTCTGTGTCTTTTTTGTTATTTTTAGCACATTTACCTTGTTATGTATAGGTATATTTTCTTCATTTGCTTCTTAATCTGAGGCTTTATGTCATCACCAGCTATTTAAATTCTGAGCTATTATATCTTTAAATCTTTAATATTCTTCTTTTTTCCTCTTCGGAATTCAATCATATTTGCATAGACCTTTGTTTTTTTCTTACTCTCTTATCTCATATGCTCTGTTCTGTATTTTTCTACTCTTTTAAATATTCACATACATTTTTGGAATTTTCTTCTGAATTTTTTTTTTTTTTTTTTGGCGGTATGCTGGCCTCTCACCATTGTGGCCTCTCCCGTTGCGGAGCACAGGCTCTGGACGCGCAGGCTCAGCGGCCATGGCTCACGGGCCCAGCCGCTCCTTGGCCTGTGGGATCTTCCCGGACCGGGGCACGAACCCGTGTCTCCTGCATTGGCAGGTGGACTCTCAACCACTGCGCCACCTGGGAAGCCCCTGACTTTTAATTCAGTTCAAAATTCTCTCTTCATCAAAAAAAAAAAAATAATATATATATATATATATATATACCACATCTTTTTTATCCATTCATTTGTTGATGGACATTAAGGTTGTTTCCATGTCTAAGCTGTTGTAAATAGTGCTGATATGAACACAAGGGTTATGCTTCTAAATATTTTCTTCAAAGATTGATTTAGATGGATAGATTGGACATCTTTGAGGAATGAATTTGGTAAGGACATGAATATATTTTAAATGCTTGATGAATTAGATAAACAAATGGCAAGTATATGCTATCTGCAGAATAAACAATGTGGACAAAAAAATTTTCAACTCTGCCTGCTGGAAGTCACTGTTTCTGAGAGTAAAGTCTTTAGGTAATTTGAAAATTAAGGTCAAAAGAACAGAAACAATAAATTAATTTTCAATAATTTGTCACAACTTTAAGATTCTTGTATGTAATATTACTTTGTACTTAATTTTTAAACAATTGATAAGAAATCAATAATTGTGTTTACCTTAATGTTTTATTAACTAAATATGATTATGTTAGTATTTGAGTGGTCAGAATATATATTTGCTCCATATCATTAAAGGGGGAAAAACATTAAAATTTTATTATATGCCTAGAATTTCTCAAAGAGTGATGATTAACCAGATATGTTTTATCAATTTCCTACTTACGATTCAATTTTTCTTTTTTAAAAATTATAAATTCAAGATGGAAAATGAACATAAAACCCAGGCATTATTCTGAAATTCAAATAAGTAGCTTGACAAAGTTCACTATCAGCTCTTTATTTCTGTGCTAACAGGAAGAGCACTACATTTTAGCTGAAAAAATAATACACTGAAGCAGACACTGCAATAATTGTCTCCTTCGGGCATTTGTCTGTCAAATAAGGAAGTATCTAATGAATATGGAATTACTCTGCTCTGTAGGGAAAGGCTGTTCCAGAAATACAATGCATTATGTCACTGTTAAAATTAATTACTTGGAGCACTTTATAAATTCAAAAATAGTTTTTTAATCAACAGATGTATCTTAATAAAAAAATTATTATTCCAAAATGCCTCTAGTCATCCTAAAATAAAACTTTCAACATAGATTATGACTTAAATCCAAATAAAACAATTACTTGCAAACTGGGTTAAAGTTAGAATATAATGCTACAATAAAGTTATATTATTAACGTAATTGTAGGGTTTCTTAGCAAAATAATCCAGTTCAAGCGGGGAAAGGGTAGCAATTCACAAAAAGTCAGTGTGTTTCTTACATGATCTTTGAACATAGGACATTACTTTCCCACTAAGTCCAAGCCCATATAGTGAAAATATGCCTTTTACTTCCTTACTATACATATCTCTTTGATTCACTAAATCCAGGTTTTAGTTTATTTCTACTTGAGGAGAATATTTTCCAAAAAATTTTGGAAAAATTATATGCGTGTTTGTATGTAAAGTATGGTAGAGTTAGAGAGCAGTTTTGCCTTTAGATTAGACTTAATAATATACAATATAAAGCAGGGTAGATGTAGAGATAAAATGACAGGATGTCTGTTATTTGCATAAAAGACTCATGCAAGCTAGAATTTAGAATGGTATTTAATTTTGTTAGTGTGAGCAGTAATTGAAAAAAAGTGTATGTGTGGCAGGGAGGGAATTTGGGGGTGCTGGTATTAAATATTTTATTTATTTTATCTGGGTGCCAGTTACATGAGTATGTTCAGTTTGAGAAAGTTCATTTTGCTATATATATTTACAATGTGCATTTTTGTGTGTATATTATAATTCCACAAAGATCTTAAAAAACAAAAAATGAATAAGATAGGATATGTAAAAGTATAGTAAATATGGATATTTCTTGAAATTCGATGGCAGTTGCAGGATTATTCACAATAGCCAAGATATGGAAACAACCTAAATGTCCATCAAGAGATGACTGGATATATATAATAGAATTTTTTTTTGCGGTACACGGGCCTCTCACTGTTGTGGCCTCTCCTGTTGCAGAGCACAGGCTCCGGACGCACAGGCTCAGCGGCCATGGCTCACGGGCCCAGCCACCCCGCGGCATATGGGACCTTCCCGGACTGGGGCATGAACCCGTGTCCCCTGCATCGGCAGGCAGACTCTCAACCACTGCGCCACCAGGGAAGCCCTACATAGTAGAATATTATTCCGTCTTAAAAAGAAGCAGATCCTGCCATTTACAACAACCTGGATAGACCCCAGAGGACATTCCACTAAGTGAAATAAGCCAGACACAGAAAGAAATAATCTGCATGACTTATGTGGAATCTAAAAACGTCAAATCCATAGAAGCAGAGAGTAGAACTATGGTTAGCAGAGGCTGGGAGCACAGGCTGGGGAAATAGAGAGACGCTTGTCAAAGAGTACAACGTTGTAGTTATGTAGGATGAATAAGTCTAGAGCTCTAACGTTTCAGCATGATGACTATAGTCAATAATACTGTATCAAATACTGGAAGTTTGCTTAAAAAGTAGATTTTACGTGCTCTCATCACACAAAAAATTGGTAACTATGTGAGGAGGTGAGATGTTAGTTTGACTGTAGTAATCATTTCACTATGTATATGTATATCAAATAATCATGTTGTACATGTTAAATATAAGCAATTATTATTTTTAAATGTTAAAAGAAAAGAGACTAAAAAAAGAAGTTGGATGACAGGATCTGTGGGTTTTTATATTCTACATTTAGAATTCTGAAATATTTTAAAATTTTCAAAATACAAAGATTTTTTAAATGAAGTAAAATGATACAAGGCAGATAGCTGATTCGGCAACCATTGTTGACCTCCTGACGTGAAACTTTTACATAGAAAGCTAGCACTATTGTTATTGAGTAAAACAGTGGCTTGGAATAAATATTTCGATGAAATGTTTGATTGAATAGAATCATTTTCTAAAAATTACCACTTGCACTATTTGCATTGATTGATTCCTCCCCCTAAAATTTGCTATCATGTATACCCTCTGGGACTTTCCTCCTGTCTTCCAATGAGGTTCCCCCAAAAGCAGAAAGTCAATAAAAGATGCATTATTGAATGGAAACTTCTGTGGGCAACTGGGGCTCAGACTTGCTGATTATTTGCTGAGAGAACTTTCCCACCAAGGAATGAGGAAGCCGAGGCATTTATCTCCCAATAAATGTCCCTTATTGTTGTAAGGTTGCTTCTGTGGGCACAACTCTGGCCTGCTCCTTGACTTACTATTTTTCTACACCTTGAGAATACCCTCACGCTGAAGTGCTTGAGGTGGGAAGCCATTCATTTATTCCATGAATTCTTCATTAAAAACACAGGTGACCTCCAGGGGGACCAAAAGAGTAAGGCCAGAGCCTTATACAAATGCTACACTTTCCTGTATATGGATTTAACAAGTATTTAAAATGCACAAATGCTTAAAATGAACTAATATTACTACACATCTAATAACTTGTAATTAATAGTTTGTGCTTTTGATTCCTTTCCTTTCATATGAAGTTGATTATAAACAAAATAGGAATGCACGATATATAGGGTACAAGGATTTTGTACGCCTAAGTATTTTCTGAGTATTTTCTCCAAGATTTTGAAACAAGAATTCTCTTACTTTCAACACTGATGACATGTGTTGAATCCATCTCAGTTTCATTTCTGTTGCTCTAGAGTGAGATTTGTATTATAAAAGATTTTATCTGTGATTCCATCATTCTCTTTACAGGTCTCTTGTAAACAATAAGGATGGCTTAACAGAATTCAAAATAACTTAAACAATAAAAACCAAGGCAAATTCTTCATAATTACCAAGTAATAATATGAAGAATGATACCACTTATTCTGGGTTGCCTACAGAATGGAAGTAAAGAGAATATCTTAATGTAAACTAGGTCTAGAAAATTAAATGTGATAACACCCATTTGAATGATATGTGGCTAATAGACCACTAATGCAGCCCTCTCTATATGGAAAAAAATGTGGAAAAAGACAAAACCTAAAAGGTAAGTAAAACAGACACATAACCTTAGGCTAGAATCTGGGAGTAATTGACATAATATAAAGAGAAGTAGTTTGAGGGAGGAAAAAAAGAAAGGAAGAAATTTACTCTGGATTTAGTCCTTGACTAAAGTCAAGAGATTAGCTAAGAAAAAAATTAAGGAATATGCTTCGTATATCCCCCAACTAAATGGCGCATATCAGGTGCCATTTGCAGAGAAAGCACCACAATACACACATCCTGGAAAGTATAACTACTACAACTGAGCACTGGAGAGAGGACAGATATAACAAATCCTGTTGCAGCATGCTGGGAACTATAATCTTTACCTACTCTCTTGGTTTGGAACCAGAAAATCAGATTGTGCAAGTAGTGGAAAAATACCTTGAAGTAATAGAGAATTTCATAGTCTGTTCCTTGTTAAGGCTACATCAGTATACCCTCTACTGTGACTCTCAGAAGAGAATTTCACCATTACTTAGGTGGAGAGAGAGCAGGACTTAAGACAATCCATATTTTTCGTTAACAAAAATTAAATCCTGATAAATCTAAACTCTCTTTGAAAAGAAAAATAATCAGCATTGGGCTAATAAAAAATTACTGCAGCAACAGAGGAAGGGAATGGCATGGAGAGAGGGCATCTTTGACAATAATTTATTGCAATATCTAGAAGAAATTACAATTAATTATTTGACACGTCTTGTGGCCCTGAGTGTCGGGGAAGACATAAGAAGAAACAGGATGAGGTAAAGAAAGCAGTGAATGAATTATCAAAGGGCTTCAATGATGATTATAAATTAGTGATAAAGTTAACATTTCCATTTGACTCTGGTGTGGATATCCACCGCTGTAGGCAATCAAAGCAGTGATATGGACCAGAAGCATGGGAAGCTTTCCAAAAACGTAAAGGAAAATGACAAATTTGAACTAATAAGAGAAAATGAATGCACACATATACTATATATTTTGGATATATGAAGTGAATATATTTATATATATCGAGAGAGAGCAAAGAGTAAAGATAGAGCAAAGAGTAGTTGTTCCTGAAAGAGTATAGCCAGAATAAACAGAGAAGACATAAGTAAGAGAAAACATTTCAAAGGTAAGAAAGGAATTACTGACATTTAAGGTGCAATTGCTGGGGAAAATCCTTATCTAGATACATCCTGATAAAATATGTGAATCACAGACATGAAGTAAAAACACTGAACACACCTACGGAGAAAAAGCAAATATCTATAGTGCATGAAAAGTCAACCTGGCATCAGACCTCTCCTCCGTTAGAATATTGACAAGTTACATTGGTGCAACAGGCATCAAAATATCATTAGGATATAATGAAGGTAAATAATCTAATCAAGAAGGTTGCTTTTATATATTTATATTTACATATACAACTCTGTATCTTACGTTTAAGATTACACTATTTTCAGAATCCATGAAATATTTTCCCAGAAAAAAACATCTAAAAGACCACAGGGAACATTTCAACAAACATAAAAAACTAGAAATTGTATGGTCTAAATTTTCTCATTATGCAATAATTGACATGGAAGATAACTAATCACAGCAAATACTTTTTAAAAACTCCTTGGCAGCTGATGGGTTAACCAATAATTAAAAACTACAGTTATTATAGTCTAAATCCAAACTAACAAGAAAGACAACATATGTCAAAAATACAATGAAAAAGCAAATTCTACACTCAGGACAAGAGGCATAAATCTAAATACTTTTATCAGTAACTAGGTAAGAATAAAAATAAATAAATGAATTAATCTAAGAAGCTATAACTGGAATGCCAAAATTATCCCAAGGAAACTAAGATAGTAATAGAGATGAAAACTAATACAAAACTTAATTAGGAAACATGAAATAGTATAACTGACAAGTAAATTTGAAAGCTGGTTGATTGAAGAGACAAAAAAAGATGAAACTTGAAAACTCACAAAACTTATACACTGATACATACACACAAAGAAATTAAAAGTACTAAATTCTGAGAATGAAAAAAGTGATGTAATCACAGATCTAGAGAAGATGTTTATTAAATTTTAAGACTACACTACTCATAAAACAGTATTTCGTAAACGTTAAGAAATGCATGAATAACTCTGATACCATAAGTTGAACAGGAATGCCCTTCAAAAACGTGCAGGTCCAGATGGCTATCATGGACCTTTCTGTAATAATTTTTATGATATTCTAGAGCTCATAAAAATTACAAGCTTCCCAGTTAACCTAATGATTACAGCACAAAAAAAGAAATTTCAGACCAGTTTCAAATAAGAGTATAAATATAAGAAAATACTAAATAAAATTATTAGTAAATCCAGAACTTTATTAAAGCCATAATACATTCTTACAGAAACATACACAAAGATATTTCAACATAATAAGCCCTCTGTGCCTCAGTTTCCTCATCTATAAACTGAATAATGATAGGTTCTACTTCATATGGTGATTTCAAAGATTGAATATATTAATAAGCTTAAATGGCTTAGATATTTTGTTATATAATTTCTCAACAAATATCAACAGCCATTGTAATATTAACAGCAATTAAAATTGATTAAATACATCAAAACCCATCGAAGTAGTTTTGGATCAGATAAATTTGTATTTAAAAGTCTGTGTCTACCAGTGAACTTAACCCTCTCTAACATCTCAGCTTTCCTCAGGTGCATATGCATAATGATAGCGTTCTTCTAGCTTTATTATGATGATTCAATGATATAATACTTAGCATGTTGCCTAGTACATTATAAATTTTCATGGTAGTTGTCATTGCCATTTGTGATGGTTAATTTTATGTGTCATTTGACTGGGCTAAGATACTTAGCTAAATCTCTGGTATTTACCTAGATAGCTGGTAAAACATTATTTCTGGGTGTGTCTCTGAGGATGTTTCTGGATGAGATTAGCACTTGAATGGATAGACTTGGAAAAAAAACAAAAAAGATTGCCCTCCCCAGGGCAGGTGGACATCATCCAATCCACTGAGGGCCTGAAAAGAATAAAAATGCAGAGAAAGGGCAAATTTGCTCTGTTTGATTAAGCTGGGACATCTATCTTCTCCTGCCCTCAGATATCAGCTTTACTGGTTCTAGGACCTTAGGACTGGGACTGGGCTTTATACCATCAACTCCCCTGGTTCTCAGGTGTTCAGACTTGGACTGAATTACACCACTGGCTTTCTTGTTTTCCAGCTTGTAGACAGCAGATCGTGGGACTTCTTGCCCTCCATAATCTCACGAGCCAATTCCTATAATAAATTCCTTCCTGTGTACATCTATATATATCTTATTGGTTCCTTCTCTAGAGAACCCTAATATATCATTACAATAAACCTTGGTTTAAAATAATCACAAAATGATTATAATTGATGCCAAAAAGGCATTTGGTTAAATTCATCAGCCATGCAGATTGGGTGAGCAGGTGAGAGAAAAACAACATCAACAACCAGAAATAACAACACAGACAAACCTTTCATTAAAATAGCAATTATATATCCATTTGAAATAGATACTCAATGGCATTCTGAACTGTGAAACACTAGAGGCATTCTAATTAAAATCTGAAACATGTTATCACTAACATTTGTCAGTTGTATAACAGAAGTTCCTGCCGATCGAATCTCACAAATCGGGAGAAGTAAAGACTCATTACTACTGGAAAGAAGCAATAAAAATCATCATTATTAGCAGATTATATGATTGTCTTCCTAACTGATAACTCAAGAAATCAAAGAAAAAAGAAAAGTAGACCTAAAAAGCAATTTCAGCTGGTTATCAAATGAGTATACAAAAATTAAATAATTCTCCTACATACCAACAATAACCAATTAGAAAATGTAAGTTTTAAAATTTCTCATTCATGGTAATGATGTATAATTTTTCAAAAGTGTACAAGGCATACACAAACAAAACTACAAAATATGATTACGAACTTGAAAAAGTTTAAATGAATTAAGAAACAGTCCATGTTCCTGGGTGTATGTAAATTGTTTCTGAACTCTGAAACTGACTGTAAGTTTTATATGGTCAGTACCCAGATAGATACATTCATAACCATAACCAATATATCTGCTGACTATAGGCTCTTTTCTCTCTTGGGATAGTCTCTGTCTCTCTCTCATCTGTCTGCCTCTTTCTATTTCTCTCTGAGTTGTCTACAGGCTTCCACTTACACTGAGAATACAATCTTCTCTTTACACTGACCCATAGGGTTCTTCATGAGTTGGTCCCTAACTACTTCTCAGAAAGCCTTCTTTCTCTTCCTTCAAGGCATTAATCTCCAAAAACCCTTGTTTTTCCTTTTGTCTGTAGATCTCACCTCTTTATATGGTGGGCCTTTTATTCCTGAGGTCTAAATCATAATCACTTTCCTAATGATACGATCTAATCTACTCCCCAACCCTTTCAGAGTCTAACACAACACTGTTGTTGTTTTTTTCAAAGTACTTATTGCAATCTGAAATTATCCTTGTTGTTTTGTTTGGTTGTTTATTGTTCAATATCTGTCTCCTCCCATTAGAATGTAAGCTTTGAAACAAACCAAATGCCCAACATAGGGAGTTTAGTTAAATGATTATATTGCATTCACGCATTGGGATGATAGTCAATCATTAAAACTGTTGCGGAAGATGATCACTTACTGCCATGGCAAGATGTCACTCTACACTGAATGGAAAAAAATGGGATACAAAATAGGTAAAGAAGTATGTCACTCAAAATACATCTTTAAGAATTATCTCTCCTCCAAGCCTGACCAAGAGATTTATTGTCTCAGGGCAAGAGAGTTAGGGTACATGCTCTTTATCTTAAGATAGAGAACTTGCTTTTTTTTTTAAGTAACACTACAGCATGTCAAAAGCCAGGCATTTGCACCCGATATGATGCTTGACACATTAAGGGGTTACGCAAAAAATTTAATATAGTCAGACCATACTTTTTAAAAGTAAAATAACATGGAAGAGAATGAAATGGAATGGAATAGAAAGGAACACATCAAAATACATGCGGTAGGGGCTTCCCTGGTGGCGCAGTGGTTGAGAGTCCGCCTGCCGATGCAGGGGACACGGGTTCGTGCCCCGGTCCCGGAAGATCCCACATGTCATGGAGCGGCTGGGCCCGTGAGCCATGGCCGCTGAGCCTGCGCGTCCAGAGCCTGTGCTCCGCAACGGGAGAGGCCACAACAGTGAGAGGCCCACGTACTGCAAAAAAAGAGAAAAATACATGCGGTAATCACTTTATGAGAAAAAAATGTATTTTGTGTGTGTTTATGTGTGCCTGTACACTGAGTCATGATGTTAAATAAATTGTTGTAGGTTGAGGTTTAAAAAGATGGCAAGAAAAGAAAGTTTGAAAACTGCTGCTCTAAGTGAGTTTTATTTAAGGGAAGTAGAAAGGAAGAAGAGGCAAATTCCCCTCTTCTTGTCACAGGAAAGTAAGAAAAAGAGAGGAAAGAGAAGGGAGAGATTTCCTCTTTCCAGGCTTTTGTTGAATAGAGGGTACTCATCAGAGAGTTGCAGGGGAACACTGAGGACAGAGACTTGTACTTTGATTAGTCTCTTGGGCATCCCAGGCTCCCCACCTATTTCTGGGGAGTGCTGCAGCAAAGTTAACTTGGGAATAGGAGTCCTTCAAGCCTAGTTTCCCTGGTCCTCTCTGGTTCCCTGGAAAAGGTCATGATCACCTGTTTAACATCATTCCATTTAACTTTCACAACATTTTCCTGAGTGAGCAGTATAGTTTACAGATATGGAAAGTCATGTGTTACTGAGGTTATTGGATTTGTCCAAGCTAGGAAAGTGTGATTCCACAGTGATTTAGAAGAAAACTTCCTACAGGCAAGGATTTAAGATAGAAGCTCCAGAGGTTTCAGCCAAATAGCCTTTGTGTAGACTGTTGCCCAAGAGACAAGTGTGGCTCCACTATTAGTTTTCCAGGGCTGCTGTGACAAAGTACCACAAACTGGGTGGTTTATAACAAGAGAAATTTATTCTCTTATACTTTTGGAGGCTAGAAGTGTAACATCAAGGTGTCAGCAGGGCCACGCTCTCTGTGATGCTGGGGGAGAATTTGTTCCTTGCCTTTCCCTTAGCCCTTTGGCATTCCTTAACTTGTACATGCATCACTCCAGCCTCTGCCTCTGTTGTCACCTGGTATTCTCCCCTGTGCATGTCAACTTCTGTGCCTTCTCTTTTCTAAGGACATCAGTTTTATTGGATTAAGAGTCCACCCTACTCCACTATGACCTCACCTTAACTAATAACATCTGCTACAAGCCTATTTACAAATTAAGTCATGTTCTGAGATTCTGAGGACAGGCTTTAGAGGGACACTATCATCCCAGTACAGCTCCCTGTGCCTCTTCTCTTCCATTGTCTATTTTATTTCTCTCTTATTAACTCTCATCAGAGGACTCAGCCACATTTTTTTCTTGGCTGTTCTTATTTTCTTTGCCAGCTTGGTGGCACGCCAGGATATTTGTCTCTCCGACCTCCTAATAAACAATTTCCTACCTACAGATTTTTTCTCCCTTCTTCAAGGAACTTCCCTCTGGAAACTCTCTGGCCCACCCAGCCCTGCATTCCTTTGGATCTGCCCCTGAACTTTGAACTTCCATGTGATATTTTGCCTTCCTGGGTCACCCCAAGTAGGCAAGACCTGGTCCTACCCCCTTAGTAACTTATTTATAGGGGACCAGGCCATGCAGCTATAACTAATGTTTTGAAATATTATCCTATATTCAATTTGTTTCTGACTCCCTGTAATTCTTGCTGCTCTAGGGTAATATATTTATTGAAGTTGGGCATCTCTTCAGGGAAAGGGCAGAAGCCAGGGAAAAAAGAAGTGTCAGACATTTGAGAGAAAAAAGGATTTTGGGGAACTCCTAGACCCAGGATCTAAATTATTAAGCTCTAGCTTGGAGGATTCAGACCACAGCAGTTTTTCTACAAACCAGAGAGTAGGGAGAATGCAAGGTTGAAATGAAGTCCATTTTTCCCTTTAGAAGGAAGGTGAGTACCCCCTCTGCCCTGGTGTGAAGCTTGTAGTGGGGGAGAGTGGAGGACCCCAGAGAGAGACTGAGAGAGAGAAAGGAAAAAGAGAGGTAGAGCTGGAGAATAGGGATATGCATGTCCCTGAGGACTTCCCTGTCCTCATGTGGTTGCACAGGGATTAGTGACCTTCTTATACTTTAAGAATTCCATGGTATAGAAAGCTTGTTTTTTGAATCTTTCCTTAACTCTTGGTTGAAAATGCCTCATAGAATGAAAATCAGAATTTCTACAAATGAGTAGAAATGTCAACACAGTATATTCAGGTAAACGGAGAATGAAGAATAGTGCCATTTGGTTTCCTAATGTGAGTCATGTGTAGGAGATCCAGACTCTCCCGGTGGCTCCAGAGGAGCATGGGAAGGCGCTTCCACGGCTAGAGGTCTGGGAGAAACCTGAGCTTGGAATGAGGTGGGAGCTGAGTCCTTATGATTCAAAGCCAATGGGGAAGATGAGAGCACCGAGTGCAGCAGGGTAAGTGGCAGACACCCAATAATCAAGTGGAGGACAGCAAAGCTGAATGAAAGAAGATACCTCTCCCTATTATTGGGACAAAACATGAAACAACCACTAGTCAGATAAGGACAAGAAGAGCAAATGAGTGAAACCCTAGAAAACGAAGTAATTACATGGGAGACAAAGTTTTAAACTGAGAAGAGATTCTGCGTCCTTGAATTTTTCCAATAGCTAGCTGATATGATTAGCTTGTTTGCAGATTGAGTTTAATTACAGAGAATGTTGATATTGTACTATATTATATTATGTTATATTATATTGTATTGTATATTAGATTATATATTTTAGTGTTGTGATGACACATTTTGAAACTACCACCTGATTGTAACTCAGATTTCCTTTCCTTTATTTCCTATTACATGCATATCTGTAAATTGCTCCAAACATAGAATCTTGGGGGAAATGTTTGTTCAACTCTCTCATAGTCCTTGATATCTTATCTGTGGCTTAATCAAATCACTTCTTTGTCAGAAACAGTGGGTTTCCTTATATTTCCACCACAAATTTTCTAATCCAACGCTGATGTCGATCTTTAATCTGGTCTACTGGTGACCTAGATGTGTAAGCATTGCTGCACACGAATCTGTTTTTGAAAGATAGTAAACCAGCATAGTGATAAGTAGAAACTTCTCTGCATTAATATTTAAGCTGTTGAGTTCTCCAAGGATTCATCCAGGGACGCAGCAGTTTCAAAAATAATCTTGAAGCAGAATTGTACTCTCAGAATTTCAACCTTTCAGCTATACCTAAGTACTTAAATGCCAAACCGTTACAGATAAACTGTGGAAGGACTTCAGAGTTCAGTGTGACTGGACAGAAATGGGACAGGTGAACTTTGAATAAAAGCAAGTGAAGTAATGCTTTTAGAGAAAAACACTTCATCATCCTTATAAAACGAAAGGTTCCAAGCCGTCAGCTAACCTCAGATGGAGCTCATTCCGGTTATTAGGCCCATATATTAATGCTCTCCAACAACCAACAAATATTAAGAAAAATATTAACAGTAATAATAACAATGTATTGCTTAAGTCAAGTGCTGAGCTATGTAACGTTCATGTATTACTTTATACAAAACTCTTAGTATCCTCTTGCTCTTTTCATTTTATGGGATACAGGAAATGTCAAGGTCACAATGACGTCAGAAATTCAAGCTCAAGGCAATCTGATGTTAAAGCTCAGACACTTACCTACCACGTTACACAGCCCTGCACTGAACATCTGCTCTGGAACAAATCAGCATTAGGTTTGTTCCCAAAATAGTATCAGAATTTTAATAATAGTGGAAAGGAGACATGTCAGAATAAGAATAAATCTAGGGCAGGGCTACTAAAATCACCAAAAGGTGATATGAGGGTATATGAGGGTAGACTTTTAAAAATAATTATGGGTTCAACATACAAACTGTATAGAAAACATGAATGGTTCACAAAATCCCAGAAGTCTGGAACTAGAAACTAGCATGTCTGTCTTGAAAGGAGGGCCTATGAGAGGGAATGCTCTTTACCAAATGAGTAAAATCTCTCAGAAATTTGCTATTTTTAGCTGATGATAGAGTATCAAGAACATCAAGGCCCTTGGCTCATATTTTCTGCCTCTACTTTCCTCTGTTTGTCAGATACTCTTCATTGGCAGCCACAATATATCTGGGACCTTAGCCCCATCATCTGGTAACAAATTACCTTGGCATCCTCTCAAAACAGTATCCATATATTCAGCCTCTCCTGGACACCTCCTTTGTTATTTGGACCCTGTATTTGCTACTTCCAGGGATTATTCTTTGGGTACTTTGTTGCTTCCTCAAGCTATACATCTCTCCTTGACTTCTCTCAGTCCTTACAAAGGGGATTTGATGTGCTTCCTTATTTCTAATATTAGCAGTTACCATTCTCATTGCCCTTTTTGTTCTCACCAAAGCCCTGTCAAGGGACAACACTGTTTCCCAAAATGAAATCCTTGTCTCATATTTTCCCAAAATGAAATCCTTGTCTCATATTTAACACCAGTGTCTGGGTTCTGCTTCTTATAGACAATTGCTCCCACGCTACCTCCTGGAAATTACCAGCACCTGGAACCTCCAATGCTATGCTCTGTGTCTCTGATAGGAAATCATATCTGTCATCTGAAACAGCCAATTCTATGTGATGCTGCTTAGACTTCCAAGCTTGCATGCTGGAAGCTATTACTAAGTGGGAGGAAATAAAACCAGGAATTTGGTTAGAGAAAATTTACCAGGATAGAAGATTCTGTGCCCTACAGAAGTGGTTCCAATTTACATTAGTCAAACTTTATTGTAATCTAGGTTAGCTTTAAAGAGATCTGGTCAGAGGTCGAGGGGGTGATGGTTCGTGGTCTCAGGTACATGTCTGAGTCATAGAACAATGAGCTTGCCTTAACTGATTTTGAAATATCAGAAGTATATTTAGTCTCAAGATTAAAGGGGTAGGCCAGGGATACAGACCTGTAGCCAACTGCGGTATGACTCAGGGTGGGTTATATTCCTAGTAAGCTGTGATATGAGCCAGGAACCTGTGACCATGAAGAACAGAGCAAGCACAAGGAAGTATGGAACAACAGGTCAGGGTGCACAATTCCCCAGAGATTACTATAAACCACTGATGATTTTTACATTCTTGTTTGGTTGTATAAACCAGAAAGGGAAGAGTATATATGGGAGTCAGTGTGATTTAAAGGGCCATAAGTGAGTAGCCGTAGTAAATAGTATAGAAGAACTGGTATTTGCTTTGGGGGAGGAGGCTAGCTCTGAAAGAAAGGATGCATTTGCCACTGATAGTCTGATTTTGCCTACTCAGCTGTATCTCCAGAGTTACTAGTTTTTCTCACTTCTGTCCCACTACCTTGGGTGGATTTTGTGCCAAGCTGTGACGCTCTCCATGACATTGCCTCTCTCATGCTACCTAGGTTGGAACATCCTGCTTATACTGCAGGACAGAGATAGAAATTTAAAATGAAACTATAGGCAATAAAACTCTAAGGGGTTATTAAGGTAATTAAGGCTGTCAGAGGAGAGCCCCTAAATTTTCCTGGCCTTGTCATCATAAATGATAAAGTGTGCATTGATGCTTCTGTTAGTGACAGAGTAATACTCTTGAGCGGGCCCTGGCAGTAATGCAATGGAGGATTCCTTTGAGTTCTGTACAATTTCCATATTCACTATGCAAAATCCAAGAAGCTGGCAATCCTTAAAGTTACTTACCCTTCCCCCATAAGAAAGTGCACTAATTGGGCCACACAGATCATCCTGGTCCTGATTTTATTACAGCCTTTGGACCTGCCTTCTGGAGCATCTCCCCTTCTCTCTGATAAACCACCTCCCTGCCTGTCCTTAAGACTCAGCTCAGGCTCACCACCTGGAGGCCTTCAACAGTTAGTGCTAAGGTGTGGCTGGATACATCATGCCTATTTGGTCAGGGCAGCCTAAAAAATGTTGAATTTTAAGAAAACAAACAAACAACAAAAAACCTTGGTTGACTGAATTGGCCAATTGTTCGTAGAAGTAATCTATCATTTTCATTGGAAGGAAAAAACATATGAAATCCAGTGCAATTTTTATTCTTACTGTCATATAACCTAATTAATGTTTCCATGTAAAATCTGCCACCATGGGACTTTCCTTACATAGCACTTATAGTGTCAATAGAAGTAGTGGTGCATGTGTTGACCAACACACCCTGTCCACTAGATTGTGTCTTTCTTAAAGGAAGGGATTCTGTCCTGTATATCTTTGAATGTTCAATATCCAGGACAAGACCTGGCCCAGAGTAGATATACCTGGTGGTTTCCTCAACTGAAGTAAATTGTAAAATGACTGGGTTCTCTAAGTTCTCTACAAGCTCCAAATATTTTATTCAGGAATGCTGAGGGCTCCATGGGTGTTTGGTCCTCACCTAGGCAGAGGTGTGCATTACATGGAAAAGAAAGGCCCTGAGCTCCTGAAGCTTAAGTCCTAATGTGGCAGGTTAAGCACAGTAATCCCTCTTAGAGATACTGACTTAGTCTGGGTTACTTTGTTAAAGTGATACACTGACTTTTTAGGATAATAAAATATTTCAGTGTAGAGTCCTGAAATCACTCAAAGAGCCTATGCTTCCATAAATAAAAGTCAAAAAAAGGACAGTACAAATATACAGGTGAAGTAGTATCTCAGAACATGAGTGGCCAAAATCTGGAAGTGCCTCATGGACAAGACACATTCTGAGCTGCCATCTGAGAGAGGAGTTGCACTTTACTGCTCCTTGAAGCTGCTGTGCTGCTGTATGCAGGAATTATCTCCTTTTAAAAGACTAATTTCCTGAAACATAACACAATTCCCCTCACAGCTGACCAGTGAGTGAACTTCACTCATTCTCCTTCAGAAATAACACATTGAGTTTTGCTTCTACAGTGATACTTAATTCCATCTACTATGTGAAAGTGGCATTTCATAAAGAAGCGGTCCTCAACGCTGAGGCATCCTTTGCCCTGAGGCAACCTTCTCAACATTGGTCCTCTTACCTTGTAAACCCAGAGCATAAGCAGTAGATCACACCCTGTAAAAATAATATGCATAATTCACTTAAGTGAGGAAAAGGACCTTGGTGGAAACAATGGGGGCTATTCATTTCCTAGTGCTCGGAGGTAACACCACCCCCTCCTGCCCCTCCTAGCCGTAGCAGAGGGAAAGGGACCTGCAGTGTAT
This sequence comes from Monodon monoceros, assembly GCF_005190385.1. Classification (NCBI taxonomy): domain Eukaryota; kingdom Metazoa; phylum Chordata; class Mammalia; order Artiodactyla; family Monodontidae; genus Monodon; species Monodon monoceros. The sequence goes on along the minus strand of NW_021703778.1, from coordinate 122,285,903 downwards.
TATACCAGTCTATTATAGGAGCAGATAAATGAATACTATGTTCCAGATTTTCCATAGCAATTACTTTTTTTAACACATGTATAAATGCACGTTTTTAGCTATTTTAATCACTTCCCTATCCATATGTTGTTTGAAGAGTGAAGAACATATTCGACAAAGTGGATTGAGCGCAGGAAGCACTAATTTTTGTGGCTACAGAGACAAATCAGAAACCGCTACTTATATTACCAGTTTTCTCCTATAAATCTTCGGAGGACTATTTCTACACTAGTTCCAATGTAAATTATAGATGCTTTGCATTTTCTAATTCTTTTGTAACTATGAATTTCTTAAGCTCCTCGAGAGCCTCTGTCACAAAAGGGAAAAGATTTTCAAAGCGGTTAACTTTAGTAGGAGACATTGCATATTAAATATACTAAGCTCTGAACTCTTAGTGTTTTGCCCCTAGAGCCTTCACTGCTGTGATGACCATATTTCCATTTAAAAGGACAGAAATGGGGAAGAAACGATGCTGTTTCCAAGTGCTGTGGCCGGTTCTGCCCTCTAGTCAAGCGGAACGGATCCTGGGAGACCCTGGGCGGCGGGGAGGGGATGGTGTGTCCTGTAATTACCCGGGATCTAAGGTGGTAGCTGGCCCTTCCGCGTGCAAACGCCAACAGCGGCATCGGAAACGATAACCGGTGTCCGAGGACGCGCAGCTCCGGGAGGTTGGGGGGACGGGGGGCTCGCGGGGAAGGCTGAAGGCTGGAGGCCGGATGCCGTCGGCCTCGCGGAGCCTCTCTGCACTGTCCATACTGATGGGTTCCACGTCTGACACAGGAAGGCAGAGTGAGGAGGAGGCGCGGAGGCAGGCGACTGAGCCGCGCACCCGGCTTTGACGTCGCCCGGCTGCGGCTAGAAGCTCGCGCTCTCAGCACGTAGCGCACAACGTGACCACACACAGCCTTCCTCTCCGGCAGCCCGGCAGCTCGGCAGCCCCGCAGCCCCACTCTCGGCTTCGCCCTCCTCCTCCTTTCCGCCTCCGCTGCGCGCACCCCCGCGCACACCCAGGGATTCCGGCCGGCGTCTAGCCCTCGGCGCTTCGCCGCCCGGCCCGGGCACCTCCGCCGCAGCTGGGGCCCGAACGGCGGCCACGCAGCCGGTGTCCTTCTCAGGCGGCCGCTCCCGCGTTCATCTCCGGATGCCAGCACTACGTTAGCCCAGGCGGGGAACCCCTTCTGCGGCACCCTCCTCTAAACTCCCGCCTGTCCCGGCCGCCCCCACCCCTCCACCTGGCGGGGGCAGCGCGGAAGCGAAGAAGACGCGCGCGGTGCCGGTGGGCACGCGTAGACGTGTGTGCGATCCGCTCTCTGCTTGGCATTCTCCGTCTCCTGCAAGTGACGGTGCCTGGACTCTGCTTTCGGCTCCCGGAATTGGTGCGGCCGGCCTGAGCCCCCTCTTCGCTGGCGTGGCGCTAAAGGCTATTTTGGAGAACGGTGGAGGTGGCGGCGGCGGCGGCGGCGGCGGCTGAGGCTGGTGCCCGAGAAAGCTCCAGACTCACACTCTGCGCCCTGTCCGTCCCTCTCCTCCTTCTTACCCCTCCTCCCTTCCCTTCCTCCCCACCCCCGTCCCCCTCGCCCCACTCCTCCTCTTCCTCCTCCTCCTCTTCCTCCTCTCCCCGCTCGGCGATGCGAGCCTGTATCGTGTAACAGGATTGGCGTTGCAATGGCAACTGATGGAATGGGGGAAGGCAAGACAGCAGGGCTGGGGGCTCCGGACTGCGGGCGGGCGGGCCGCTGCCGCCGCTTGACGCTCCTCCGGGGACCTTCGCGAGTTACTTTGTAAAGGCGAACCCAAGCAAGGAAGCCCCTGCTCGGTGCCCCGAGTCAGAGGCCACTTCCTGCTCCCTGGCTGCCCGCGTCAGGCTCGCACCGCTCGGCACACCCGGCCCCTCGCCAGCACCCGCCGCCGGCCCAGCGCGCCGCCGCCGCCGCCGCCGCCGCCGCAGAAGCAGCTGCGAAGACTCCAGTCCGCTCCCCTGAAGAACACTTCACCTCAAGGCTCCGCTTCCCATCACGCCCCCTGCTCCTCCCCGGCGTCTGCGATTTTCCCAGGCGCCCAGTGTGAGTGAGGCGTGCGTGTGAGTCTGTGTCAGGGTATTGTGTTGTGGGAGAGTGTGTGTGTGTGTGTGTGTGTGTGTGTGTGTGTATGAGTGTGGGGTGTGCGGGGCTCCTGCGCTCCGCTCACGGCCGCCGCCGGGGAAAGACAGACGGACTGCGCTTCCCCCTTCCGCGAGCGGTTCCCGGGCACCTCGGCTCGGCTGGGGAGCGAGCGGAGCGCGCCCGGCTGGCCGCCGGCCTCCAGAAGGTCCCGCTGCGTCCCCCCTGGGCTGGATATGTTCATGTTCACGTGAAGATGGATTTAGTGTACGGTCTCGTGTGGCTGCTGACAGTCCTCCTGGAGGGGATCTCTGGCCAAGGAGTGTACGGTGAGTGGAATCGCGACGCTATTGTGACCTTGCGATTCTTAGGGAAGATAGGCTGGTGAGCGAAAATGCACGACTCGCGCCGTTCCGGGGCCCCTCCCGGCGTGGCTTTTGATTTCCACTTCATCACGTTATTGGGAGCGATAAGGAGGCGGCGAGAGCGCTGCGAATCGGGCTGCGAGCCGCTCTCCTAGCGCCTCGGCTCGGGCTCGGAGTTGGGTCGAGCCGGCAGCCCAGCACTCGTGCGAATAAGTGGCTTTGTACTTGATTTATCCTCTCTGGGGACCCGAGCTCTAGCAGTCTTTGATTTAATAATGATTTGGCTCCTTGCATGCCTTGGTGTCGGTGCCGCGGTTTCCTCCAAAGGGAAGCTTCGAATGTGACCCCAGTGAGCTCCGCATTCTTCTCCGCCCCGTGTCTCAGCCTTCTCTTTTCCTTTTCCTTTTTTTTTGGGGGGGGGGGGTCGTGGGGAGAGTTGAATGCCTGCTTGACTTGACTTTCCAGCTCAGGAAGTGGGTTGACAGTCGAGTTGCGTTCTGCACCAACCGTTGCCATAAGCACTGACTTGGGGAGGGGAAAATAGCAGGCAAGATTCTCAGTGCCAGACACAATTAAGGGACATGTTTATGTGAATGGATGAGCAAATGCATGAATGAACGGACGGCCAAGTCTGCGCGTCTCAGCTCCGGGGCAGGACACTAGCTCACTGCAACAGGAACATAATCTCAGTTCTCCGGAAAACGCAGGGCTGAGAGGGTTAGGACGGAGAGAAGGGTGAACGTGTTAATTCGGATGTTTTTAAGTCCTCAAGAGCCAATCCAGTTTCCTTTGCCTGTCAGCAGTTGGCACCCTTGGTTTTCGGGACTGAAAGATACACACACACACACACACACACACACACACACACACCCTCTGGCTCAAATGTGAGTCTTCTCCTGGGATAAGCAGGCCGTGCTACAAAGGAAAAATAACTTTTGTATTCTCGAGGTATGGTAGGAAGGTTAAGAGAACAGCCCTTGAGGGGACAGCAGGCCGAGACTCACCCACAGCTCCCAGGCTAGGGCCGACATCCAGAGAAACTGTGTGCTGGAAATTTGGCAGCCTGCCTTTGGTCTCCCTCGGGGTTGGGACCCCAGCCCTGCAGTGCTAGGCACCGGCTGCCCCGGGCAAAGGGCATGAGTGTTCGTGGAAGCGCAGACCCTAGAAGTGACTTGGGAGTGGGCGCGGATGCAGGGGGACCTTGAGTCCTCAGACTCTCTGGGAACGTGGAGTGCGCAGTGGGCAGGTGTTTGGGAACCGAGGCGGGAGGTCCGCCTTTACTCTCTCCGCGGTGTCTTGTCCAGGGCTGAGCGGTGCTGGGGAGTGGTGGGGAGAGGGTCAGGAGCGGCGAGCACTGGGCTCTGCTTCGCCTCATCGGCCACTCCCCTTGCCTGTCTTCCTACTTCCCTCCTTGGCTCTGGCCAAGAGATCTTCACTTTCTCCCACCTCTAAACATCTTAATTTCCCCTCTCTCCTCACTCCTTCTTTCCCAAATGAAAGAGAGCTTTCTTGGTGATGGTGGTGGTGCTGGTACCGCTACTGCTGGTGTGTGTAGGAGAGATGCTGAGGTCTTGAACCTCTTGGCTTAAACCGCTTGGCTGATGGCAGGAGGTGAGGCCTTGAGCAGAGCAGGAATTCATTTAGTGCTCTTTTGACTTCTGCCGGACTCTGGTGTCCCGCAGCTGAGAGTGGCTGGGATTCTAGGGATGGAGGAATGCTGCAGATAAGATGGAACCTTCTCGTGTGAGTCTGAACTCTGCTTGTCCAAGTCTTTATTTCTCTCCCATTGGTTCAGATTAGCTCAAATAAAAAGAGTTTTTGTTTTTGTTTTGTTTTTTAAATGTGTGTGTGTAGGAGATAATGAGAAGTGAGAAAAATCGGGGTGGGGGGTAGGGGATGTTCTGGAACTGTCTGGATTAGAAAGGGTTCCATCATTTTTCTGTCACTGTTTGTCATTCAGATTGTTTGTCCTGGCAAGTCTCATGCTGGGCGGTGGGAAAGTGTAAGATTTAGGAGTGGAGACAAGTAGAGAACAATTGCATCAAAACAGTCCTGGGCCTTGCTGCTTAACAATAAGGGGGAAGGCATTTCTGCTACTGAGCTGACCGTTGTGAAGGTGGTGGTCCTTTTTTTTTTCTTTTACTATTGATGTGGTTATTAGTCACTTAGCTAGGAGTAGAATTGGCTTTGTTTGAAAATTAGTCAGCATCTCTAGTCGTTATAAATGTCATAGCTATCAGGTGAGTGAAAAAATATATTTATATATTACTTTTCAAATATGTCTTACAAATCACAGAAGTTAGATTCTCAAAGTGGGAATCCGCAACCTTCAGTATGAGCATCACCTGGGAACTTGTTAGGAATGCAAATTCTCTGACCCCTCCCAGGATTTCTAAATCAGAAATTCAGAGTTTGGGATCCACATTCTGTGTTTTTCACCTCAGGTGATGATTAGGATGCATGCTAAAGTCTGAGAACCACTGATAAAACTTCCCGTTTCATTGCTTTGACTTTGTAAACCATGACCTTTCTTAACCTGAAGTAGTTTTTGTGTGTGTGTGTGTGGAAGCATTTATGGGGAAGAGAAGATTTTATTTTTATTTAGCTATAAAATATTGATTAACTGTAAGAAGGACGTAGACATAAGAGTTAGTGTAAGATTATAGAGTGTGTTTTGAACACTTTACATGAGGAGTCTGGAAGATGATTAATTTAAAAAAAGCAGTGCAATTATAAACAGAGACTTCAAAGACCTAGATAGGAACTTTGCTAGCGTAAGTCTATATCCCTGTCACCCTTTATTTGCCTGTGTTTGCCAGATGTAAAACCATTCGTGCTACACACAAAGTATTATTTCTTAATATTGTTTTCTAGTAGCTAAGTTCAAGAGAAAATAACATTATTTTATCGGTAATTCAGGCAAAATCACTTCACTCTAGCCTAAAACTAATTACATGATTTAGAAATATATCATTGTAACCTTTCTTCCTTGATATAGCTAGTCAGCCCTTTATTCTTCTACTGCTAGCCTGGAAAATTCTGAGCATGAAATTCAGATGTTTTTAAGCAATTGAGACTATTTGTTTTAATACATAGATTATATTGTCTTGAGTTACTGTAGTCTTCTTCCTATTGTGTTTGCTACCGTGTATCAGCTTGGTACCGTGTGCACTACTTAAGTATAAAAGTTTCTGCTATAGACCTAGGGACTTACTGTCATTTATCTGGGAATACTGCTTAGCAGACTTACTGCACAGTAGCTGAGATTTGTGTATATGTGGCATTTGGGTAAGGGAGATTATCTTTTGATTTATATCTGCCTGTCTACCCTCCACCAATGATTCTGATGTCATTAAAAAACACTTTTTAAAAATGGCATTTTTCCCTGTAGATATCTATATTTGTGTAGTTTTTATTTTTTAATTTTTTTAATAATTTTTTTTTCGGCCATGCCATGAGGCTTGTGGGATCTTAGTTCCCCAACCAGGGATTGAACCCGGGGCCATGGCAGTGAAAGCGTGGAGTCCTAACCACTGGACCACCAGGGAATTCCCTGTGTAGTTTTTAAAATCAATTTTCTTAAGTTTTTATATTCTCCCGTTTTGAATTAAAAAAAATTTTTGGTATTCAAGCTTTTTCCTCAAAATAATCTTGGAAGTTTAAAGTTTTATTTTAATTTTCTTTTTACTATATTAAACGTCACTGAAAACCAAGAAGTCATTAAAGAACAGTGAACTGGTATCCATTTTTGGCATTGTTAATTTTGTTGCACTAAACCCATTGCATTACGTTTAGGATAACTGATTAAACATAGCATCAAGGGTCACAATGTAAACCCCAGCTAGGTGTATATGACTGCAATACTTAGAGCTGAGTGATCCAAAGTATTTTCCTAGTTTTGAAAGTTTTCTTTGTAAGTTATTCTGTGGATGTTTAACTGTGTTTTTTAGAGAACCTGTTGATAATTACGTAATTTTGAGAATCATATCTCCTGTAAACTTCACAGTTGTCTTGCTTAAAAAGGAAAAAACTGCTCCATTGACACACACTGTATTTTTACTTCTGACCTATTATACCCTTTATTTCCAAGGAGGCTAATAAAAGATTATAACTGCATTAGCACAGGACAAATCCCCACTGCAATTGAAAAACAAAATAAAAGTCTATGTCTAAATAGATTGTAATGGGAGCCAAATCTACCAATGACTTGGTGTCCTAAAATTATTAATGTACTGCCCATAAATAGCTTGCAGGATGTGCTAGAAGCAATAAATAGAATAAGTTTATCAACACATCTGTATGACAAATTAGCAAGCTGTATTCTGTCAATTCAGGTAATATCAATTAGTCTCATAAATTTTAAGAATGACACCCCAGGCAGTAGATGACAGAAAAGACTTGGTGGAATTGAGAACCAGGGGATAAGGTAGACAGGAAGGATCTGGAAGATCTTTCAGACTGTCAGTGGGTTGAATCTAAATGTACAGATTGACCCAAAGGGATAAGAGTGCTCTGGGAGGTCAGTTGACCATTACATCCAGTCCCAGGATGTTTCCATCCTCACAGCAAAATTATCCCAAGGTGCATTGAATTGTGATATTTGTCCTGTTTGAGCTTGGAGAAACCCTGTGATCAGATTCTGCTTTTGACTGAACACATATTTAGGGTGTCAGCCTGTGGGAGATGACTTTAATGAGTGTTGCTAAAAAAAGGTAAATCTGAAGCTCTGTCATATGCAATTAGCTTTAACCTTCTCTCTTCCCACTCCTTACCCCACTGTCCCTATGTGCACACGAGAACACGCACACACACGCGCGTACCCTGGATCATCACCACTTTGGTCACCATCACAGGAAAAGTGGGCTGTCCTTTGTATCTTGAGATTATTTTTGCACGTTCAAGGTTGTCCTTACTGGTTGTGTTACTGAGAATTTGCATGACAAATGAGCAGATTATTTTATACAGTGTTACTTGCTCATGTCCTGTTTGTCCCTGGGAAGTCCCTAAGTGGGCTATTAAGTACTTTAGATTGAGCAGGTTGAACATTAAGCCTAAGGAATCATTTTCTAGAGAACAAATCAGTGAGGGTGAATAGATGTCGTAAAAGAAATTCAAGAAAGGCATTTTTCATGATCTTCATTATCTTGGCTTAGTTTTATTGTCTCTGATACCAGCTCTTCTTATTGATATTGTAAAATTATTTTAGGGTTTGTTTTGTAAGGCAAACCACCTTAAACCTATTTTGAGAAACAGGTTTTCCGGAAAAAATGTGCTCTGTATTCTTTTAAAATGTACTGTTGTAATGTGATTGGGGTAGGGCTCATGGGATGCAACTAATAGCATGAGCCTGTGGGTTCAGTTTATGTCTTAACACAGTGTTAGGAACCGTGATCTTGGGTTGCTTTCCACCTATCGAGATAATTCATCACTCATGTTCTCTGGCCTGGTCCTCATGCTTTGGGAAGAGTCTTGGAAGAGTTGGGCCCAAGACTCGAAACCCACAAAGTCAAAGGCAGAGTCAGTTATACCCGCCTAGTCCTGGAACTGAGCTCTTGGCAGCTGCAGTGAACTAAAGGAATGTGCTATCAGCTCCCAGTTGAATTGGGGGAAGATCTTACTTTCCCTTTTGGCTATTTTGGAAGGACAAGCAAAGTATTATATTGAATTCATTTCAAGTATGAACAGGGTGAACGTTTTTAGCTTCACTGTAATTGCCATTAACTGAATAGTCCCTCGAAATGAAATTTCATTTCTTTGCTTCAGTGACTGTCAATGTAAAAATATTACTTAGAGCAGAATGAATAAATGATTTCATTTATAGGCCACTGTATCCTATTTTTATTTTCAAATCCAATTAATAAACTTTTGGCCCTGTAAAATCATAAAGTCAGAAGAGACTTTACGATGGCATTAAATCATCTCACTAATTTATGACACAATGGCTTTATATTATGCTACTCTGATGGTGGTCCTATCCTATTCGTGAGATTTCTTTCACAGCTCTTTTTTCCACAATCCAGACTTATTCACTGGATGGATATTTTTTTGTCACCTTGCTAAAATCCCTCATCTCCATTATTGGATCATGCACTTAGTTATTTCCCATTTTATACCAGTACAATTCCATTTTTTTCTTAACTTATATGACCTTGAACTGATCCCAATTAAGCTCTCTTATATTGGTTTCTTACTACTTTTCCAAGATACTAATGCCAAGATACTATTTCCAAGATACTATTTCTGTCTTGTGTTTTAAAACACTTATTTCCTTTCCTGTTGATGTAATTGATTGAATTCAGTAAGAAAGATGATTTCCATTTCATAATCTAAATCATACTTTCCCCAGGAGTTCACAGTCATAGAAAAGGATTTCAAATGTTAGGAACATTTTTTTTGGCTATTACACATTTACTATAAATTTACCAATTAAAGACATATTATGGTAGGAGCAAAGGTATTAGGAATCATGACGTAACTTTTCTTTCTGTCTTTTAGTATGCTACCTCTATAACTTTACATAAAAATAGGAGACATCAGTTTCTTGCTATTCCCCGTCAAAACTATACCAAGGACTATTGTGTGGTTGGCAGGTGGGGTCAAATATGTGACATGTTACCATATCCGCAAGCAGCATATTTCTTGTCCTGTTTTGTTGGAATAAGAATGGGAGGGATAAAAATAATGGAGTGATTCTGTAGAAAGGGAAACATATATGAAAGAGGAAGGGTTGGTTCATAGCTAGACCTCCCACAGTCTTAAAGGACAGCACAAGGGGCAGTGAAATCTCAATGAGGTGAGTAGGAAATCAAATGCTGGCCTGGAAAGGCCATTCGAAGAATATATCTGTCCTTTAAGTAATAGCAAAACAGCAAACTATTTTATTTCTGAAATAAATAGAACTTTGTTCATGTGTGTCAAACAGAGGAAGAAAAAACAATGTCTGCCATTTGACTGAATGACAACTTCAGGGAGATTTTTCTGTTCTCCTGAAAGGGAAAGATAGAAAGACGAGGAATTCTTAAACAGAGCCTATGGTCCCAGTGGACCAGATTATCCTACCTGCCAATTGATTGTACTTAAGGAGAGATAGGCACAGGTTAAACATTGAGGCATTCTCTCTGTTATTTCTGAGTGGAGCTACGAATTTGGTCCAGGCCTTGCCTTGGGTCCACTTCCTACTGAAGAGGGGGAGGCTCCCACGAGCCTCCTGAGAAGGATATAAAACTCTGAGGAAGATATGCAACTTTTCAGAAATTTTCAGTAGGAATTGTACACAGATTCTGGTCAGATGGTGGGTAAGTTCTGGTAACTTCAGTCAGCAAATTAAGGTATAACTTCTATGGATTAAACATGTAACTAAGTAGTAAGAGCTGTGAACTCAAAAAGAGTTTACTAGTTAATTAAGAAGATAAAGCCAAATGGAAAAACAAACAAAATAAGGCTATGAGAAATATACAAATATTTGTGCAAGACGAGAGAGCATTGATAGCTGCCATGGTTGGAGGAAACTTGAAAAAGCTGGTACGTCATGGTTTGAGACTTGAAAGTAGTTTGATGTAATATAGATAAAGAGGGAGGATAGGCCAGTGCTAAAGCACAGATCCCAGCTGCAGGAATAATAGGGCAGAAAGGAAAATAACCCTGCAGTACGTGTCTAGTATTAAACCTAAGCAATGTCTCCAAAGTTTGTCCCAACTAGAAAGATGTATCCATCATTAACCTATGGTAACTCCCTCTCCCCCAAAGTCTGTAAGTCTGTGAAATAAATTTGACTGTGTGATACTCTGGAACTTGCTCAGATATTTATGTCTACCAAGTTCCTAGGTTTGTGTATGTGCAATGTGGAGCCACCTGACCTGCTCATCAGGAGTTAAGACAGTTGTCTCTAAAGTTCCTGTAGGATACTGAGCCCTCCCCAATTCTACGCAAACTTGGGAAGCTTTGAACTTACATAGCAGCGCCTTTTGGAGTTAAGGTCAAAGACTTTTCAAAGGCTTTTTAAGAGTGCCTGCTACTTAGAAGCAGTGGACTGTGGGTCTAGAATCATGTTGTTCTTTACAAATGTACAGCCACTGAGATGAATGCGTTACCTTTATGAAAAGAGGTATGTGGTTTCATTATTTATTTATTTTTATTCTTGTGCAAGGCAGCAAAAAAAAATTCTTAATCTCTTTATCCCTCAGTTTCCATATCTAATAAACTCTTAGGAAAGTGGGCTGTTATACAGAGAAAATGTAAATAACAGCAAGAATAAAAAAGTCTGGTTGCATTTTTATATCTGGAGTAGAGGGAGACTGCATAGCAAGTGTCCTTTATCTTCTTAAAAAAGTATACTCAGGTGGTCCAACAATTGGACCTCCTAGTAGGAGTGCCATTTGGTTCTCAGAACAGAGTTAAGGGGCTTGGAAGTAACAGGGAGAAAGTAATTTTTTTCTGGAAAAAATAATTCCCATCTGTCAGTCTATCAGAAAATAACTCAAGTGGTATATTTTTAAACAGTATATGTAATATTAATATGTGCATGAAAATGCCATTTGATATTGCATCTTTTATGCACATGTGGTTGGTATTGCTCCTCAGGCTAGTCTCCTCTCAACCCATAGAACCCTGGAGTTTTTCCTTTTGCTCCTTAATGGTGGGAGTGGGGAGCTGGTATCCCCACTCATTTAAGAGCTCTAGAGACAATTAGTGTCACCTAAACCTTATGACCATGAGTATATTTATATATGTGTGTGTTCAAATATATGTATAAATCTTGCTTTTGTATCAAGGAGCGAGAATAGTCTCAATGTCCTGCCATTTCGAGACTAATCTAAAAATGATACAAATAGGGATATATTTGTAAGAGACTACAAGTCATTGATAATTTAAAAATAAAACCAGAGAAAATGAGAATAAATCATTAAATGGGGCTATCACAAGTTTATTGTGTATTTGGTCCCAAAGTGACCAAAATGACTGTTTCCCATCTAGTCGCCTAATTATTTAAAAAAATCTATAGAATTAACTGAAAAGGCTGGGACCTTATTCACCATTACACTGTAACAGCTACATACATAAGAAAGCATTTTTATATATAATGGATTTCTATTACCCTTGGTAAACACTTATTTTCTATTTTTTGAGGGTGAAAGGTAATTCACCTCAATAATACCCATTCATATAACTAACTACATGGAAGAAATTCATTAGGCTAGTTTTCTGAGTGTCAGAATATTAGCTAGTTATTGGTTGGGAATATTGGTCAGGTACTTCTGTAACCAAACCAAAAGGTCATCTTTACTTGAGACTTTAAACAGGCAACAAAATTATTAGTTGAGAATAATTTTCCCCACTACGAGGGATGAAAAATATTGGCTTTGCTAAGCATGTCACCTTAAGCATATACACACAGTAGACTCTGTGACATGCACAGATTTAACTGACGTGTAGTTTTTGAGTTGTCAGTCTTATCCTGGTAGTATTTCAGAATTAGTGAAGTTATTATCAAGAAGTTGTATAGTTATTGTTTTTATCCTGGTTCTGAACTTGTTCATTCTTTTTCATGGCTTATTCTACACCATTATTGTGATTCTCCCCTCATTCTTTTATTTACTTACATTTTTCATTTGGTTCATGTTTCACACTGGACTATATTACCTGTACCCTTTCTTTGTACAGAGCTGCTGTATTAATATTAAAGTTTTCAGTCTAAGTTCACAATTAATCAAACCTCAATCTTGGGCTAATTTTGTTCTTAATTTGTCATGTGTAGCTTCATCTAAGTGTAATTGCCTAAGGAGGTGCAGCTCTCTTCTATTCTGACCCTGTAATATTGCTAAGATTGGGGTTTAGAAACTTCCCCCTCTTTACCTAAGACAAAAATAATTCTCAGTGGGCCACAGCCTTTTTACTCAGAGGCTACTTATCCTCTGATGATTTTCTGTATCTCACTAACAAACATTCCTCTAGTTGCAGCAGCTGGGGTTAAAAGTGGCCTTCTTCCTGCTTCCTGTGATTTTATAATTTACTGTTGAACTCTATTATCATTATATGATCTTAGTTGATATTTCAAAAAGCATTTAAGTTTTAACTTTTCTGTCATCGTTGAAAACTCACTCGTTAATGCCTTAATTCTCTAAGCTTACTGATGCAAAGAAGTACTTTGAAACCTTTTAAGTTTAATCACCTCTCCAGTTTCAGAGAAAGTGTAAAGAAGATATCTATCTTTCTACACATAAACTACACATATATATTTGTATATATAGTATATATGTATATAATCTAAAATATATATTCATATATATTAACTATCTGTGAGTGTGTGGGTATGTGGATGTATCTGTGTATTCATGGAGTGGGTCTCATGGCTGAACTTTAGACGAGGAATTGGATGGCTTTCTTGCTTCCCTTGCAAAGCTGACTCTGATTCAGTGTTGACAGCAGGGCATGCAATCTCTCATCTAACATTCATTTTGTTTTTATATATCTTTTGTGATAATTCATGTTTGTATTGTTCACCAATTTCCAACATTACCTTCAGAAACTCACATTACTTTTTTCCTTCTATATCTTTGCAATTGACAGAAATGTTTCTTAGCTGCATAAGTGCAATACATGTGAAGTTTATTTTACCTAAACTATAGTGATGTATACACTTGAAGCCCAGTGTCACTTGCATACTCAAAAGACCATCCCTCCTGCTCTATTAGCCAGGTCTTTATACTGGTCTTTCCTCTTTTTTAAGTGGGAATTTAGAGCGTAAGCCATATCTGTCTTCAAGTATGGATTCTAAAATATATCTGTAAACCAAATTCAATTAACTTGGGTTATCTGCTCTCTTTTTCCATCTGTCATTGAAAAATAAACATAGGATATCGTAGTTTTTTCATAGAATAATTGCCGTTTTTCAAGTGCCTCCTGTATGTCACACCTTCTACTAGGAGTTTTTTATACATTATGTCATACTCTAATCTTTGAATGAAGTAGATGAGAAATCTGAAACTCGTACAGTTTAAATAACTACCATATAGTTACCGGTGGCTGAATTTGAAATCACATATGAAGTGTATATGAAAATAAATATTTGTATATATTCTTATATGTATTATTAAATTATATTCATATATGTGTGTTTATACCCAGTATGATGAAGCCATGCAAGTTACCTGGATCATCTTGTGCCATGTATGTGACGTCTCAGTCTATATTTGAAATGCAGATTAGGTGATAAATTCTAGCTTTTTGCCTGAGGAATAGAAATAGGTAGCTAATGTCAGCACTTTGTATCATAATTTTCTTACTTGGAAAAAGAAGATATGATTTATAATTTTCGTTGTTTTTTTTTCTTTTTAGAAGCAAAATGCCCATACTGAGGACTCTCTCTGATATAATTTATTTTTGGACTAGTAGGATATTTTAAGCATATTCATAATTAGTGACCTGTAAAAATGAAGACATGGCTCCACTAGATATTCTGCAGAAGTAGTTATATTCCTCCATGTAAAATAGGAAGCATGTGCTCATAAAAAAAATAAACTGTCAACTGTACTACTTTATTTTCCCCCAGGCTGATTAACAATCACTGGTCTTGGTAAGATTGATAGTTAAGTGTGATATGTGGCCTGATTTTTGCCTTGAGTTCCCTCTGGGTATTGCTTGGGCACTTTTTGCAGAGTTAATTTAGGAGACTGTATCAGCGTATCAGTGGGTTTCTATTCTTGAAAATCTTGTTGTGCTCAAGAGGAGAGTTGATTGCAAGCTCTGCCCGTTCTCTTAGCTGCCAGGGAGTTCCTCAAACCTCAAAGCTTACAAATTAGTGCAGTTTAGTGATTTGTTTTAGGCTTTTAGCTACAGCATTTGCGGCTATAAAAGTAATGTTTTTCCTATGCTTTTTGAATGTAGTTATTGTGTGATATAGTATAACCCTGTACCATTCTGGCTATTGTGTGATTGATACAGAAACTGCTTCGATAGGAAACCATTTCAAGCGAGAACAGGAAAGGTATTATATTCAGCTGTAATGCCATGCATTTCTAAACAGCTGATGTTTTCTTTAACTGATAACCACCCCCCAAATTTTCAGAGGCAGTTGAGCCTTTAGAACTTTAACTCTTAATTCAGTCTGGCTGCAAGAGCAGTGCCCTGAAATTCACTATACATTCACAATTCACAATGTGGAATTCATTAATTCTTAGTATAACTGGGTGCTGTGATTGTTGTGTTTTAAAGTCAGACCTCTTTAAGAATATGGAGAAACATCGATTTTGTGAATTTTTCTCTAAAGAGTGCTTCTTCATATTCAAGCCAGATAGTTGAAACTAGCGGTCTATGACTTTCTGCACACTGAAAATTGTGATAATGTTGTTAAATGGAGTGGGCCATCATGTATTTTGCAATCTAAGAATCTCAAATTAAATTGCAAGCCTTTGTAAAGGAATAGAGTAAGAGATGAGTCAAATCAAAGTTCAAAAGAGTTTAATCATAGATTGTATGTTTTTCCTACCTCACATATTTAATGATATAGCTGGGAGTACTTACAAAAAATAGTGCACCCTGTTTTTATGTCTTTCTTTACTCCTAATTTTTGTATTTTATGATACCTTGGATGCAATGATCTATTTTGGATGAAGGTGGATAGTGTCTTAATGATTAGGTATAAAATTAGATACCTAAGATGCATCTGTATGTTATGGTTTATAATTTAATTGGATATTATAAATATTAACAATTAATATTAATTCAATTAAATGTCTAAAAAGAGCTGGAATAGAGATTCTTATGAACTTGAAAATGCTATTTAAATATCTTTAGTTGTGACAAAAGGTAAAGTCTAGATATTTTTAAAGATTATTTTAAAATTGTTCTAAGAATCTTTTCTGGTGGCTTAACTATTGACAGCTTCTCATTCATTGTACATAGCTGTCATCCTCCCAACAATCATTATGACATTGCAGAGGTTTTCTCATTATTAATGAAAAACTCAGCATTTCTACAAATGGGAAGTGTTTGATAAAGCAAGTAAATGAAAACCAGTAAAGCAAACTTCCAGTATACTATTGTGTGCTGTTCTGGGGGGATTGGATTTGAAGTTGCATGTGGAGGAACAGGTGAGTTAGTCTGGTCAGGGTATTGGCCCCCAAATAGGCAGAATCAGCTGGAATCAATTTATTGCTATTACAGGAAAGTTGGGCCCAGGTCATGGGAATTAGTAGGATGGATCAAGGCAGGATGAGGTGTCTGCTTGTCAGAGACTGAGAGGCAGATTAACATGCAGGTGGTTTTGGAGGGAGTGCTCTTGGAAGAGAGGGAGGGAGCCGGAATTCAGCAGGGGGAGAAGTTGAGCTGCGATTCAGTTACAGCAGAGTCCTAAGCTGAGCAAATGGGGTACTGTGAAGTTGGGGTAGACCTTCAGAGATGTCCCAGATAAAGATCCTTTTCATCCCCTTTTCCACCAGTCACTGGGTGTGGGCTGCCCCTGGGGAGGGGGCAACATATCTCAGCTTCTCTTGGGTTGAAGGCAAATCCTGGGAGAAACTCAACTGTGAGCAATCAGAAGGTAACACTCTTGGGCGTTGGGGGAATGAATGCCTTCATGCAGAAGGGGTTCTGGACAGTGCATCACATCTTCTAGACATCACCCCTGTGGTGTTCATATTGGCTTGCTTATGAAAGTTTATCCCTTCTGGGAACTGGTCCTCTGAGAGCAGGCCTCTTGTCTTAGGGATACAAACAAGAAGAAAGTCTGTGGGATAAACTTCAGCCCCTGCTGCTGCTCCTGAACTCTGATACTCATCATCCCATTTTTTTTTTTTTTTTTTTTTTTTTGCGGTACGCGGGCCTCTCACTTTTGTGGCCTCTCCCGTTGCGGAGCGCAGGCTCCGGACACGCAGGCCCAGCGGCCATGGCTCACGGGCCTAGCCGCTCCACGGCACGTGGGATCCTCCTGGACCAGGGCACGAACCCGTGTCCCCTGCATTGGCAGGCGGACTCTCAACCACTGCGCCACCAGGGAAGCCCCATCATCCCTTTTTTAACCACCTTTTCTAGATCTCCCTTACCCCCAGCTAGCAACTCTAATGGGCTGGTTGGTGTAAGTGACCCTGAAGGGCTTGGGATCCTGGTCTCTATGGCCTTTTCAGGCTGCTTCCACAGCTGCTGCATTTGTCAGTTTGCTTCCAGAATCAGGAGCGAGCACCAACAGATACTTAAGTGGGTCACCTGGGTGCCTGATGTCTTCTTCCCTCCTCACATTGAGTTCATAGCAGTCTTGCCTTCTCTTAACAATCAGGGTTAATTGTCCCTGCCTGAAAGGTGACTTTTTCTTGCCTGCTTGTCTTTTGCACAAGGAACTCACAGTGGCTAGGTGGCAACTGTCACAGGAGTTTGAGACTCTTGCTCTTTTCCCTGGGGGATGTGTTACCCCTCTGGAAACTGGGAATCTTAGCCACACAGGGTCTATAATTATGGGGATTGGAAGCACAGATACCCCATATGGGTTACTAGGAGTGAAGGTAAAGGGACTCTTGGACCTGTGTGTTCTACTTGCTAGGGACACAGGTCCACATGATGATCATTCATTTAGGGTTATACTACCTCCTGTGGGTGGGTACCTGATCCACTCAGGGTATTCTCCCCAAGTTGCTCTATTAGATGCTCTTTCTTCTATCATCCTATCAGATCAGCAGCTTTTGAGTGGCACATGATGTGATATAACCAGTGGATTGTATGATCACATAGTCATCGCTGTACTTTCTTTTCTCTTCAGAGGATCCCTGTGTTCAGTGCAGTGTTATGAGGGATCCTATTTGGGTGGATTACATATTCTGAAAGCCCTTGGATTGAGGTGCTTGCTGAGGCCTTGTAGGCAGTAAATATAAACCCATATCCAGAATATGTGTCAATTCTAGTCAAGATGACTCTCTGCTCCTTCATGTCTGAACGGAGTCCAGTGTAGTCAGTTACCACTGAATAGCTGGCTAGTTTCCTTGAGGCATGGTATATGTCAGGGTCTCTCTTACTGGTAGGTTGGACATTTAGCATCAGTGGTAGCTGATAAGCCTGTATGAATGGGAGCCTGTGCTACTCAATATATGCATAGTGTCCATACTTTTCACTGTGGCTGCTTTCTTCTTGCACCTATTGAACAACACTGAGGTGACTGATGACAAGCTGACTGATGTCAACTGGTCAAGTCTTTATGTCTATTTGGCTGTTTATTGCTTTACTCTAATTACTATTGCTCTGTAAAAAGCTGTCCAAACTTAGTGGTAGAGAACAGCCACTTTATTATGTTCATGGAGTCTGTGGGCCAGGAATTCATACAAGGGACAGTCAGAATGGCTTATTTTTGCCCCATAGTTTCTGGACCCTTACCTGGGAAAACTTGAAGGCAGAGGGTGACTTGACATCTAGGAACTAGAATCATCTGGAGGCATCTTTATTCTGGCTGACAGCTGAGACCTCATCTGGTTGGCAGGTAGAATGCCTATATGGGGTGTCTCCATGTGGGCTGTCGCATCGTTTGGGCTTCATCACAGCATGGTGGCTGGATTCTAAGAGCATGTATCCCCAGAGGATAGAAGTCGTCTCCTGGGATCTTGCTTGGGCAGCCACGTGCATCAATTCTATATACTCTTGTTTGAGGCAGAGACAAATGTCCACCCAGGTTGAAAGGAAGGGACTATAGATCCCACTAGTTGATGGGAATAGTGCCAAGTTCACATTGGAGGAAGGATTTGTGTGATTAGAGAAATTTTTGCAGCCTTCTTTAGAAAGTACAGTCTGCAACATGACTCTTTCATGGTGGATGCTCTCTTGGGGGCAATAACATGGTAGACAAAGATCTGTCTACTTTGTGCCCACTCCAGGCATCCAGCCAACCAACCAGCCAAGCTATTCACTGCCAATAAATAAACAAGTAAGTAAGTATATATTCTTACCTCATCTACTTCTCTTTCCACACAGAGTGTATGATCCCTGAAGTTCTGTCCATGTTCTGAGGGTAGATTTCCCCTCACCACTGACTTTGAAGACACCCCCTAGTGGGGTGCAGTTCCTTTTTAGTATGTACCACATATCAAGCCAAACCAATCTCTAGACCATTATTGGACTTGGTGATTATAAGGGACTTCCCATGCAGTCACAGGTAGGAGTTGATGATAGGGAGCCAGTGCTCATTAGTCAGGGTAGATGTAGGGGTCTGGACCACCTCCTCTGCATGTAGCTCACTTGTGCATTCTCTGTCTACTTGTGCTCAGTCCCAAATATACCATTTTTATCTAATAATGGATTAGTTCTGGGCCTGCTTGACCTTGCATGACTTGGCTGACAGAATCCAGCTTATAATGGACATATTTGGCTACATGGTCTCTTGATAGCCTGTGGTCAGGCACTCTGCCTCAACAAGGCTCAGTAGTACCTTATAATCTATTTTCAAATGATTTTTAATTCTCTCTTGCAAATGACATGGGCTTTCTTAAAATCTTTAGGTGTTTATGCTGTAATTCTCTTACTGTGGCTTGCCATAAATTCTATATGGTATTTTCTCCCACCAGAGATACTTCTAATATCGTGGAGTTTGTGGGATCATATGGCCCAAGCTTCAGGATTTCTTCAGTGAAACCTGCACCTTCTGCAAAGCCTTTGACTTCCCTATGCCCCATTCCAACCCAGCATCCTTCTGTCACACATGGTAAATGGACCAGATCAGTATTCCTAGCATAGGATGTGTTCCCTCCTGAATTTAAAGAGGCCTGTTAGAGATTTTGCTTCCTTCTTATTGATGAACAATGTGAGATGCAATATTTTGTCCTTTCCTTATAAAGAGTTGTCCTCGCATTACTCAGGTCTTAGAACCCTAAAACTTTCATTGGTAAGATGTTAACTTTGCATTCTCTGAGCACATGTGTTTTTCCAAGGCTTCTAAAGTACTTGCCAATTTTTGCTTATCTGGCCCACTTAATAGGATGTGATTGATATAATAGACCAATGTAATGTTTCACATAATGTCCAGTAAGTTCATATCCTTATGGACTATAAAAGGATGAAAAACTTATAATCTTGGGTCAGGATGGTAGATGTATACCGCTGTTTGCCCCATGTGAGTAAGAACTGCTTCTGGTTCTTCTTGATAGAGATGGACAAGAATGCACTTGCTAGACCAATTATCAATTACTGTTACTTAAAGTTGTATCAGTCTGCTTTAGCAAAGATACCACAACTAGCCACGCACCTGTGATTGATGCTTCTACTTGGTTGAATATCTGGTAGTCCACTCTCATCTTCCATCATCCATTTGGTTGTTGTATTGAGCAGACTAGTGAATAAAATTAGGACATAATGTCTCCTTTAGGGTTTTAAGAGTGGCACTAGTATCTTCCATTCCTACCGATAAACAATATTGTTTGTGATTTGCTATCTTGGTTTAGGGTTGGGATAATAGACATTTTAGTGACTCCCCTCACCCTGGCTGCCACTCTGCTGCTTTTTATGATTAATTGTGCTAACATTGCTACTGAGGCTTAAGTGCTTCAAACTGGCCTGTATTATTTAGAGATCCTATCATTCCCACTGCTGTCAGGGAATCCAAGTCTGTAATGACATCTCCTACTGTCAGTCCTGACCTCAGCAATGTCAAGACCCCTCTCACTGGTGCAGACAGTCAGTTGCTGATTTCTCTGGCTTTAAATAGTATATGTACTCAAGCTTTCCCACTCTCTTAACCTTTTAGAAATATTCTTTGTTTAGCCACTCTGTGATAAGAGTATAGTGTTTGGTCTGGTTAGCCCCATTTTTTGAACAGCCCAGAGATAATGGAACCCCTTTCCCCAAATAACTAGTAGTCTTGGTAACATTTAAAAATACTCCATTGTCATGCATCGTATTTCTACGTCTGACCAATTATACATTTGGTTTCCAAGAGGATTGTTATGGACTAAATTATGTCCCCCAAATTCCTATGTTAAAGCCCTAACCTTCAATGTTACTGTATTTGGAGATTAGGGCTTTAAAAAGGTAATTAAAGACAAATGAGGTCGTAAGAGTGGGACTCCAAGAGGACTGCTGTCCTTGTAAGAAAAGGAAGAGATACCAAGAAAACACTCACACAGAGGTATGAACACAGCAAAAAGGTTGACACCTGCAAGCCAAGGAGAGAGGCCTCTGGAGAAAACAGTCCTGTCAGCACCTTGAACTTGGACCTCCAGCCTCCAGAACTGTGAGAAAATAACTTTTTGTTGTTTAAGCCACCCAATCTGTGGTTATAGCAGCTTTTTTGTTATGGCAGCTCTTGCCAACTAATTCAGGGATCAATAAATAAACTGACTACAATAGCACATATCTATCCCCCTTACTAGGAATAAAACATACTCTGTCTTTTGATCTACTTTTCCTTTACGTGCCATGTTTCTGTTTCCGGTATTTCTATTTCACCTAGTAAGGGATGTCCCTTGCAAGCCAGGTTTGCAAGCCTGTTTTACTAGTATTATTGCACTATTTCCTGGGGTCCTCACTAGGGTGTTAATAAATCCTTTATCACAGGAAGGTACTCCCATGTCAAAAAACTCTCCCTTATCCAGCTTTCTATTCTTTCCCATCTTAATCCAGCACCTTCAAAATCTGTTTCCCTGCATATTCTTCCAGCTCCTGCTAGTACTTATTGGCTAAATCCACTTCCTTCAGGGCATAGTGTTCTTTCTTCCTTGGCAATTCTAATACCTCCATGGCTGGGTTATGTTTTAATTTAACCCTGGTTATTGGATTGGCTACCAGTGTGGGCTTTAGGGTTAGTTTCTAAGGGAGAAAAGTTTTGTCTTGCTGGACAGAGGTCTCTGCATCAATGAACTCTCAGTGATCCAACTTTATGTCGCATTCCCTGTAGACTCAAGCATCTTCATACTCAGCCCCTAAGTTACTCTACAGCTCTGCTGGCAATGTTGGCGAGGTCCTGTGGCTCTTGTGGGCCATTGTCCCTTTCCTCCCTCTGCAGGCTCAGCGCTTCCCCAGCCAGCTGTGACTTATTCCTAGTTGTGGACCTAGGCAGGAGAGGACACGGTGGCAAATCCTCAGTGAGGCTCATGTCCTCTTGCGGAGAACTGTCATTTGACTTGTCTTCAATCAAGGAGGAAGTAGGAAGCACTAGTCTCTAATGGGGAGGAACGTGCCACTTCTCGAGGCATACATAGTCCAGGGAACCTGATAATCAAGATTGTTGCATGTGTCAAACCCGATGTTCATTTCCTAAATCTCCAGGGTCCACAGCTTCCCAACTCAGCCCTTTATTTTGAAGTAGCCGACTTCTTAGTTGAATTCATCTGTATCTAGAGCCCCTAACATAATTAAATTCTGGACCTGACCCTCAATAATTTTTTTTACCTTCTGTTTGTAAGGAGATGAGATTGTTTCCATTTACCGACAAGAAAACTCTCTGGCTTTCACACTTGATCTTAAATTGATAATTGTATTAGTTTTCTATTGCTGTTTTAACAAATTACCATAAACTTGGTGGTTTAAAGCAATAAAAGTTCTCTTACAGATCTGTAGGTCAGAAGCCTGACATGGGTCTCAGTGGGGTAAAATCAAGGGGTCAGCAGGGCTGTGTTAATTTCTAGAGGCTCTAAGGGAGAATCCATTTCCTCTTCCTTCCTGGCTTCTACAAGCTGCCCATATATCTTGGCCCATAGCCCATTTTTCCATCTGCAAAGCTGGCAGTGTTGCATCTCTCTGTGCCCTTTTTCCATAGTCACATCTACCTCTGATTACATTGGACGCACCCTGAAAATCCAGGCTGTTCTTTCTATTTTAAGGTAGCTGATAGCAACCTTAATTTCACTTGCAGCCTTCATTCCTTTTTGCCTTGCAACCTATGTGGAAATCTTTGATGAGGGGGCAGTATTCTGATGCCAGCCTTCCATTGTTTTTCCTCAAGTGCATGGGTAGTCCCCAGCCATAACCATCTAATTCTGCACTCCTTGCAGTTGCTACTTACCCCAACCTCTTAATACCTGAGGCATTGTATACACCTTCCTCTAGTATATCATCATCTCAGTTCACCTAGGTAAGCTAGAGATAGAATTATGAAAAGCTCAAGCAGTCCTCATCACAGATCTCAGCAAATCTCAGCAAAGAACTGTTGCTTCCACAACATTCCTTTGATGAATGAATTCTTTTCTCTGGGGAAATTTGTTACCACTGTCTTGTGTTTCTTCTGTCTCTTGTGTTCTATAGAAAATGGATCTTTTATTTTAAAGGACCTTAACTGTAGCAATTTCAGTTTTTCTTATGTTGAAATTTTTTTCTTGTCCATCTTAGATTCTCACTGGATAATAAGGATCTGCCATACCTACCAGTGTGCCGTGAATTGGTTGTTGGAAGTTAGGGGAATGAAAATGGAGATTAGATGGTGTGTCAGAAAGCCGGACCTGGCTCAGAATTCCAGCTACCTCTGTGGTATTTTGGCCATATGTGCCAACTCTTTAGGGATTTTGAGATCCTGATTTCAGAGTGTGAGTTATAGTCCTTACTCATTTTTACTTTTTTGAAAAAATTAAAAGTGATACATATTTTGTTCCACTATCAATTATCAGTTATTGGAGAAATATATGTGTGTGTGTATGTATGTGTATGATATTGAAAAGATCTTTGCAATTTTAAAAACTATTAAAGAATTATAAGATACTGTTTTCTTACCCAACCTCCATTTTCCTGCCGATATTTTACAGGACTCATTTTCCCTCAAGAAGTAATTATATAAACCTGAAGCAATTTTAATGGCATCTTCATAAGTTTTACATTTGTAAGTTACAGCCTAATTCTATTTTAAAATGTATACCTATTATAGATGTTGAATAAATTGATCTTTTCAGATAAAGGAAAATTACCTTGTGAGTTTTCCATCATTGGAGTTAGTCTTGTTTATGCAGAATTTAAGAACATATGTGTATCATTTGATACTTCTCTTGGTTGTTATGTATATATAATGAAAGTTCAGGTTTCTCTGTGAATAATTTATTATGTCTATAGAGAACTTTTATTCTCAGAAATAATAGATGAGAGGAATATTGGCCATATTTAAGTTTGCTGTAAATAAACTTCCTTATTCCAAACAATTTGAGATGTTCCAATAGTACTTCATAGTAAAGGAAAGTAATAATATTTTCTAACAAAGAAATCTGTTTCATAGATGATGCTTATCTGTATCCTTTGCTAATTCCTCCTCCTCTTAGTTATGAGATATTAGAGATTCTCAGAATTCTGTTCTTGTCACTCTTTTTCTCCTCACTCTGCACCTTCTTGCCTTAAGACGTTTTCCAGACCATCTCCCTCTGATGACTTGCGGACTTATACTCCATACCAGATCTTTGTTCTGAGCTCCAGAGCAACACAGGTAACTGCCTCTTTCACATTTCCACTTTGATTCCTCAAAAGCATCAAAATTAATATGTCAAAAGCTGGACTCTTGATCTTTGCCTAAATCTTTCTCCTCAGCTTTCCCCTTTTCGTTAAAGGTCACTCTGGTCTACGCAATTATTCATATCATCCTCCTGGAAGTCATACTTAACACCACCATCTCCTTTATGCCACTTTAACCAGGCCCCAAAAAGGTCTCAAATGTACTGTTGCCACCACCCTGGTCCATGTCATTTTTATAGTTTGTCTCTATAGAAGCAGTTGTTTCTTAACTGTTCTTCCCCCAACCTTTTTGAACAACTTACTTCATACACCTCTGTACAGACATCCATACGTCAAGCCTGCGTGATTTTTGAAAAAAGTCAGATTATGTCACTCCTCTACTTTAAAAGTCATTCAGGAATCGTTCCCATTCCTCTGAGGATAAATTTGAACTCTCATGCCATGCTTACAAATCTAAGATGTGGTCCCTGCCCACCTCTGTAGCTTCATTTTGAATTGCTGCTTTCTTTAAACATGGTGGTGGAGACACAGTTGTTTTTATTTCGTCCCATAAACCTGCTAAGCTCTTTCCTGCTTTAGAGTCATTGTACATGGCTTATCCCTTGCTCTGAAATTTTCTCCCTAGTATTAGTCAGGGTTCTCTGGAGAAACAGAACCAACAGGAGATTATCTATCTATTATCTATCGATATAGATATATATGGTCAGAGATTTATTATAAGAAATCGGCTCATGTGATTATGGAGGCCGACAATTTCCAAGATCTGTAGTCAGCAAGCTGGAGTCATAGGAGAACAGATGGTTTATAGTTCTAGTCAAAAGGCCATCAGGCTTGAGACCCTCAACCCAGGAACAGCCAGTGTTTCATTTTGAGTTTGAAAGCAGGGAAAAAACCCTGTGTCCCAGTTCAAAGACAGCGAAGCAGGAGGAGTTCCTTCTTATTTGGGGAAGGTCAGCCTTTTGTTTTATTTAGCCCTTCAACTGATCAGACAAGGCCCACCAACATTAGGGAGGGCCATCAGCTTTACTCAGTTTATTGATTTAAATGTTGTAAATTCATCCAAAAACATCTTCATAAAACCACATAGAATACTGTTTGACCAAATGTCTGGGCACCCTGTGACCCAGTCAAGTTTACATGTAAAATTAACTGTCACATTCCCCTTACCCTTTACCAGTCATTTCTGCCTAAGATTTTTCAATTCACAGATTAAAAATAGAGCAGCCCACCGTGATCACTCTGTTGACTTAACTTTAAGTCCACTGTTAAACCTCTCATAGCTTCATACATTTTATCTTTGAGTGCTTATCATGATTTATTATTCTGTATTTACCTGTGAAATAATTTGTTTGACATGTATCTTCCCCACTAAATTGGATGACCCAGAAGAACAAGGACTGCTCTAACTTATTCACCATTTATACATGGAGCACTTTGCAGTTTGCCTGACACAGTAGTTATTTTATTGGGGCTGGGGCATGAATGGATATATTCATAAATGAGCTCTTTAAGTTTGTCATAGAAGTAGAACATTGTGTGATTTTATTTATTTAGTCTTGTTCTATCTAGAAATGCTTTCACTTCCCATTTCTGGTGCCTTGTCTGCCATTGATCCTTCCCTGACTACCCCAGCACACTCACATCACATTCTGTGAAGCTGAGGTTTTCTTGCACTTGTATTTCAATGCCTTCTGGTTTAGTACTTAATTGCTCTCTATTTATCTTTGGTTACAATTGTTCATTAAGCAAATCATTATTAGACATTATGTACATAGCATGGTACTTTCTAGACGTTCAGGAAAACATTCAAACAATTTTGAGAATGGTCTTTGTCCTCAGATAACATATACTCCCATTGACAAGACAAGGAAATTCATAATCATGCCCATGATACCATCATTTACTGAGAATGAACCTTGTGTTAGAAACTTTATTTCATAAATTCTCAAAATACTCCTTTAATAGTGTCTGAATTCAGTGGAAGAAGCTGAGTCTCAGACAGATTGTATAATTTGTGAAAAGTTATGTAGCTAATAAGCGCCAAAGCCCAGATTAGAAGCCAGAATTGTCTAACCCCACAATCTGTATGCATGTCTCTTAACAATATAAAATAGCACATCATGACATGGGCAGAGAATTGGAGGTTTTGCATGAAACATAGTTTGAAGTTGTGTGTATTTGAATGGATATTTGAGACACAATTTAAGTGGTAGGCATAGTTTATTGTTGTTTTGTGAGCTTTTAAAAATGTGTTTTAATCATGATTACTTTATAGTTGAAGAGAAAATAAAATGATAACAAAGGCACTATAACGCATATAGCTGACTTCATGTTTTATTATATCTCATTTTTAATGTTCTAGAGCTTTTAAAACAGTTATACAGCATATATGTTTGGGACATCAAATATCTGTGTTATTTTGTGGTTCTACCCCAATATTACCCTACTGCATGGAATAGTATAAACTAAGTGTCAAAGTAAGTAATATGACTACTTTTGTCCGCAAAAGGAGATCATATTTTATGCCGTCTTTCTAAAAGGTTAAGATTTGTTTTTCCAATTAGGTTTTACTCATTCAGGATAAGAAATCTTATGATTATCAGTCTCTAAGCCAAATGGTGGAAGTTGAGTTACATTTTAAAGGAACTGTGATTTTTCTTTTACCATATTAGCTTGTACCTGATGTTATTATATAGTGTTATAGGGAAAAGTCTTCCCAGAGGTGACGTTACAGAGATGCATACAGTGAAATAAATAATTCAGTTGAAGCAGGCTGTATATGTTACTGCTCCAATATAATACACTGAAAATAATAAGAAAACTTTGAAGCATATTTCATAAGGTGAGGCTTCAGAGTGTATGTACAGATTCAAAATACTTGAACAATTAAAATTTTAGAGTATTTTGAATCTTTCCAACTTATGAATGGCATGCATTTTGGCAAATGGATAAAAGGTACATAAATTCATTTGAGGTATTAGAACACCATATGTGATACTAGAGCTAGCGATTAATCCAAGCAATATTTGCTATAGACAGCTAAACTTCCTGTGAGAGGGCAATATGTTTTATTAGTAAACCATCTCATAGATATTCCTGTATATCAGTGTAGTGGTGGAGTATGCCTAAATAGTTGTGTTAAACTTGGTACAAGGGAAGCAGAGAATTCAATCATTGTTTGTCAGCTGTATACATGCTAGAGAATGTGTATTTAAGGACCTAGTAAATGTAAGCTTCAAATTTCAGATTCATGAGCAATTTTATCTTATGTAAAACTTCTCTGTGATGCAAATTCACCCCTAAAACCAAACTATCACCTAATGTTTGTTGAGCATGTGGCAGATTTTGTGCTAAGGTTGGAATGGCATAAAACAATGCCTAATAATAACATAATAATTGAAA
Source organism: Monodon monoceros (assembly GCF_005190385.1). Taxonomy (NCBI): domain Eukaryota; kingdom Metazoa; phylum Chordata; class Mammalia; order Artiodactyla; family Monodontidae; genus Monodon; species Monodon monoceros. The sequence continues at coordinate 122,258,608 of NW_021703778.1, read as the reverse complement.
TTGCACCCATGGTAGGGCAGGTACTTATATGTATTGTCATTTTCACACCATGACAAAGAATGCATTATTGTTATTCTCATTTACTGACTAGAATACCAAGCTTGGAGGGATAAATAACATGTTAAGTTCACCCAACTAGTAGGTGGCAGACCAAGGATTCAAACCCAAGCAGAATGACTCTGAAGCATCATTGTCAATCACTTTGCTACTCCTTCCAGGCTCAGAGTAAAAATTTAAACTGAAAATCTAGAAAGAAGTGAGCACATGTTTTAAGAAAACTAGTTTGGTAATCTATCCTAGACACATCTTTAGCATGTGGAAAAAAAAAAAACAACTATTGTTATATTATGTGTATTTATATCTTGATATTTGCATTGGGCATATTTCAGAAATAGAAGTCTTTGTGTTGAAGGTGATAAAACTGAGGAAAGTTTTCTTCTTTTATGTTGAATATTAATCTGTCTTGAAACAATTAATGGTTGCATTTTGATTAGATCTTCTTTTGATCAGTTATAGACCTTTTATTAGTTCTGGTACTAGGTTTATGAGAACTTCAAAATTGTGTAATAATAAAACAGACATGTCTAACTTGAATTAAGTCCTTGAAAGCAATTTTTTTCTGTTTAGAATTTTCACTTGCAGGAGAAAAATAAAGATGATCATTCAGAAACTCTTGTAGATAGAAAAGAGGCAAAAGATAGTTCCCTTCAAGAGTGATATAGTAGAGGCAACATTAGTTTTGTAAAAGCAGTGCGTTTATTTCGTATTACTGCTATAACAAATTACTATAAACTTAGTGGCTTAAAGCAGCTCAAATTTGTTATCCTACAGTTCTGGAGGCCAGAAATGTGAAATGGGTCTTAACGGGGCTAAAATCAATGTTTCTGCAGGGCAGCATTCATTCTGGAGGTTCTAGAGGAGTATCTCTTCCCTTGCTTTTTCCAGCTTCAGGAGGCTGCCTACGTTCTTTGGCCCATGGCCCTTCCTCCATTTTCAAAGCAAGCTTAGTAGCATTTTCAAATCTTTCTCCTAATCTGGCATTCCTACCTAAATCTTATGAGAACCCTTGTGATTCCATTGGACCCTTCCATCAGAAGGTAATCCAGGATAATCTTCACATCTCAAGATCTTTAATCATATGCAAAGTGCCATTTGCCATGTAAGGTAACTTAATCACAGGTATCAAGGGTTAGGATGTGGACATCTTTGGGGGCCTGTTATTCTGCCTACCACAGTCAGATTCTACAATATAGATTAAATTATTGTTTTCATATAAAAAACATACCTTTATAATTCTTGCTGCATGTGTATATATGCTCTAATAAAGTAACTTAAAATTAGCCATGAGAAAGCTCACCTGCTTTACACTCTGATCCACTGAATGAACCTTTAATGGCTCATTTCCTCCTTTTAACTATGTAAATTATACGCAACAAGGAGAGTGCTTGGTAATGAGCTTTTAGCAGTTACTGCATTTAAAAAAAAGACTTAATCAGTTTCCCTCACAAAACATTTTTTCTATTTAAATAAAGAAGAGTGGAGAATAATCTAAACCATTGTATTTTTATTTTAGCACTGGTTATCCCCAAGTTTATCTTTGCAGAGAAAATCGAAAAGTAAGAACATTTTTGTTATTCTAGTGAAAAAAGATTCTTATTATTATATAAAGAAACTGCCAGTCAAATTATGACTTCTTGATATTTTTATGAACACAGCAAAGCTTTTAAGGAGAGATTAAGAGGTTCCACCAGGTATGTTAACAGTTGGTACCTGCTTGCTTTCCCATATTTTGAATGATTGGTGATAAAAAGATGCAAGGTTTTACTTCAGTAACTAGGATGCTATTTCTTTGCATGTTAAACTACTTCTGAGAGATGAGTTTTGAGGAATTATTGGGAAGAAATTGCCATTTCATATTTAACATCATTAACCTCCTTACAGCAAACCTGATGGGCTTAGAGAAACCAGTGATTTGCATATGCATCTCCAAAAGTGGTGAGTGTTAGTGATTTCTACATCATTTTTATAATGATTGACAAGAAGTACCAGAGATGCTAAAACATTCTGCTCATTAAATATCTTTTCAACTTCTGATAGACTTTTTTTTTTTTTTTTTTGCGGTACGCAGGCCTCTCACTGCTGTGGCCTCTCCCGTTGCAGAGCACAGGCTCGGGACGCGCAGGCTCAGCGGCCATGCCTCACGGGCCAGCCGCTCTGCGGCATGTGGGATCTTCCCGGACCGGGGCACGAGCCCGTGTCCCCTGCATCGGCAGGCGGACTCGCAACCACTGCGCCACCAGGGAAGCCCTAATTTTTGATAGACATTTTATTAAAATTGCATAATGTAGTACTTTAAAATATTTTCCTTTCCTTCATGAACATAATTTAAAATAAATGAACATTCACAGGATCCATTATTTATTTGGCTATTTTTTTAAGAGTAGAATTTGATTTCTCATCAACATAGGGAAAGAGTATAGTCATTGTGCTTTATCCAGAATAACAATAATAATGATAAAGCAAAAGCTTACATAGTGCTTACTATTTGCCAGGTAATAGTCCAGGTGCTTTGCATATATACGTGTGTGTGTGTGTGTATGTATATATGCACATGCATGCATTGTTGTTATCCTCATTTTATATATGAGGAAATGACTCAAAAACAAATTAAATCTGAGTTCCATAACTAGTAAATATCAGCTGGGGTTTGAACCCAGTCAATCTGTCTCAACAGTCTGAACTCACAACAAAACAAATCATTATTGTATTTTTAAAATATTGTTAAGCAGTAATCCTGAAGAACATGCACATAATTCACCCCACGTAGAAATCTTCCGGAAGTTAGATTTTCAAAGGTAACTTTTTTTAGTTAACAGAGGTTGGAGTGTAGAATTCACAATGTTTATGTTTTAATGTAGATATTTAGGAGTTGTGGCCTTAAGGGCTCTAGGGTTTCTGTACTATGGGTTTAGGGACACGGTTTGTTTGAGAAGAGGGCGGTGAAGCTGTGTTTGCCTAGCGATGCATGTGAAGTTGAGAAAATGTTAATTTTTGATTCATATATATCTGGTGGAGAATGAGTGAGAGCTAAAGCTTTGTCCAATTCCTCCTTTGGAATGGCTGCTGGATATAGGTCCTTGTCTGTTTTCATCTGTTGGAAAGTCATGTTTTTGAGCTCATTTTGTTATGTTAAAATGCGTACATGTTTATTTAGCACACACAGTTATATAGTGCTTATTATGTACCAGACTCTGTTCTAAGTGCCTTGAGAATATCGATTTATTTAATTCTTGTAACAATCCAATGAGATAAGTACCACAATAATCCCCACTTTACTGGTGAGAGGACTGAGTAGGGAGAAATTAACAAACTGCCCAAGGTCACTGAGATAATAAGTGGCAGACCCAGAATTCGAATCTGGGCAGTCAGTCTCCAGAGTCCATTCTCTGTTCATAAAGTAGTCCAAATCTGTGAGAACAAGTTTCTCTTGGGAGAGGAGCCTCCCCTCTCCTAATTTTAGCCCAGTGCACACTTTTTCCTACTTTCCTGTCACAACTGGAATGAGGTAACTAAACACTATGGCACCCTACCCCCACTCCTTAACCCTTGAGTTCTCATCTACAGATCGTATTAATTCTGTTCTGTTCTCTCCTCTCCTCTCCTGTTGTTGCCTCTCCTTCTCTCTCTCAAATAAGTTGTATAGACTAATGGACTGGTAAGTTAATTTATATACATCTAAAGTGGCATTTTGTGTAAAGTACCTGAGAACCTCAGCTTAAATTGTTACCTAGGAATGAAGTATTACAGTAAAACTTTCTGATTATTGCATTTTAGCTTGGAGGGTTATCACAGTATTCAGCCAAAATTGTTTTGTAAGAGGATTAAATCCTTCCAATGACAAATAGCTTGTTAGAGGATTGCCACTGCTTATCAATCTTTCTGTTGATTTCTTATTGATCGTGGTCTGGACTTTTGAACTCTTAGTCATCACTCAACTCTCTATTCGAATACTACTTCTTTTTGGTATCACTTTCCTCTGCTGGAGTTTCTCTCTCACTTCCCTTTTTCTCTGATACTTGGCCCCTCCTTATAGTGTTTTCATTAGTCTACCTTTTATAGTCACATTTGCATTTAGAGTCCAGTAAGTAGAATGGTGAGCCATTTCTAGAAGCATTCATTGAATCAGGGATTACAGCTCCCCAGCGTGAGCAGAGTTGATAACATAAGTGAGAAAACAATTGATTTTGCTTTGGAATCAGACTTGCATATACTTGGTAAAGGGGCATGTTTTATTCTTTAGGCCAGGCATGGTAATATAGGCATCAAGGTAGGGATCTGTATCCCTGATTATAATATGAACTTCTTGGCTTGACTCCAGGTATATCAATATTTGATATATTTAATCTGCATTGGATGGATACATATGTGTAGGTGCATGCATATATTTTTGCAGTTTCTTAGTTGAATGAATAAAACAAAAAAGTTGAATACCTATCTGCTATGTTTAATTCACTGGGAATAATGAGATGAATATTTCTTCTTGCCATTGAGGAGTTACTTGAGTAGGAGAGAAAGAAGAGTAAAGAAGTAATTGCACACTTGTTTCTTCAAGAAGTGTTTGACATGTACTTCCTAGGTGCGGATCATACTAAGCTCTCTACATGTAGTTGTAAACCAGAGAGGTAGTGCTCCGGCCTCTGCTGGGCAGGCTGTGATCTTATGTGATATGTACAATAAGAGAAATGAACAGAGAACTTGATGATAGCTCAAGACAGGAAGACTTCTTAGAAGAAATGATGTGTGAGGGAGTCTTCATAAAGCTATCAGTAGCATTGAGTGAGGGAGAGTGTATTTCAGGTGGAAAGACCGGCATGTGCAATAAGTCAGCCCTTGGAGACTATGAGTGGGAAAACTACTGGAAAATAGATGGATGCGGGTGGGTGAGAGCAAGAAATAGACATGGAAGAGGCTAAAGAAGAGGTGGAGCCCATATCATTTGGGGCTTTATATGATATGCTAAAAAAATATGGATTTTTAAGTACTCTAGAAGGATATAGGAATCCCTCCACAGATTTTCAGCAAGTAATATGAGATAGTTTTACCTTAAAAAGCAATAGCAACCACAGCGACATAAAGGCAGCCATGTGGAAGGCTACTAGGATATAACTGGAGGCAAGGAGGACACTTAGTCATTGCAGCAAACCTGTTAAGGAATGACATGCATTGGCATATTTGTGTCAGTGTTAAATGAGGGAGGATTTACTGAAGAGGCAATTAAAAGAAGAAGCTAATAGAAGCTAAAAGCTGGATATACATGGAGAAGTGATTCTCAAATCCTTGGCTTGTGTGAATTTCATTTCTCAAGATGTAGAATATAGAAAAAGGGAACAATTTAAAGTTAGACTTAAGGAAGAGGGAAGAAGAAATGGGGAAATATTTGACTTATTTTTGAACATGTTGTGTCTTACATATTCGAAGAACCTCAGAGTCAAGTGAACATACCCTGTTAGTAGGTAGAGCATTGGCTCTGGAAATCTGGGGAGAGGTCTGGCTTAGCATTGTGCATTGACTTGGGGTCATCATTCATTTAACATATATTTACTTACCATCCATTCTGTGCCACATACTGTGCTTAAAGCTAGTGATTCAGTAATGAGTAGGATATGGCCCTTTTTCTCAAGGAACTCAGAATGGAAGAGCCAATAAGGGTGTTTGGGAGTCAAAGCTGTGTAGATATCTGAGGTCATCCAGGAAGTGTTTCTACTGAGAAAAGACACACCATGGAGTCTTAGGGAACACTAATATCTTAATAGATTGATGGTGGTGGAGAGGTCCTTGAATGAGACCGAGAAGCAGCAGTGGTAGGATGGCAGGTATTGAACCAGGAGAGGCATGGAAAAACAAAACAGTATACAATGTGAACTACAATAAAAGTTTTAAATGGAAGATAAAACAAAATGACATTTTTATTCAGAATTAAAGAGGTGTTATATATGACCCTAATGAGAAGAGTCACAATATAGTTGAGTAGAATTCAACTTTGCAGTGGTTCGGGATGAAAATACAAAGTAGACTGGAGCCCATGAATGATCGTAAAAGGAGAGAGAGTTAATTATTTAGATAAAATCTTTAGACAAATGTATTACTATCTTAGTTGTATTCAAAGGAAAAGGAGGTGGATGTGAGAGAAGGGATTTATCCATGTCTTGGCCAGAGTAGATCAGATAATAAATTACATTGAGGGGATGATGCATGGAGATGGCAGCAGTAGTGCTTAATAATATGCTTGTTCATCAAATTTTTAATTGGGTGACATCCTCAAAAGACATGAGTAGTTCTCATGGTGCCTACAGTCTAATGGAGCAAAATAGACAACAAATTTATATCTGTGTGTGTGTATCTATACACATACATTTACATATATAGATTATATCAGCTGGTAACAGTGCTGATGAGAAGGTAGGGAACAATGGCAGGAGGTTCCTATTTAAAGTACAGTAACCAGGGAAGACTTCAGGTGGTGACATTTCATCAGAAGCCTAAATTACATGGGGAAGCTAGGACAGAGCATTCCAGGCTGAGGGAACTCCGAGTGCCAAGACCCTGATATAGGAGTGTGCCTCATGTGTTCATGGACTACCATGGAACTGCACAGAACTAGAGAAAGTATCAATAATAAAAGGTAAGACCAGAGGGATAACCAGGGACCAATCATGTAAGCCCTGAACATCATTAAATGCATTAAACGTAACAAAGACTATTAAATACATTAGAATATATTCTGACTGAATGCAGCGGAAACCGTGGGGCCTGAATAGAGATGTGAGATTATCTATTATAGTTTTTAAAGGGATCACTCTGGTTGCTGGGTGTATGATAGACTAGAGAGGTTTGAAGTCGTCTGAGAGAGGCCCATTAGAAGGCATTTTCCATAGCTGAGGAGAAAGATGATGTGCTTTGGACCAGAATAGGAGATGGTGTGAAGATTCATGATTTGACTTTCTGTTTTGAAAGCAGAGGCTAACAGGATTGGCTACTGAACTGGCTGTGGGTAGGAAAGAGTGGAGATCAGAACCTCCTTGGGAATTTCAGCTTGAGTAATTGTGCAGAATTAGACTGACTAGATCTGAGGGTAAAACTTGGGAGTTCTGCAGTTCCTACTCCTTTACCTAGTATTGGGGATTGTAGGTAGACATTTGATGAATGTTTCCCTTAGTCTCAATTTCATCTTCAAGGAAGCACAGAGGGAAAGTTTTGTTTAAGGTGCTAAGAATCACTCTAGCTACTGTTTTTTGCTAATTTCTTTCATAGCAGAACTGGATTTCTAATTTGTCATTTTCCTGTGAACCTTCTCAGCCCCTCACTCCTATCGGTCAAATTAAATTTATTTTGAATGATTTTAACTACAAAATGGATTTTACATTCCTATCTAGAAATTATGTGTCTGCACACACATCCATACACTCGGGCATACTTTATGGAGGTGCCTGGATTTATTGGCACTAATTTCTTCACTATTGAGTATTTCTGCCTCTGGATGTCAGTTGCTTCATCTAAATTCTTTGTGTTAGGCATCATTAGCCAGCTTCTTTGACTCTGTTGTAGCTTTGAAGACCATAATCACATGCTCAAAGTCTGGCAGGATTTGATTGAGAATGACGATGACAAAGGAGACAGTAAGAAAAAGAATCAGAGTTGTGTCATTTCATCTCCTTGGGTAACCGCAAAGACATTTAATCTAAGCTTGCTGCTGTTTGCCTCGCCAAGGGCAGTGTGGGAACAGAACTATGCAATTAGCATGATGGTTCATTCAGGAAGAACAAAGATACGAGACCGGCTAGAGTTTAGGATTACATATATCCCATCTGAAATCTGACATTTTGCCCTATTTAAAACTATCTTGCAGTGAAAATTTGGATAGCATTTTCTATGGTGACTTCATACTGGTATATATTTCATATAATATACTACATGAGGACATTTTTGTGCAGTGCTCTACAAATTTATAATCTACAGAATTTTTATTTCTTAGAGGTAGGAGTGATGTGACCTTTCTTGGGAATTTTTTAACCTTCAAAATTCTTTCCTTAAAGTCTTTGTAGGGTTATTATTCTTAGAAGATAATTTAAAATTATAACTTGTATTAGTTATTTTAAGTGGCCATTTGGCTATGTTATTCTAGAGGGAACTAAACCATTAAAAAGTTAATTTTCTCTCAAAATATTTTGATCTTTCCCTCAAATTCACTCTCTTTTATTGACATTTATGCCAGTTAGTTACTTTAAATAATTTACTGCCCAATGCTAAATGGTTTATCCATAAAATTAAAAATTTTGATACCAAAGTTTTAACTATGGGCATCTTAAACACAGACATATTCTCATAATGGATAGAGTTAGAAGTTCTGGATTTATTCTACTTGGATTTGAATCTTGTTTGTATCCCTAGCCAGCTGAGTGATCTTGGGCAAGGCATTCAACTCTGTACACACATCCATATGGATGTTTTATGAGATCTTGTTTCTTCATGTGTAAAATGATGATATAATACCGGATTTCATAAACTTGTACATTAAAATGAGAAAAATGCATGTACAATACATCTCATGAGGCTTAGCAATAGTTAAACACTTTTTAATTCCTGGAAGTTGTTGGGTTTACACATGTATACATTCATTTACTAATGCTGGTTTCTGGATACTAGCTATCTTCAATTGATGTAGCTATCTCTAGTCCTGCAATAATTTTAGTAGATTTTCCTCTAATGATTGATTCAAACCTAAAAACCAACAAAAGCTGTCTCCTTCATTTGTATTCAGTGAAGGCAGATTAGACCGTGTTGTGGTTTCATGTTTTCTTTCCAGTTATTCTTAGAAGTTGTTGCTTTTAATGGTAAGATTAATATTCCATGTTATCTTTTTGCTTAAATTCAAGTTATGCTTTTAGGAGGATATCTTTGTTTAAGGAATTTTTGAGTCTGGGGGGAACAAAGTGCTTGAAAGTACTGTGTTACCGTGAAAAGATCAGATGTAATAATAAGATATCCCTGTTGTAAGAAATTATTGTCCTTTAGTGACAAGCCTTGTTCCTTCAGCAGCTTTTTGAAAAATGTTCCCATTTATCCTACTTCCTCTTAGTTGCTCTGAGAATTTTAAAGTAGGTGACTTTTTGAATGAAGATTTGCTAGGGTCTATATTTTTTGTCAGTGGGTTCAGTGTCTGTCCTTCATTCCCTTAGATTATGTCTTGCATAAAGTGTGTCTGTTTTTACCATTTCTAAATTAATACCTTACAACCATTTTCTTGGATACCTCATACACTGCTTTGGATGAAACCTATGTTCTCTGGAAGGTAACAACCAGGCATGGTTGCTTTTATTGACAGAAAATCAGCACTTAAGGACCTTCTTGTTCCGGAAAGTTTGAGTTGCAAGATTCACAAAATTAACACTTCTGATTTCAAGGACCGTTGAAGTTTGGGGATTAATTGTTTTCTGTGAAGATAGATTTAATTAAGATAATGACCATAGTCCTGTCTATCCACACATTGATAATTTTTATATTCTTGTAGGAAGGTGTTTGCACTCTGGCATCATAATACATTTGATAAGTAAGGAATAATGACATCTCATGACATTTGACCTGTTGAGGTTATTTTTTAAATTCATGTCCCCTTGAGAAACTATTTTTTGCACAAGTATACCTACTTTTAAAAATTATTATTATTTGTAACCCATCTGTTCTGTGTCAGATACTGTGCCAGTCCATATAAAATTTAGGAGAGAACACATTGATTGTATCACACTGATTCCTATTATATGTCTCACGTAATCCTGTCTAGAATGTATAATGTAGGTATTCATCCCATTTTGTTAGTGGGAGCCTAATGCTCAGAGAAATAAGTGACCTACCTAAGGTCAACTTTAAGATAAAGAATTTCAGGACTTTCTCTAGGAAAGCAAAATGAAATTTATTTCTTTCAATGTACTTTGCAGAGAGCTTTTAATAAGGAAAAAAATGTGTAAAACCTAGCTCTGATTAAAGTTGAGTGATGATTATACTAACATTTATATGCTGTTTTCTATGTGTCTCTTCCTATTTTAAGTACTTTCCATCTGTAAATATATTTAATGCTCACAACCACTCTATTAAGTAGGCATACTTAATTATTACCCATAATAATTAGATAAGAAGTTTGAAGCACAGAGATGTTAAACAACTTGCCTAAAGTCACACAGCTTAGTATGTGAGGCGCTATGATATGGTTTCAGAGCCTGTTCTTAAATTCAGTTCTTTCACATTAATGGTCTCTTTTAAAAGGATTCAGTTAAAGGACTGATACATAATAATGATTTACATGAGAGAATGTAAGAACATTGTGCCTTTTAACTAGCATCCTGCATATTCTTCATTTGTTACAAATCAAAAAATAAAAATGGTTTTCATGCTGTGTAAACTGTGGCTGAGTAACTCACAAAGTCAAATTAACTGGTATTGAAATCTGTCTTTCTAATTCAAGTCCTGTGGTACGGACATGAGACACAGAAGTAATCATTTTATTTTACAGAGTATAGTCCAAAGCATGGTTTATAAAAGCCCTGCTTTTCTATTGAAGACCAGACTCACAAGCAAATTTTTTTTCCAGAATGATAATACTAATAAACTTGTAGGACTGATTTTTTACTTTTGAGGAACTCTAAAAATGGACAGATATTATAACAAATATACATATTCCACAGAATTTATTAAAAAGTGACTTCCCAATTATACAACTTTTATAAATTATTGCTTAGCCATATTCACATCTATTCCTCAACATGAATATGCAGGCAAACCTTGGAGTTTGTAGTGGGTTCACTCCCAGACCACTGCAATAAAGCAAATATGGCAATAAAGCGAGCCACACAAATTTTTTGGTTTCCCAGTGCATATAAAAGTTATGCCTACACTATACTGTAGTCTATATTAAGCGTGCAGTAGCATTATGTCTTAAAAAAAACAATGTGCATGACTTAATTAAAAAATACTTTATTGCTAAAAATTACTGACCATCATCTGACAGCACAGGGTTGCCCCAGACCTTCAATTTGCAAAAAACACAATACCTGTGAAGAGCAATAAAGTAAGGTATGCCTGTATCACTTCCATGTAACTGAAGTCAGTATATATAAAATATGCTTTTATTTGATATTATGTAGCAACATAAAAATGCTTATGATGTGGTCATAGTTTGAATTTTTTTTTTTTTTTGTGGTACGTGGGCCTCTGACTAGTGTGGCCTCTCCCGTTGCGGAGCACAGGCTCCGGATGCGCAGGCTCAGCGGCCATGGCTCACGGGCCCAGCCGCTCCGTGGCATGTGGGATCTTCCCGGACCGGGGCACGAACCCGTGTCCCCTGCATCGGCAGGTGGACTCTCAACCACTGCGCCACCAGGGAAGCCCCTAGCTCAGGCATCTTATATCTAACCTACAGGATATACTTTTGAAGGTGATTTGAGTAAGAAATAAATCCAGGGACAAAGATCTGCCTTATGTTTAAGGTGGATTACAAACTGAAATTTATAGTGTCTTTATAGCAGCATCAGTAGAATTCTGCGTCTTTCACATGGCATTTGTAAAAGAAGCAAAGTACGCTGTATAGTTCACTGTTGAAATTATTGATATGACACCTGTTTTTCAGAATATATCATAATTCTTCAAATTAAAATTTTGATGTTTCTTTTATATGCCCACTTAACATTTTGTCAAAATTTATCTATATAATTATTTACACTTACTAAAATATGTACAACATAAACTAGCATCTCAAATTAAACATAAAATTTAAAGATTATCCCTGAATGGTTTAATTAATACACACACGCACACACACACATATACACATACACACACTGACTGCCTCATTGCTTCAGGAAGCAGCATGATGCTTTGAGAAGTGCACAGCCTATGCAATTGGAATGGTTTCTTTTTAATTCTGAAGCCCCTGCTCATTTACGGAACTAATATTTAACTGGTGCTATTATAGGCTTGTCTCTGTGCCCGATGTCAGGAGTTCAGTATTCAGTAAAATGGATGTGGTCCTGACCCTTAAAGAGCTTCTGTATAGTGGGAGCTAAAGAAAAAGGTAAAACACTTGGTCACTCTATATAATGGGGACAATGACAGGAGCAGTAGAGGGTGTGGTGAGAGCACTTAGGATACTGACCAAAAACATTTCTGGGGTCAGTGGATCCTTCCCAGGAGCATGTGAATAATAATATTTATTGACAATTAATATGTGCCAGGTAGTGTGCCAACCACTTAACAAGCATTATTTCATTTATATTTTATGTATTCTATGACATGAATGTTTCTATTATCCTTATTTTAAAGATGAGTTGACTGTGAATTAGGGAGGTTAAATAGCTCTCTTAGGTTCACCCATTAAGAAATGCTAGAGTCCCTATTCAAACACAGCCTGAGCCTGAGGTATGAGCACCTACTGTTGAACTAACACCTGAAAGATGAGTGAAGTGTTATCCAGAAGGGGAGGAAGTCTAGGGCAGGGAAGAAGGGGAAAACAGTTCTAAGCAAAGAGCCTGTGCCAAGCTGTGGAAGCCAGAAAAGGCACATGACAAATTGGAGGGACTTTAAGAAGTTCATTATAGTGGTTCTTCGAAGGTGAAGGAGAAAAATCACATGAGATGAAGCTAACAAGGAAAGAAGTGATCAGTTTATGAAGGACCTTTTAAGCTAAATCCATAAGTTTAAATTTTATTCTGAGGGAAATATAGGGCCATTGAAGAGTTTCTTCAAGGAAAGTGACATGATCCAATTTGCCTTTTACAATGATGCCCATAATGGCCATGTGCAGAATGTACAGTAGAGGGAACAAAATTAGAAACAGAGGGGACACTTAGGAGTAGTCATCTAGTAGTAGAGAATGGTCGCCAGACTAGGGGAGTGGAAATAGAGGATGATGTCAAGATGATATCTTTGAGAATAAGGGGACTTAATGATTGGTTTAATGTTTTTGTAGGGGAAGAGAGGCTTCAGGGATGCATTTATGTGTCTGGGATGGGGCTGAATCATGGCACCCTTCATTGCCAAGGGAAAGAAAGCATGATAAGAAAGTTTGTGTGGAAGAATCTGAGTTCATTTTTAGACATACTAAGTTTCCATAGCTTGGAGATGTCTAATTTATAATAAGGTATATAAATCCGCAGTTCAAGAGAGATTAAAACAGGGCATCAAGATTGGTGATGTACTTGCCTAATGGTGTTCAAGTGGGATTCATGTCTATGTGCTGTACAGGGTGCGAGAAGTATTGAATACAAGGAGGAACATAAATATATGAGACAAGAAGCCTGCAGAGTGACTGAGAAGGACCTTCCATATCATAGGAGGAAAGCCCAGAAAAGTGCAGTGTTGCAGAGAAGGAAAGAAATCAATTGAAAAAGGAAAAAGTTAAGGGTCAAATGCTGGCAAATGTTGTGAGGTATTGGGTGAAAAGTGACATTTGTGATTTGGGTAGAGTGGATCTTATTGAATGTTGGGGTAGAAATAAGACGGGACAGGAAGGGGAGAAAATGTCACCGTCCCTTACGGTTAACTTGGTGAAGAAATTTGGCTGTGATGGGTATAGACAGAACAAGCTAAAATGGTTTGTGATGACAAAGAGGGTTTGGGGGCTTTGTTTTAAAAGATAGGAGAACCAGGGCTTCCCTGGTGGCGCAGTGGTTGAGAGTCCACCTGCCGATGCAGGGGACACGGGTTCGTGCCCCGGTCCGGGAGGATCCCACGTGCCGCGGAGCGGCTGGGCCCGTGAGTCATGGCCGCTGAGCCTGCGCGTCCAGAGCCTGTGCTCCGCAATAGGAGAGGCCACAACAGTGAGAGGCCCGCGTACAGCAAAAATAAATAAATAAATAAAATTAAATTAAAAAATAAATAAAAGATAGGAGAACCATGAGCATTTTAAGTTAGGAATAAGTTGACAAGGAGGGACAAGCTGAAATGACTATATATTCAAGAAGTTTCCAGGAAAGGAGTTGGAGGTGGGGGTGGGAGAAGAAGGTGCTGTCCAGCACTTAAGGGGAAAGAATTGGCATTAAGGGTGTGCGTGGGGGGAAACTGCCCATTCATTGATCTAATATTTAGTGAGAACCCACTATGGTCAGTTCTGCACTATACAATTATTTGGTGTTACAAAGTCAAATAAAATCATGCCTCAAGAACAAGGATGCTTAGTAAAAGAGGCTTTGAACTCATTCAACAGATATTCCTGAGCCCTACTCTGCAGCAGTCACTGTGTCTGGAGTGAAGAACAAACCCCAAATAGTCTCAGACCTCATGGAACCTACAGAGGATGTAGAGACAGACCTTAAACAAATGGTCATGTAAATAAGTACTTAATTATACGTTTTGATAAATGCTGTGAAAGAAAAGTAAAATGTGCTATGAGAGGGGATGAGATGTGAGTTTTCCTGAAAATGGGTGGGGGGATGACTCTCTGAGGAAGTGTCATATAAGATGAGACCTGGAGATGAGCAAGGGCACAAGTGGGGAGAGAGGCACTTGGGACAAGGGAAGAGTAGATACTAAAATGGGGAAGGTGTTCAGGTTTTCTCTCCCTGCCCCCAAACTATGGCAGGGGGCATAATAGGCAGGAAGAAAAATGTTGCCAGGTAGATAAGGATTTAGGCTTGGGCTGGGCAAGTCAGGTAGCATCGTTGGAGGCTGTTGTCCAGAATTCAGGGGGCAAGTCTGGACTGTTTTTTAATGATAAGATTAGGTTTACATTTTTTTTTTAAGTAACACCCTAGCTTCTATGCAGAAAATAGATTTAAACATGGATTACTGACTGATAGGATGTGACAGTTCAGAGGATGTGGTGAGGACACACCGGAGAGCATCTAATCAGATTCAAGGGTAAAGTAATGCTTGAGTGAAGCTTTAAGTCTCAGTGAGGTCAGCTGTACCAGCGAAGGGCAGGAAAGGATCCTAGGTAAGGGAACAGGATATTGGAATTTACAGAGATTTGAAACTCTGTCTCCAGTCCTGAGTCCCTGTAATTAGCTTGATAAACATAGCAGAGGAGCCTGGGGTTAAAGAAAAGGCAGAAGCTAAGTCTTATGAACTTAAGAGGTTAAGGTAGGAATTTTCCTTTTATTCTGAAAACTGTGAAGAACTAGTGAAAGCTATAAAGCAGAAAAATGACAGTCTAATGAGCATATTAGAAAGATAACTCTGATGGTCATGTGGAGTAAAGATTGGAGAGTGATAGGGTTAGAACTAGGGAAAAGGTTAGAGAGACATTTCAGTAATCCAGATAATAGACGAAGGTGGCTTATTTTAAGATATTGAAACTGAAGAGGAAGGAACAGAACCTAGAAATATTAAGCACAAGTGTATTTATGTCTCTTTTCATGACCAATTTTATTTAATAGCCAAAAGTCATTGAGCAGTTTTGATAGTTGCAAACCACAGTTATTCTGTTTAAGACCTGAAAACACAATAAAAATTTTGTGTAACATTGCTCTTAGGGGAATATTATAAATATTAGCACTGGTATGTGATTAGGAGGTACAATCTAAGTTTTAATATGAGACTACGTAAAACACTGTTATACAAGTCATTTAGTGCAACAAAGAACCTTGCATTCTGAAGTTAAATGAATTTTATTTTTTTTGCTTATACATTATTTAGGAGCATCTGTGTTTTTTGTCTCTACTCTTGCTGCAGATATAAGAAGTTTGACCAGATTTTAACAGAGACTACTGTAGTGCTCTAAAATAAACCATTCCAAGATGAATAAAAACCTATGCAGAAACAACTATACTATAACCTGTTGTTGAAAAAGGAGCCATAGATTTCAGGAGATGTGGCTTGAAGTTTTTAGCTGTCACTTGCAACAAAATCTTGAGCAAATCATCTAATTTTTAGGACTTAGGCGTTGGTCAAGGCAAATAAATTCACTCACTCTATAGACAAGGAAACCTAAAAAAATGAGAGTTTGCGTGATTTGTTTAATTTCACATGTCAAGGTCACAGTCAAACCAGAAATAAATGAGGGTTCCATTTAATTGTGATTCTAACAGAAATGTCTATACAGGCAAAGGTAAAACCAATCTGTACAGAATCGACTTATCCTGCATTTGAAAATAGTTTTATATGGTGCCAAACATACTATCCCCTTATTTTTATGTGATACTGTCTTTGTTTCATCTGAAAAGCATTTATTTGGTATAAAGAAGATAAGCAGAAGTGTATATTTCCTAGTTTGAAATCAAAGGAACTGAATTGGTTTTGACTTCCACCAGTTCAATGTGACCTCGATTTTAATTTAAAATTAGAAGCACATAGGAAAATTGTTTACCATCTATTTCATAGCCTGGAGCTGTTTTCAGCTGATTGGATATAAGAATATTCATTTATTTTTCAGGTCCTGGAATCAACCCTTTGGTTCTATTTAGATCCTTATAATTGAATAAGATGTATAATTTTTTTTGTTTTTTGTTTCCTCAAGGGTGAATAAAAAGATCTCCCAAACTAAAGGAATAAGGACTTCAACCTTACTTGGTTGAAGACACATCCTTTAAAGTTTACAGTGATCAGATAAAAACAATATTTATGTCATAAAAGTAGACATTAAAGCAAAAGCAGTGCCTCAAAAAGGAGGAGGATAAGGCTGATTAATAACTTCCTAAAGATAATTCTCCCTGAATGACCAGAAGGAGCCAGCCATTGGCCTGTGGTTTGGGAATCACACAAAAGAACTTGTCTGAGATGATGGGTGATTTCAGTATATACTGGGAGTTTGCCATATGGGTAGTCTACTTCTGCTTCTGAGTTTTCTCCATAAATTTCTTAAGAGACACATATCAAAGGATTAATAAGCTGGGTTTTATTATAATCCATCACAAACTCACCTTGGAACCTTGGGCAAGTTTTAAAATTTGCCCAAACCTCAATTTTTTCCAGTTATAAAACGAAGATATTAATACTGGTTTCCCATTACCATACGTTGTAATGTCAATCAAATGTGGTGTTTTCAATGAATGGGAAACATTTGAACTTAAGGGAAGTGCTTGAAAATCAAGTAATAACAGAGTCTTAGATCACATAAGTTATGCCTGTGTTGGGTGGTTTACAGAGAGAAGTGTTTACTATATCCTGATGATACTTGTAGACAGCAACTCCATCAGATACTGTATGGAACCTAAATTTTTTTTTAAAAAAATCCATGCTTTGGCTTCATTGAGACCTCCAGTCCTTTGAAAACCTCTGCTTTTGCCACATCTATCAGTGGAAGCACCCACCATCCTTTATTTTCCTGACTTAGACATCATATTCCATAGCAGCAGCCACATCCTTGCCAGTATTCACAATTCCAATTCCTTGTTGGCTTCAGTGCAACCATCTGGCGTCAGAAGCTACTCTGGCACAAACCACCTGCCTACTTCCCTGTGAGCATAACCAGTCTGAGTGCCACTGTAAAAAATCACCCCACTCTGATGATCAATGCCACTCTACTGCTATGCTTTCCAGTAAGCCAGCAATAGTGCCTAGAAAACTATCCCAATCTCTGGTCAGCTTCCTCACTCATTGTCTGTAATGGCAACATCGGTCCTTATCTAACTTCCTAAAGATCAGCTTTACTCCCTGCACCCCTTTCAGTGACAACACATAGATTTTTCTGTTTTCACCTGAAGAAAACTTCCTTGACCCCTTCTATGTGTTTCAAAGTCACTGTGCTTTTCCAAATGGGAGGACATATAATTGCTACTTACTTTTCATTATTTCCCCATCTCAGTGAAGGCAAAATGGCCTCATTCACAGTTGCCTCCTTAATGTGTATCACTGTGTCTGACTCACAGTTAATTCTTCAATAAATATTTATTGAATAAAAAGAGTGATGACATCATTCTTTCTCCCCTCCTCCCTCCAAATCTTATTCTTCGCCCTACTATGGCTTTCTTCAGGTTACCTGTTTGTTACTTTTTCCTTTGACTTTATTTAATACTTATTAGGTACCTGTTACTCTCCTAGGCATATCAAGAATTACTATTTAGAAAACACATAGTTCTGTTCTTTGAAAAATGTGAGAAAATGAAGCAGATACTTGTGGAATGATGCTGACTTGACAGTAGCTCAATGTATTGAATATCTCCTGTGTCACCAGCGCCATTCACATTCTCTCATTTAGTTATCACTATAAACCTATGTAGTGTTGTATTAGTTTTCTCTAAGTTATGCTGGGGTGACAGATAATCTCAGAATTTCAGGGGCTTACAGCAGTATATGTTTATTTCTCATATACATGTGAAGTGTGGTTCAGTTGTGATTCTGCCCTGTGTCCTCCTCACTTTGGGAACTAAACAGAAGCAGCAGCCCCTATTGGGGACATGCCATTCTTGTGCTCACATTTTATTGGCCAGTGCAAGTCACATAGCCAAGCCTGATGCCCATGTTTTGATGTGTTCTAAATATAAGGAAGTGCTCTTTTCTAAGTATACATGGTCAAGAAAATTAGATAAAAAGAGGCAAGAAGGGCTTCCCTGGTGGCGCAGTGGTTGAGAGTCCGCCTGCCGATGCAGGGGACACGGGTTCGTGCCCCGGTCCGGGAAGATCCCACATGCCGCGGAGCGGCTGGGCCCGTGAGCCATGGCCGCTGAGCCTGCGCGTCCGGAGCCTGTGCTCCGCAACGGGAGAGGCCACAACAGTGAGAGGCCTAAGTACCAAAAAAAAAAGAGGCAAGAATTTGTGACTAATAATGAGTGGGCAGGAGTTCCTTTGGTTGGGTGAGTATTCTGAAATGTGAGATGGAAGGAAGAAGAGAGAATAAAAATCCCTAAGAACTAGACCTTTAATGCATTCAGTGAAGAGTTTAGGGATTTGTGAAAGGAGTAGGGACTTTGAAAAAAAAGGAAAATAAAGTTCTAATACTTTGGGAAGAAAAAGGAAAATAAAGTTCTAATAATGCAGGGGTATGAGTAATGGGAAAAGGGGTTGGGAGTTAATGAGAGTGGTCAGTGATGCAAAATGTATGTATTCAGATATAAAGATCATTGCATTGGTCAAGTAGTAGGAGGGTGACTAGAATTGCAAAGGATTTGCTCCATTTAAGTAATCTTCAATTATTTGTTACATTAAAGTATTTTTGAGGTAAATGACTGAAACTAATTTTCAGCATTGGGGATGCTCAGTGATTACATTTGTAATTAGGCTTCAGGTGACAAATAGTGGGCAATTCTGCCTGTATGTGCTTCACATTGTCTTGATTAGAATGATAGTGCCTCAGCCAGCCTAACTCAGTCAGAGTGAACACAAATATCCAATCATGTACTGCCAGGGGAGGTTCACATTTGCTGTTCCAAAAGACTGAAAGACATTGCCTTTAATTGTTCCATTCTCTCCTCAAAGCCTTATCCTGCATGCAAGCCATAACATGGCAACCAGATTCTTATTTTCTTATAAGATTGTTTTGGACACTTAGAAGAGTCGAGTGTGTATGCTAATCTTATCATTTAGAAATAAAAATGTGCAAAATTTTTGGGACAAAGTTTATGGCACAATTAGGCAGCAAGTAATTAGGTTCTTCTGCCCTCTCATTAATTGAAGAAGGAGGAAAAGCATTTTAAGCATATAACATATACCTACAATTAAATGAAATGTACTTACACGTAATTGGATCTTTATGATTTAAGAATTTAGAAGTCAGATTGAAGAAATTTAAAAAATATATTACTCATGTAGAATCAGTGATGCTTTCTATTTCTTTTAGGGAAGAAGTATACACTGTGTTGATTTGGTATGATATACTGGGAAACTAAGAACTACATGTGCTGTCTTTAAAATTTAGAGACTTTATAGGATAATTTAATTTGCATTTGCCAAAGATTTCCCAAAGTAAACAGTGTTCTTATGGTACCTTTATATATGTTAACAACATCACTGTGTAGTCCACTATGTATCATTTTATTCCACATGTCCTCGAATAGGCTACAGTATCTTAAGTGCTACTTATTGTTCTGATTCAAAACCTCAGTTATTAGTATTTATCCCTTGTATCAGAAACAGTGATTAATGGCTTGATAAACCATTATATTGATATTAGCTTCTTGATTCATTTATTTCTAAAAGTTGGCATTTATTTGGTGCCTTGGTTTTCTTGATATATGCCCTATTAGATCTAAATTCATCTCATTCTTCAGCATTTAACTCGATCTCAGATATCAGCATCACGCCAAGGATTGTATGTGTATCTAGTCTGGAGCTTCCTGTGAACCTTTTCTCGGGGTCTCTTGTGTAGCTAAGATAGGAGGGCAGGTCTGGGCCAGCAGAATCAAGTAGATGGCTGTGTGCTGTGATGAGGACAGCAGCGGATCAATGTGTGGGTCAATCATGCCCCACTGTTGAGAGTGGAGCAGCTGTGGCTAACAAAATAATAAGTTAAATTGCAATCGCGTTTAAGATCAGTGTTGAAAACCTGTTCAAATATTGACTGTGTGGGGGAAAGTGTCTAATCAGATGACTGTATTTGTCAAAGGAAACAAAACATAAAATCAACAGCCTTCTTAAATGTCAGTACCAGGCTTGAAAAGGGCACTGGAGCTCGTTATGCTCAACCTGTGAGCACAGGGAAGTACCTGTTCATCGGTGAGTTGTGCTGCGTGGTCTCTTGAGAGCCTTCTGGGCTCTTTCGTTCTGAGATTCCATCTCTGCCAACAGAAAGCTAGAGTGGTGTTTCACTGCTCTCTTTATCCACCTCTGCCTACTTGTTCTGACTGAATACACAGTCCTGATTCATGGCTACTTCCACCCTTTATTTGATGTGTGGTTTTAGAGAAGCCTTTGATTTACCTATGAAATTATTGATACCAGCTTTAATGTACTTAAAGCTCTGCTTACTCATTAAAAAAAATCAATCAGCTAGTCCTCTATTAGCAGCCTACTTCGTGGTATTGACAATGCACCTGACACTATTCCATGAAGGGTACTGTTTTCATTCATGTGACTTATATTTTGAATATCATTATTAGGCACTAAAGTTATTAGGTACTATTTATGAGTGTCTTCTTAGTGGCTAACATAATGCTAGATGTTTTACTTACATTGTTTCCCATCAGCGAAAATATTGCTACATATATTTAAAATTAAGAAACTGAGGCTCAGAAATGCTATTATGTTAATGTATCAAAAACAGTATAACCCAGAGATTTCCATTCCAGGGCTGTGTGCCAAGATCTTGATTCTTTGAGCCTTTGGACCTGCAAAGAAGGGCCTAGGGAAGCTAGAGCCTGTGAATGGGTCCCACCTGACCACCACGAAAGGATTTTTTTGTTCCTTTTAGTGTGTACCTTACAGATGTGGTCCTTCTTATGAGTGCCATCAGTAGTAAGTTTGGAAAGCTCTACAGCCTACTAAGTTGTGGTACTGCAATTTCAACTCAAGCCTACCCAAATTCAAAGCTGTATTATTTTGCCTTTTTTTGTGTGACTTTTGTTTTTAAACTTAAGCTAACTTTGTTCATGATCTGAGTTTAAGGCCTCTTTTTAATTCTGTGGCGGTGTAAAAGTACTGGAATAGTAATTGTAGCAAAGCAAATGAAAAGAAGAAATCCAAAGTAGTTAGAATATTGTCCTAGCTAGAGGGCTTACTTTCAACAGACTTAGAACTTTTAACATGGTATGTATTGCAGCAAGAAAGGTACAGATGGAGAGTTTTACAGAGTCTTAAGAAAGGATGTGTCACTTTCAGGGAGGGAATGATTGGTGGAAACATCCTGATAGATATCCATGCATCCATGGGTGGATGGGTAGGTGGTTTGATAGAGAGCAGGATTCTGATGGACATTTGGCAAAAAGGAACAGAACAGCACAAATAGAGGTCCTGAGCTGGGAATACTACTGACTTTTGTGGAATTTACTTATCTTGCATTTTGAAGTTTGCATCTGCAAAAGGAAACAAAAATGGTCCCCACTGCTTTCCAGGCATCAGAATGATATTTAAGAATTACTGTGATAATATATATGAGTGGAGCATTTTCACTGATTGGAAGAAACATCTCCACCTAGTACAGTTATGTGTGTTTACCTATGTGTTTGTCCTTGTCTTCCTTTTGACTGTAACAATAATATTAGTATGTTTTGTCATAATTACTCTGGGTTTAGCCATTTTCACCCCTGTTGAAGACTGATCAGGTTTAGTATGAAATTGAAAACTTCTGAATTCTTAGTTAAATTCAAATGTAAGATTCAGCCTATATTAGAAACTTTTTACATTTAATGTTCTTTGGGCTCTTTCCAAATGCTGGCATTGTTTTGATAAAAATCTTGTACTAATCCACTCATTGGCATATAATGAATTTGAAATTACCTGCACCCTCCAATTGCATTGTGCTTCTTCAAGCTGTCTCTATCTCACCTTCTGTCTCTGTATAATATTTGGTGTGTATGTAGTATGTTGTATGCAAATATGTAAATAATATACATCTAACCTAAGAAACAAACAATAACTACAAGTTACTTTGCACCAAGCAACTCAGTAACATTTACATGTTTACAAATCAGCCAAAAAGAAACTGTCTTGGAGAGTGTCAAAAGACACTAAATATTTATTTATAACTTCAGTATATACTTATAAACAAAATATAATATATATATATGTAGTCTTGATGTTTTATGAAGTCTAGGAACTGCAGTGAGCTGGTAGATTTAGTGCATAAATAATTTTTTAAGACTGTAGTGATTATTAATAGTAGCATGCAAGTTCACCATTACCTTATTTAACAAGAACTGATAAAACTTAAATAATTTTAGAAATGCTTTATTATTCACCTAGCTTACTGGATTATATCTACTCTTCACTATATAAAAAGAATAGATCATTTGGAGGCATATAAATTTAACTCAAAGTCTGTCATTTAACAATGAGGTTATTCCAACAGTGATGCTCTAAAATTAGTGCTGTCCAATAGAACTGACTCTGATGATGGATATGTTCTTTATTTGTGCTGTCCAATGGGGTAGTTGCTAACAACATTTGGCTTTTGGGCACTTGAAATGAGGCTAGTGCAACTGATGAAGTGACGTTTTAATTTTGTTTAATTTTAATTTAAATAGTTGCATGTAATTAGTGGCTACCTAGTGGATAGTGTAGCTTTAGATGACAGATCAGGTCACATTATTAATGTTTCTGGACAAATATGTCTTGTGAACATTCCATATATATGCTCATACAAATGTGGAAATAAACTTACATTGGCAGTCCATTATCTTAAAAATTGCTGTGTTTTATATTATGGTGACTTAGGTGAAAATTTTAGAAATCAGTGGGATTTCAGTTATCCTGTTTATGTGACAACCTTCAAAGTAACAAGTCACTGCTTGGCCTGTTATGTTATACTTAAAGCAGACCCAGTAATTAGCAGGAGAAGCATAGAGATGGTGTTTGGAAACTCAAACATGCCTCAAGCAAAAGGCTTCTGAGCTAAAGAAGTGCTTACCTCAAAACTGCACTGGCAGGTGTAGAAAGAGGAAGCAAGAGTTTAACAGCATTATACAATCTAGGTTTTTTTTCATGTTAGTCCAATATCTAGAACAACAATAAATCACCTGTTATCTCATAAATTATACAAGAGTAGCATAAATGGCATAAACAGACACTATTAAAATAAACTCTCTAACTGGCTAATTCAGAGTTAACTGCCAGAAACAAAGTAATCTGGGAACTTTAGCAGCCGATCAGACAGTGTACAGATACTCACTCTGATTCTTCTGTCAAACTTGACAGTAATCCTCCATCATATTTTACTGTCTGCTTCAAAACTGGAGTCAAATATATTTTAGTTACAAGACATAACCTTATAGTGCTTATTGATCTTATGCTGAGGTTTTAGTGGTCTTGATTCCGCCTCCTCACTCTCTGTCACTCCTCGCAGGGGAGGTGCAGTGACTTTTCTGCTTGGTGAGATTGGAAGGAGAAACAAGGTCTGTTCTTCAACGTTTTCAGTCCCACTTGGGGTAGTGCCAGGAACCCTGAACAAGAGGCCGAGGCTCAGATCGTTGAGTGCAGTCACTGTGGAGCTGGTTAGTCCACTCAGTTCTGGGGTCAGTATCAGGATGCCCGTTTGCTCACAGATATCAGCCACATTTTACAGTTTCAGTTTTGTCAATTGTCAAGGTGAGATTTGGTTTTATTTCCTAGTTCAGAACTCAGGTTGGGGAGGAGGGTGATATTGATTAGACTCCTTTGAAAATCTAATAGTTCTCACCTGCACTGGGAGGAAGGTGGCTGAGGGTTTGAGATTGTCCACTAGAATCCCCAGAATAGCTTTTTCAAAGTGCATTTCTCCTTCTCCTTCTTTCCTCTCTCCAACTGACCTCACTCCACCTCAACCCCTATCAATATTGGAAGACCCAGTTATGATTTTGCTTAGCGTAGTTTTGCACACAACCCACATTTCATCCTCTGACTACTCCAGGCTACTATGCTATGAATGTCCTGTCTGTTGGCTCAGGCTAGAGTCATACACTTTAGGGTTATCTTGGGCAGTCCCTTAATGCTCAGTATAGCCATGGATCTGGATAACTGGAATTATCCTTAAAACGTTCATGAATTTCAAATGCTCCATTAATTTTTAATAAACATACATTATTATAGAATGGTTGAAGTAGTTATTTTGGTGGGAATTAAAAGCACCACTAAATCAAATGTTATTTTTATATTCTGAATAGTATCATTTTATATTAATTCAGCATCTATTCCTGAGGAGGTCAAGAGAAATAAAATACATGCCCGTATCTTTCTGATGGCCATAGATTTATGAAAGAGAATCGGAAAAATAAAACAAAACAACAACAAACCAGGAAGACAATTAACCTTGCTATAAGATTTTTTTAGCTTAAATAATCATTTTTCCAAATGAGTGTTTAATAAATACATTTTTAATCAGCCCACCAACTGGAGAATCCACTTTGTAGCTGCCAAATAATAATAATAATGACAACAAAAAAACTTATGGAATACCTACTGCATACCAGATGTAGAGCTAAATCCTTAATAGATAGAATCTTTTAAAAAAATCTAAACTCCACTTACAGCAAGTACTATTATTGACACCATTTTATAGAAGGAGGGACACAGAAGAACTATGTCACTATTAAGCCTTAGAGACATGGGTCTTATCTTTTGAATGTTCTGAATGAACTAGTTGATGTTTGAGATACATTAAAAAAATACTACCCTTCTTATTTACCCCTTCTTACTTTACACAGTTAAAATGATGAACCACTAGAGATTTAATCTGATCAGGTACCATTTTAGACCTTGCTCTACTGGAGGGTTCTAAACTGGGAAACTTGACAGTTTTTCACCTGTAGCCATTTCTGAGAATCACTTAATGGTGAACCTTCTAATTAATATGGATTCATTAAAGAATGTTATATTAGAATTAATCTGTAATTGTTCCATTGGTTAGCATAATGGATATGAACATAAATAACATGAATACGTACAACAAGGCCAGTAGTTGCCTTAAGTAGGCTTTCTGCTCTATAAAATTGAGTGGAATGTATCTGAGGGAAAACATTGGTTTAAAAAGTGAATAACTTGCTTCTGGACAAATTTAGCCAAGGTTTCTTATGGGGAAAAGAGGTTTTTATAGGTCAGAGTTTATCAACTTCGTTTATATACTTTATAAACTTTGCATACTTTATAGTATATAAACAAGTTTATATACATTTTAAATTGAAATATAGTTAACTTACAATGTTGTGTTAGTTTCAAGTGTACAGCAAAGTGATTTGCTTATACATACACATATATATTTTTTTCTTTTCCAGATTTTTTTCCATTATAGGTTATTACAAGATTTCAAGTGTAGTTCCTTGTGTTATACAGTAGGTCCTTGTATTTTACCTATTTTACATATAGTAGTGTATATATGTTAACCCCAAACTCCTAATTTATCTCTCCCCCCACCCCTCTATTCCCTTTGGTAACCATAAGTTTGTTTTTTATGTCTGTGAGTCTGTTTCTGTTTTGTAAATAAGTTCATTTGTGTCATTTTTTTAGATTGCACATGTAAGTGATATTATACGGTATTTGTCTTTCTCTGACTTCACTTAATATGGTAATCTCTAGGTCCATCCATGTTGCTGCAAATGGCATTATTTCATTCTTTTTTATGGCTGAGTAATATTCCATTGTATATATATATACCACAACTTCTTTATCCATTCATCTGTTGATGGACAATTAGGTTGTTTCCATGTCTTGGCTATTGTAAATAGTGGTTCTATGAACATTAGGGTGGATGTACCTTTTTGAATTAGAGTTTTCTCCAGATATATGCGCAGGAGTGGGATTGCAGGATCATATGATAACTTTATTTTTAGTTTTTTAAGGAACATCCATACTGTTCTCCATAGTAGCTGTACCAATTTACATTCCTGCCAACAGTGTAGGAGGGTTCCTTTTTCTCCACACCCTCTCCAGCATTTTATTTGTAGACTTTTTAATGATGGCCATTCTGACTGGTGTGAGGTGATACCTCATTACATACTTTATACTATATAAGCAAGTTTATATACTTTAAAATAATGTATATGAATTTCTTTCAGACTGGCACAAATTCTGTTCTCAATTCCTCAAATAGGGTTATAGAAGCTATATTTAACACAACTCCAAATATAGCTCCAAATATATATATAAAATTCTAATATATATGTTTTAAATGTGTTCATATCTGATGAAAGAAGTTAAAAATATTTCATATAAAAGTACAAGTAAAATATCCTAATAAGTACATGAAATTTCATTTTTAGTGTGATGTGGGAAGTTAACTATTATATGAGATTGAGATTTTTTCATAGTAAAGGAAATGATATGGTCATCTTGTGTGGTGAATGTTGACATGACAGATGTGTATTATTCACAAAGGAAATCAGGACAGCTATATATAAATGTATGTGCAGAAAGCATATAAGTCCGTATCCTAAGCTGTTTGGTTTACATTGACCCTCATGGTATAAAGTGAATCCGTCTTTCATGATAAAATAATATTGTAGCAAGTTCACAATTTGTTTTTTGGTGTATGTGTGTGTGTGTGTTATACATGCAGATATAACAAATTAGGTAACGTCTGCAGAGTGTGAATTCAGAACCTCTCCCTCAAAATATGCGTTCCCATCTCCTGGTGAATGTCTGAAATTACACCATGCAGCTTGCATATTTCTTTGGTTTAAGACTTCACTAATGGGTTAACATGCAAAAATTATTTTCTCGGGAGATGCTCTGGGCAGTTTGCCATCTAATGAAAAACAGGGCTATTAGGGTCAGACAAAGCCGGGACTAAACCTTGCTGGTAGTTGGCTGAGTGGCCATAGGCAAGTTATTTATACTCTAAGTTCCTCAATGTTCTCTTCAGGAAAATAAGGTAACAGTAGTTACTTCAGAGTTGGTGTGAAAAAGAAATGAGAAAATTATAACAATTATCACAGTAACTGGCATATGGAAGATGCTTAAAACTCAATGTGAACTGTTGTCTGAAATTCTTCCCCAACTTCAGTTTTCAAAACTAAGTAATAGGGGAAAGAAAACATGGTGTCAGTAGGTCTCCAAAGGACGCTGAGAGAGGGGTGTCAGTGAGGCCCAGGAAGGGGAAATCCTACAGACAAACTTGGTCCACTTTTAGTATGGTCAGACTTAGATTTCAAGAACATACTTGCCTAACAAGTCGTGAACCAGTCGCCTATTTTAAACTGGGTATGAATTTTACTTTGTACTTTTTTACCTGTGGAAATAGAGTATGTTCACTTTATGTGTATAATGTGTTTCCTGAGCTAGAAATGCTATTTCAGCACTTTATTTGGGGGGGAGGGAACCCAATACAGCTAGTACTTAAAGATCACAAACAGTGGCAAATTACTTGGAGAAGTTTTAAGGGTTTTCAAATAGGAGCACATCCAAGTAGCTTTGCATAGCCAACAGTGAAAAAATATTAGACTATAAGTGCTGTATAAGACTTAAAGCCAATTCACTTTCAGTGTTAATGAAAGTTAAAATTCACATGCCAGTAGTTATAACCTTAGGCATCTAGAACTTTGAGCAGCTTAAGAAATTTATAGAGCCTATTTTGTTGTTATTGTTTTAAAGCTTATATTTATAAATGTTTTCATTTTAAAGTATAGTAATATAACAAATAGTTCTCGTACATTGCTGGTCTTTCCAATAAGGGTGTGTAACCTCCTAAATTACTTACATGAATTCTACCCAGTAAGTCTTTGTCCTGCACCTACTAGATGTCACACTCCATTCCAGAGACTGGCATTTGATAAAACACAGGAAACAGGTACATAAACATATATTTTAAATATAAAATAGAATGTGGTGAGTGCAGTAGAAAAATAGTATTGGGATACAGATTAGGGGAAACATATTTCTTGGATAAAGTATTTATTTGGAAACTTGGAAAATATTTCCAAATAAGATAGCCAGAGTTTTCCCCGCTAAATGCTACACTCAGGATCCCCAAATAATTGTTTATATTATAGTTCTGTGCTATCTGTGTCTCGCTAAACACATCCCTCCACTCTTGGGAAGTAATGGGCTATAGTGCACCTCTCCTTACTGCACAAGTACTGCTCACACAGGTGAGTCCCTGCTTTGCTCCTCAGAATTGCAGAGAGCTAGCCTTTTTTATGTGCTGTGTTGGGTTGCTGGGCAATAATATGCTTGATCATTGTGCACTATACCGCCAGTATCTTGCTATGTCTCTCGGTTCTGCTGTGCTTGGTTTGTCTGGCAATTGGCTTTCCAAGCACCTGAGATTTGGGACATCTCAAAATTAACATCAGAACTGAATGCCTGATTTTTTCTGATTGGACCTCCTCTTCTAGGATTCCTTTCCTTCTTGGTAAATTGGCTTCCGGTTGCTCAAAGTAGAAACCTGGACTTTTCTCTCTCTTCCCAAACCAATCTCCAAACTGTCAGCATAGCTCTACGTTGATGTATATTCAGAATTCAGCCACTTTCACTGCTACTGCCCTCCCTCGTCCGAGTCATAACATCATCACCTGTCAACCGGGTCACAGACTAGCAGCTCCCAACGAGTCTCCCGCCTCTGCCCTTGTGCGCCTTGGCCTACTTTCAATACAGCTGCCAGAGTTATTCTTTTAGAAATTATGTTTTACATCTTTCTCCTGCTGAGAACTTTCCATGACTTCCCACCTCACTCAGGAGGAAAGCCCGACATCCTTACAGTGGCCTACCAGATGCTAACTGATCAGGGCTCTGTTGCCTCTCTGAACTTACCTCTCACAACCCTGGTCCCCCACTGCTCTAGTCACAGGATTTCCTGACCATCGTTCTTCATATATGGACATTCTTTCACCCACTTCACAGCCTTTGTATTTGCTCTTCCCTTTGGAATTTTTTTCTTAGTAGCCCCATTGCTTACTTATTCATCTCTTCAAGTCTGCATGCCAAGGTTTTTCCTGACCCCTCTATAAAAGTGCAAGCTCGTCCACTCCCAGCAATGTAACATTCCCTATACTTCTTACCTTGTTTTATTTATCAACATCGGATATATTATACATTAGCCTATTTATTTGTTTCTCTCTGCACCACCCCAGCCCCACTCATCTCAGCTCCATGAGAGCCCATATTTTTTGTATGTTGTATTCACTGTCTACAGTGCCTAGACTTTCCTCTGGAATATTATATGCTCTCAGTGAATACTTTTTGTAAGAATGTATGGTTTGGTGGGATCTAAACAAAAGTCGTTGTATCACTTGTCTTACTGCTGCCGGAGGATCATACTATATAATTAAGCTGATTAATTTCTCACAGTTCTAGTCAGAAGAAGGTGGGGAGGTCTTCAGGAATGAGCTATAATATACCCCAACTCACTAGGAACTGCTAGCACCTATCACCTATTCCTGAGCCAGTGTCCATGAGAGGTGATACGGCTGTGCTCGGTTTAGTGATGCCTTCCCTGCCATATTACTAAATGGACATTAAAATATTTATTTTATTGGGCTTACATTGAATATATCAAACCATTACCAGTTGTGTGGTCATAGGATTACAAAAGAAACTCATGGTGATTTTTGGCAAGTTTTTTATATTTTTCCCCCATTGGGGAAAAGCAGCGCAGTAAGTGCATCAGGAAAACAGCAACAACGACAACCACATGGCAGTGTTGCAGTACAGAGTCTCTCTTTAGTACTTGATCTAATCACATTATAAACGCAATTTTCCCATGGGGCTGGATTAGGCTGTTTCCTATATATACAAGAACATTAACCTGTTTTAAGTAATTGAATACCTATTGACTACTTATTTGAAGGTACTGAATTAAGTTTGCTTATTAACCAGTTTTCTAAAATACAAATCCCATATCCCTTCTGGCCTACATGGTGCAGTCAAGACCACTTAGTCTGAATGTAGGGCCCTTCCTTCTGTGTCTGTGTGTGTTTACATTCTCCCCAGGCTGTCACTTGCAAGGCTCCTTGCCCTTTATGCCATCTCCATTTGGGTCCTTGATTACTTGTTATTGACCAACACTGCCACCACTGACCCTCGCTGCCCCACCATACAATGATCTGAACCATTTCCTGGCTAAAAATGTTAGACTTAAAATTAAGGGTACAGAAGAGTATGTTAAAATTTTCATTTTGCCTGAGCTAAGTAGTTCCATTGATATACAGCAAGTAAAATAACTTATGCTTTTCCCACTTAGCTGCAGTAAAACTGACAGTAAAAAATAAATGGTGAACAAAGTTCGTATATCATTAGTTGTGACGTCCCCTTGTTCCATAAGCGACACTGAAATACCTATCTTTTAAAGATAAAGATGAAGATAAAATACCTACCTTCATGTGCTTTATTTTCTCCATTTTCCTGCTCTAATCTCTATTATAGGAGAGTAAATCTACACAAATTCAGAGGCAACATATATCTGGAGACGAACGTCAAGCAATTTGTTTTTTACTGAAATATGCATTATAATATAGAAATACGTGTTTATTTTCTTGGGCATGTATTTCTTACAGGAAATCTTAACTTTAAAAATAATTTGACTCTTGCTATTACCCAAATAATCTTTAGCAAACAATAACAAAAAATTTTGAAATTCAATTATTCTACAAATACTGGGCCAATTAAAATTTAGGACAATTTGGTTATACTAGTGTATGTGTTTTTTTGTTTTTTTTTTAACTCAAGCTTCCTAGTGTTATAACCTTTGCTAACACATGACATTCTTCCTTAATATTCATTAAACTATTGATAAAACTCTATAGTTTAAGTGGTAAGGAAAACTGGTGAATTATTTAAAAAAAACAAAAAACAAAACAAAAACCAATTCTTTGTGGTTCATGGAGCGAGGCATTTCAGCTTTGCACAAGATGCATCTTTCTGACTCACTCACAGCAGCTCTTTTTGTCCTACAAACCGTTTCTTCCCAGTGGGAAACGAATCATATCATACATCTTTATAAGCGTACTGTGTGCTGTAGGAAATGGTGGTGCCTTTTCAAAGTGGTGTGGGTGGATCTGCTGACACAAGGCAAACCTGTACCTTTAGTATTTAGCCTCAGATGTAAGGTCGGAGCTGGAGGCCGTGATTCCGGGCTAGCTCTACACAGTTAGGTCTCAATTACCTCTACTAATGGAGAGTGGCGGGTGTCTCATGCCCTGACATGGTGATGACCAAAGTACATTGTGAACATATAGAATATATATTTAGCTCTTGGATTAAATTAGGTTCCTTTCAGTAGATACCATTTAAAAAGAGTTTCATGGCCATATCAAAATTTACCTTTCTTTTCTGAGTCCTGGTTTTGATAGAAAAGGGAAGTGATTCCAAATTGTGTGATGCGGCGGGAAGAAGTTACATGGGATGACTTTTCGCCTGGTGAGGCAGTCAGCTCTGTACTTCCTATCTATGTAGTTCATTTGCCCACTCACACATTATGTTCACATATTCTAGGTGCTAAGGACGTAGTCGTGAACAAGAAAAGGAAGGTAACTAAACTCACAGACTGTATACTTTAGTTGAAGAAAATAAAAAATAAAATAACAGAAACATAAAATAATTTCAGTTAGTGATGTGTGATATGTAAAATTTTATAACCCGATTATATGTAAAACATTACCTGGGGGGGAGGACCATATGGTATAGTGATTGGAGACAACCTCACTGAGACAGCAACACGAAGGAAGAGACTTGGATGTTGGTCAGGAGACAGCCGTGTGCATGGGCTGAGCATACTTGAGAAAAACCAAGACCACAATAAAGAGGAGAATTGAAGGAAATGAGGAGAGATAGGGAAGGAGCTAGATTACTTAGGGTATTACATTATGAAATACACTTGTACCGTATAATCAAATAGCAATAGCGATTGTTGGAACCTACTCTAAAATCTGTTTTTATTTTTGCGTGGAATACTTCAACTTGTGAGAAGGAATTTCACAAACCTGCCTCAGAATTCATGTTAAAGTTATTCTGGGGAATTCTGAGTTTCATTTCTCTCATTGTAACCATTGTAAAGCTTATGTATGGGACTGTGGGAACATTGGATATTACCATAATTTTGTTCCCTTGAATATTTGCTGGGCTGATTTTCTCTGTTCTTGTAAATGATGTTGTTCCATCTATAATGTCTTATAGAAAAATATGATATACAGCAGTTTCTAATTTCCTTCCATCTACCAGCTGAATCATCCATCCCCCAGCTGACTCATCCATCCCTGTGGGTCCATACGCTCCTCTTGTAGTTAGGACTTCCTTATAGCTATAATCAAAAAATGTTTGTGTCTGTGTGCACATGCACACAGACACAAACACGTATGTATTGCCACTTAACTATTTTGCTTCTTATCTGTAAGTAGGAAAGTAATGATTGCCTTCATTCTCTCTCCTTGAGGTTAAATGAATTGATGGGTTTATAGCTAACTGCTGTTACTTATTAAAAAATTCTTTACCAAATACAAAAATATGAACCCAAGGAAACGCTTGTTACTAGACAAATGTCAATAGCATTGGTAGCACAAGATATCTTAAATTGTACAGAAGAAAATAGGAAAAAAAGAGGAACTGAAAGCATAATGTATTTGTTGTGTATTCCTCCATAACAAACCACTCCCCAATTTGGTAGCTTAAACACAATTTATTATTCCTAGTGATTTTGTGGTTTTTTTCTTCTGCGGGTCTTGCCTGTACACTGTCATGGAGATGCTTCAGCAGGTGGGTCACCTGGGACAGCTGCACCTCTCTCTTCATGTGGCCTTTCAGCCTCGAGGAAGCCAGACCAGGCTTTTCCAGAGTATGATGATCTCAAGGTTGTAAGAGGGTGAGAATGAGGCCTTCTTGGAAATTGTAGGATATCATTTTCATGAAATTCACAAAGCCCACCCAGATTCAAAGGGTGGAGAAATAGGCCCCCTTCCTGATGAAAGGAGCTGCAAAGAAAGTGTGGCTATTTTTTTTTTTTTTTTGCGGTACGCGGGCCTCTCACTGCTGTGGCCTCTCCCGTTGCGGAGCACAGGCTCCGGACGCGCAGGCTCAGCGGCCATGGCTCACGGGCCCAGCCGCTCCGCGGCATGTGGGATCCTCCCGGACCAGGGCACGAACCCGTGTCCCCTGCATCGGCAGGCGGACTCTCAACCACTGCGCCACCAGGGAAGCCCGAAAGTGTGGCTATTTTTAATCTGAGAGAGCTAGAGTGAGATCCAGATTCAGGAGGAAGGAGGAGCAGAGGTGAGAGTGGTGGTGGGTAAGGAGAAAAAAGGGATAAATGAGGTACAAAGGAAGTGAGAAAAGTGACATCTGAAGTATCAAAGTACAAATATTCCTTTCACATTTTGCTCCAGTTTGGCTCAAGGACTATCAATCAATTACATGTATGTTCAGCAAAGTTTTCCAAAGGTTTGGAGACAATGGGCATGGAGCAGAGAAGGGAAAAGAGAAAGGAAGTGGGCAGAGAGAGACTGTGAGAGATGAGTGGGGGAACGGGAGATAAATCCACATCTAATTTTAGCTTAGTCTTCGGACAAAATCAAAGCATTTGCTAATCAGCATCTTGCAGAATATAGATCTCTTGTTCCTTCAGAGGAGCAACCTGACGCAGGAGCATTTTCAGTGTGACATCAAATAACACCCCTTTTTGAAGAAGTGCTTCTTTGAGCAGTGGTGATTTCATGTCTACTGTATATAATTTGAGGATGTACTCATGCTTTGGACTAATACATCACTATGTGGAACTAGTACACAGTGATGTATTAGTTTAATAAAGCATTCCAGTGAAATTGGTTAGTTTCATTAATGGCTGGGAAAGGACTGTAAAAGCAAAATCAATTAGTGGTGTGACAAAAAAAATTAGAATCCCTTTATTTAAATCATTGCAGATGGAAAAAGTAAAAATATTGCATGTCTCCGTGTTTTGGCAGACAGACTGTGTTGGTGCTTAGAGAGCTATGATCCTAATTCTTGTTGGGGTAGATTTTATATAGACTCATTAATCTAAACCCCTAAATTGACCAGATGAACTTGTAAGGATAAGCAGGCTCCTGTGGCTTTGTGTGGGCAATAAATGAATGAAAGTCCTGGGTAGGCTCCATTTAATGTATGACTTATGGCCCATGTTGTTTCCTTTTTAATTGATAACCTTAAACTTTCAGACTAAATACCTCACTTGGACTCCAGTGATATATATCAGAACAAAGTTCAAAAATATGCAGCATTGAACCTAACCTACTGAGTTCTGGGGACACTTCTATCTCGTACAACATGTTTCACAGCCCCTGAGCCCTATATAAGGGAAGCATGGGTGTTGAGCTAGTTTTTTCCCCAAGCTCTATCTTGCATGAAGTTTGCATACTGCGGACAAACTGATAGTTAAATTTTCCTGCTTTTGGAAGCCTCAAGCAAAAAATTCAGGTGCTTTGTCACTCCCCGCCCCTCCCCAAAGAAATTCCTGTTTAAAATCTTCTTTACTGGAAATAGTTTTCCATAGAGACCTAGTGGGAAACTAAACATATGCAAATTTCAACCTAGTAAGAGAGGAAATATAGGTGGTCTCTTTTTCCTGCTGCTTTTAGAGGTTGTAATTGTTTGTATTTTACAGAGCTTCAGAGCTCCGTAAACACCCTCGAAAAATAAAGTGGAATTATTCTGCTTGTTTAATGAGTGATTCATCTGATCAAAGTTCATGCTGCTCATCCCTCTTGGCACTGTATGATCTAAAATCAGGCGCTAATTAGTGCTTTTCCGCGCTCACTCTGTGCTGGGCCTCTTGGTCTCAGCTGTCTCTTTGGATTTAGAATAACTGGTACTCACAGTATACCTTTGTGATTGTGCCCGTCGTGTGTTGGTGAGTTGTTTAACATGGTCATTTCATAAACACATTAAGTTGCTGGTACAAGATAGAAGCAAAACACGTGCTGCTTATTTAAAAAATAATTTCTGTTTAGATTTAAAACAGTAATAGGTTTCCACAGTCCTGACAGGAACTTTTTTTAGATTAAATATGCAGCATCAATTGTGGCATTTCTGTTCTTTCTAAATGAGTGAATTTCCTACAGTGGTCATATCTAAAACAGTGGATAGTGACTCCAGGAAAATAAGCCTACACCAGAACTCCAAAGCTAAAAGAGAGAATATAAGTTTTGTATCTGTATGGATTCATGAGACTACTTTGCAGTTAAAGCGAGTTCAAGTTTTATTGAAGAATATCTATTCGTACCGGCCCAGATACACACAAGCATGCTTTCATTCCCAGAGCTACATATACACTGGGCTAACACATCCAAGTGCTATTCACTGATGTAGCTGGATCATGACCCTTGGGCTTGTCTCAGATGCCACTGAAACTGGAACAAAAACTCTTTTACCCATATTTTTAAGGGCAAAATTTGAATTTCATCTCAACTATGCATGTAATTCGGACAGAGTCCTGTCTTTTTTATTTAAAAGGAAGAATTTTTTATAAAACCATTTAGTTTCAGTATTAAATAGTGGAAAAGAAAATGAATAGAGCAGTTTTGTCCCAGACTAGTAGACTAGTAATAGAATATAGGTTTATATGTGATCATCCTTTGTAATTTAAGGGCCATACCTTAAAATTCTTGCTCCCTAACCTTTTATAATCTTCCAAAAAAAATAACTGCTTTGGATCAATACACTTTTATTTTTGATTCTATATCCAGGATGCAGAGGACTGTTGGAGAAAGTCACAAGTGTTGATTTCTATCACAATAGACACATGGCCTTTCACCTCAGATGGGTCCTGGATCTTGCTCTGTAACCAAGGCTATTCCAAACAATTTCTCCTAGTTACTCTCTGCAGCTCTTACAGACCTTCAGTTTTTCTTCATGCCCTCTGTCTGACTCCTCAGATCTAGCTGATGGTATCAACTAGCATTTATTCTGCAGAGTAAAAGGAGTTCCTCAACCTACAACCTAGTTGGTGCTCAAAAATATTTGTTCAATTAAATGCCTAGTATTTCTGTTTGTGTTGATATCAAATATTCTGTCAGCTTGTACTATCTTTGGAAATCTTGTGACAACAGACTTGGTATTATTACTCTTTATAGCCATACAATATTATAGATGGTAGACATTTTGGGACACATCTCTCTGCATGTTGTAACAAGGTGCTAGTAATAACAGCGTATAATTCTGGTGTCACCAAATTAAAATTTCTTGTTAAAGTTGTCCCTTTAGTCAGGGAAAACTTACCGGCTAACATGACTTGTCAGTGTTTGAAAATGGCTTTTATTCAGCTGTCAAAAAGACACCTAAAGCTGCCTTTTAGCAACAGTGATGAACTTACACCAATTAAAGTGAGCTCTTTCCAGCTTTTCTTCATGATCTGACATGCAGACACACATCTTTGATGTAGTTTACTAGGACAAGGGTGACTGAGGCTGTGACTATGGACCATAAGCATCCCCACCGGTGGGTTTTGATGCATTTCTTTTGTCCCCAAAGCCTGACACTTTAAGGAATCAAGACTACTGAGAGCCCTTGAGAAGGTATGCACACAATTCTGTTACATCCAAAAGCAGCCATGTAGTCATTAATTCAATAAGATTTAGGTAAAGTATTAAACTGTCTTCCTGGGACAACCATGTAGAGTAACAGAGAGGAGAAAACTTAACCATAGCCATGTAGCCTATGCAGCTGCAAATCAGATATATCTCATGTCCTTGTAAATTTGAATTACAGTTCTTTACTCTGTATGGTATAAACTAGAAACTAAATCATTTCTTATTTTCCTTCTTTGATAGAGCTATTACTGAGGATATCCAGAACATAAATAGGTTATCCACCTAAATCTGTATTAAATCTTTACTTTCATTTATGTATATTTTTTACATTTCAAACAGATTTATGATTCATTTCAAAACACAGTGGGGTGAGGTAATAATGACACAGAATAACTCTTCGGCAGACCTGATGCCCAGCACTGACTCTATCCTTAACCAACTAGGTGATTTTGAGAATATGATTAACCCTCTCCTCACCTGATTTATCTGTGAAGAAAGAGGGTGGGAGCCAACTTATTTTTAAAATTTCGTTTCAGTTGTAAATTAATGTAATTTTAGAACACAAGCTTGTAAAGTATATGAAGGATGCATTGTGCTTTCCAGATGGGGAAATTGAGGCAAACAAGATCAGTTACTTCTTCAAAGCCTAGTCTTTTGTATGGGGTTAAACTGATTGATGGAGTGAAATGGAAAACTCATGACTCCTACGCTAAGCACATGCCACCTTCTGCTACTTCTTGAAAGAAATATTGAATGCAGCAAAATACTCAGCTGTGTGTCAGCGATTTGAGTTCCGTGTATTGCCTTTTCTTTGTGTGCCTAAGTAGACATCAGTAATTATTGTAATTTGATTTGCTGCCATTTGAATGAAATGGAAAACACCAGCACTTCTTAGTTTCCAACTGACTTCAGTCTTTCCTGCTAACAGATTTTCTGTCTCTTTATGTTTCAGATGGAATTGACTTGACAGATTCCTTTTAAGTTAAAAGTCATTGACTCAATTATGGAATATCCTTCTTGTGCATAATGATATTGTGAAGCATACTAGAGGAGGACAGACATGATGTCTTCCCCAAGTGATCTTATTATCTAGTTTAGGAGGTGAAATAAACTGATGGGGAACAAATAGAGGATGGCACACTATTGGTGTCGCATCCCAGTTTCATGATTCCTTCGACTAAACTATATTCTGTCTAGATATTAAATATAACCCCTTCTTATACTGTATCTAGCAGCAGTTAATTCTCCTAGTTAATTGTTTCTGTGGAGAAATGAGCTGAACTACATTTGCGGGGGAAGAGTCTAGAGATAATTGCAACTTTCTTTTAAATTATTGTTATTGTGGTAAAATATACATAGCATACTATTTATCATTTTAACCATTTGTAAGTGTACAAATTCAAAGGCATTACATCCATTCATAATGTTTTGTGACCATCACCACTATGTATACTCAAAAATTATCATGTCCAACTTAAATTCTGTTCCCATTAAATAATAACTCCCCTTTCTGTTTCTACTTTTTGTCTCCATGAATTTGTCTATTCTAGGTGCTTCTTATAAGTGGACTCATACAATATTTGCACTTCTGTGTCTGACTTATTTTACTAAGCATGTTTTCAAGATCCATCTATACTATAGCATGTATCAAAATTTCATTCCTTTTTGTGGCTGAAAAATATTCTGCTGTATGTGTGTATCACATTTGGTTTATCCATTCATCTGTTGATTGACACAGGTTGTTACCACCTTTTGGCTATTGTGAATAACTCTGCTATGAAATTTGGTGTACAAGTATCTGTTTGAGTTCCTACTTTCAGTTATTTCGGATGTATACCTAGGGGTGGAATTTCTGGATCATATAATGTTTCTATGTTTAACCTTGTGAGAAACCATAAACTGTTTTCCACAGGGGCTGCACCATTTTACGTTCCTACCAACAATGTATGAGAATTGCAATTTCTCAACATCCTTGTCAGCACTATTTATTTTATTGTAGGCTTCCTAGTAGATGTGAAGTGATATCTCATTATAGTTTTGATTTACATTTCCCTAATGACTAATGATGTTGAATGCCTTTTCATGTGCTTATCAAAGCTTTCTTTTACAAAATATATGCTAAAGCATACTTTGCATCTATATCTTGTAGATACATTACTTGATAAGCTTTATACCTTTGATGTCCTAATAAATCAATATCTGTCCTTTCCCAGGGCTTGAAGTATTATATCTGGAGGTGGCAAGTCCAGACTCTGTGTTTTTTTTCTTTTAAATAAATCTTCCATATATGTAACTTTCTTTTTGACTGTAATCTACTATGTTTTTAAAGAGGAAGCCATTGTAGCAGCTGTTGAACCCAAACAAAAGATACATGAAAGTGCTTTAAAGTTGTTATAGTAGTTATGATTAGGGAGAAGGGTGTTGAGCAAAGGTCATTTTGATTCAAGTGACTATTAACTTGTCACTTTTACATTTATAAAATATCTCTTTGAAAGGGAAACATAAAATTATTTTTCAAAATTTTCAATTTCTGAGATGTAAAAATACAAGGTGAAGGATCATAATAAATTCCAAGATCTCCCATGGGCTAGTCATATTATAGTTGGAATATTTTACTGACATTATTATTTCTAGTTCATCGTTGGAAAAGAGTGTTGGTGAATTTGCTAGGAAAAAGAGAGAAAGTTTCCTCTAGGATATTTTCCCTATTGAATTTTACTGCAAAAAATTAAAATATTTTCTTTAAAAAATGGACAGACTGCTACAGAGATATCATTTCTTGATTGTGGAAACAGACAATTTTAGTCAATCTGTAAGAAATAGTCATAGAGAATTTGTTTATTTTGATGATTCCTTTAGCTTTTTCTTAAATGACTACCTATTAAATTTAACCTTGAAGGGAAAATTTTCATGACCTCAGATTCTTAATGAAAGGTCTCTTGATTACTCCAGCACACCCATCTCTCACAGAATATTTCAGCCTTCTATGGGAAGAAGACCTTGATGGGATTTTGGATGTGTGGCCTCAGTGTGGTAAGACAGTGACTCACTAACACATTAGCAGGAATGCTTTATTTGATGTAGCTACCAATTAATGCAGAGTGGGGCTCTTATAGAATGGCCTTAGGCACCAAAGCATATTGGTTATGGATGCAGGCTCTTGATTGAGAGTTGAATCAAGACTCTGTAACCTACTAATTTTTAGAAGTTGGGAAAATTGCCTCATCTCTACAAGACTAGTTTTTTAATCTGTGAAAATGGTTATAACAAAATACTGACTTCAGAGGGATATTTTGAAGGTTAAATAAATGAATCCAAGTAGCAGAATGTCTGGGAAATACTGTGTTCAGGAAGCATTAGCTGTTGATGATATTGGTAATAATTTTTGGTAGGGATATGAGGCAAAGAGAAACCAGAAGACAATGTGTTTCCTGGGAGGAGACAGAGTAGGTAAAGTGATGCTGAAAGTGGAGCTGGTTGGGTGGTCAGAAGCAAACTGCTTAATAATTTTACCATGGACCTGAACATATGAAACATCAAAGAAAAATATAAATAAGAAAATAAGCCACAAAAAAATGACTTTGAAGAATGAGTCAGAAGTGCTTTTGAAAGGTGATGAAGAGCTAAGTCCACATGTTTTTAGGTTTCAGTTTTTAGAATGAATCAGTTGCATAATTTAAAAAAATTCTCATCAAGTTCTACTTCTTGACTCCAGAATTATTAGTACAACACTGGAGACCTTTTGTGTTTGTTTGTTTTTTTAACTTTTAAACAAATTTTATTGAGTTACAATTAACATACAATAAAATTCACCCATCTGAAGTGTACAGGTCAATGAGTATTGACAAAGTATGTGCACTTTTGTAAATACTCCTATAATCAACATATAGAATACTTTCATTACCTACCTTCCCAAATTGTCTGGTTTTCCTTTGCAGCCAGTTCCCCCACCTCAGCCTTGGGCAACAACTGGTTGGTTGGATTTTTGTTGTTGTTTTAGAATTTCCTATAAATGGAATCATATAGGATATACTTTTTAATATTTGAATTATTTTGTTCAGCAGGGGAGTCTTATAAAGTCAGACTTGTTCTTATAGAAAAGACATTATACCTCATGCAGACTGTCAATTTCCTTGTTAGGGCTTTGAAAACTACCAAATCATAGAGGAAAACTGAGTTAAGGGACAGAGATCACTATATGCCTACATGCTTCTGCCTAGTGTTGGCACTGCCTTGGTGACTCACTTCAGGTGGTGAACATTTGAGATGCATGGCTGAGGATGGCTCCTTCAGAGAGTATAATTAATGCCTCTCACTCTATTAGGCTGTCATGCCCTTGAGTGAATTCTTCACTTGGATTCAAGTGAAAACATAGTAGGATGAGTTTGTGTGGGTTGCTCCTTTTTTTAAAATTTCTTCGAGTACATTAGTTTTTATGTGTTCCTTCAGTGCTAGCGATTGGCAAAGAAACATGGTTGAAAACGTCTAAAGGTTCTTCTTTTGAACGTCCCAGTTATTTCTTCTTGTTGGTTATGTGCAAAATCATCAGGGCTCTACAGTATGCATAATTTATTGTTAGGCACTTTCAGGGTGTGAGAGAAGCTGAAGGGCCTTGCTCTAGAAGAGCATGTATATGTGTTGGAGTGGGATTTGTGAAAGAGACTAGCTATTTAGCTAGACCTTGAATTTGGGTAATGTTTTAATTGTGAGGAGAGAGGAGGCATTCTCAGATGAAGGGGGAGAGCACCAACAAAGGCCAAAAGGTTGGAGGATATGGAGGAAATTGTCGAGACAGGTAAATGTGATGTACACCATATAATCTCTCTTATCCATTGTGCTAGAAGCGACTTGAGAACAGAGAGCCTTCCTTGCCACTGTATTCTCAGCATCTAGCACAGTGCTAGGTACACAGTAGTATTCAGTAAATATTTGTTGAAAAAATAAAAAGCATACATGGAACTTCACGGTGAGCACAGAGCCTAGTGGGGAGTGGCTCTGTCTCTACTACACTTGCAGTTAAGAACCAGACTAAGTCCTTGTTTAAGTAAGGAGCACAACTGCATCTGACTCCTGAGAATACAAAGACCACTTAGGAGGCTTCACTTCCCCCTTAAGCCCTGAGGGACACTGAACCTAAAAGTCTATTTCAAAACAATGACAGAAACCTACTTTTGCTCAACCTGAACCTTAATGTTTCCATTAATTTATGTTTTTTGATTGAAACAACTTTATGGGTCCTTCAGAGGAATCTGTAGAAGAACCTATCCTCTTATTGGAATGTTGAATTTATTTACAAGCTCTCAAGACATTTTACTTTCTAACACTTTAAGATAAAAATTAGAGTAAATCAGTCATCAAAGCCAATAAATTATTATAGAGGTATGGGAGAGAATAAAGTAAGATAGAGAAGGATATCCATATCCACGTCTTTACCAAAGTCCCAACAAACTAGCTCTTTAAAAGTATGACCACTTATTCTAATGTTTATCCTAGACAAAACCATGAATTCCCTGAAAGGGAGCAAGCCTTAATTTAGGAGTTAATTTTACTTTGTACAAGGACTGTATTTCTCAAGCCACAATGAATCTGAATTCCTTACTGAGGGAAAGAGGGGAACTGATTGATTTTTGAATAATTTTCAAACTTTTTTATTTTATAGTTTTTATTTTGAAAAATAAAATTTTATTTCATACTTTTTTATTTTGAAACATGTATAAGTTTCATTCTAAAAAACTTCTGGCACTTCTATAATTTCACTAGTGTTTTTAGTTTAATTACATTTTAAATATCATTTAAAACATGCATGTCACTGATAAAATCTCCCCACAAGAAACTATTTGGAGTAGCAAAACACAAATAATCAAGCAGGGTCTTAACTAAACTGCTGTCTTTACATGACACTGAGTTTTCATATTGTTTGAATTGGTGCCAAACCTTAACAAGTGTGAGAGCATGAATGGCAGATGTCCAATCTCAGCAGTCAAACCTGGGAATCTTCACATCAGAGATTAGCAATTTTCCTTTGCCATGAGGCAGCAGAGACAAAAATTTTCTTTTGTAAAACTGGTACTAAATTTAATAAGATTCCACAGGGGAGAGTCATTTCTTATGACATATCAGAGTTCTAATATAAAGATGAAATGGCCTCTCCTGTTCCAAAATTAGCCTGTAATTGACACTTTTTCCTAACATTTCATCATTATTTGTTGATTAATCATCAGATTTCAAAAATATTACTTGGTTAAACTAATAGAAAAATTTCCTTGTCTTATGGGGTGGTCAGTGAACATATTACAAAATACCGTTTGGTGCATTATTACTATAATTATCCTAAGATAATTTAACGGAGTTAAATTATCCTAAGATAATTTGACGATAGTTAAACGGACCAGTTTAACTGGTCCGTATTATCTTCTTGGCATTTTAATAACTAAATTCACAATAATGAGGACATACCATCATTTTCTCTGTAAAATATTCAGTTATACCTAGTGTTCATAATCATACCCTATGTCTTTCTCCCTAAATGCCTTTGCTTACACTTTCCTTCTGCCTAGAAGGTATCTTACCTTGTAAAAATCCAACACATCCTTTAAGATCCAGTTTGTATTCTTTTATACCTACTAAAAAATGATAACTACATCTCCTGAAACTTTAGTTATTTGCATCTTTCTTTTGACAATTTTCATATTCTGCTTTTCATTTAAAATATTTATACTGAACATCAGCTATTTACTGTACCATGAACTAAGCCACTGCTGAGCTTATATTGTAATGGGGAAGACAGATAATTTAAGATAGTATTAAAATAAAGAATGATATCTTCTCTTACCTCTCTATTCAACATTAGGGTCTAGACAGAGCAATTATGCAAGAAAAATAAATAAAAGGCATCCAGATTGGACATGAATAAATAAAACAATTTCTATTTGCAAATGACATAATTTTTTTATAGAAACCCCTAAGGAATCCATATATAAAAACTGTTAGAACTAATAAATGAATTCAGCAAGGTTGTAAGATACAAGATCAACATTCGAAAAGTAATTGCATTTCTATACATTGTCAATGAACAATTTGAAAATGAAAATAAGAAAGCAGTACCACTTAGAATACCATCAAGAAGAATAAAGTACTTAGGAATAAATATAACAAAAGAAGTGCAAGACTTGTATACTGAAAGCTATAAAGCATTACTGAAATAAATTAAAGACCTAAATAGATGGGAACATGTCTTATGTCCATGGATTAGAAGATTTACTATTGTTATCATGATAATATTCCCCAAATTGATCTACAGATACAATAAAATCCATATCAAAATCCACACCACCTCTTTGCAGAAATAGACAAGCTGATTCAAAAACTCATATGGAAATTCAAAAGACTCAGAATAGCCAAAACAATCTTTGAACAAAGTTGGAGGACTCAAACCAACTGCTATCAAAACTCACTACAAAACTACAGTAATCAAGGCAATGTGGTATGACCTATTGGCATAAATCAGTGTAATAGAGTCTGGTAATAAAC
Organism: Monodon monoceros; assembly: GCF_005190385.1. Taxonomy (NCBI): domain Eukaryota; kingdom Metazoa; phylum Chordata; class Mammalia; order Artiodactyla; family Monodontidae; genus Monodon; species Monodon monoceros. The sequence continues at coordinate 122,214,047 of NW_021703778.1, read as the reverse complement.
ACTTGTATTTTGTTAAATTGATTTTTGACAAAGATGCTAAGACAATTCTGTGGGAAAAGAATAGTCTTTTGAACTTATGGTATTTGTACAACTGGATATCCATATGTGAAAGAATGATGTTGAACCTTTTTTTCATACCATATACAAAAATTAATGCCAAATGAATTATAGGCTTAAATGTAAGAGCTATAACTATAAAACTCTTTAAAAGAACGTAGGCCTAAATCTTTGTGATCTTGGGTTAGGCAATGATTTCTTACAAATGACACCAAAAGCACAAGTGGCAAAAAAATAAAAATAAATTGTGGTAGGTAGAATAACATCTCCAGAAAGATGTCTGCATTAAAATCCCCCAAACTTGTGGTTACCTTACCTGGCAAAAGGGATTTTGTGGATGTGATTAAGTTAAGGATCTCAACCTGGAGAGATTATCCTGGGTTATCTGGGTGGGTCCAATATAATCACAAGGGTTTTTTAAGGGGAAAAAGGACACAGGAAAGTCAGAGGAGGAAATGTGAAGACAGAAGCAGAGTTTGGAGTGATGCAAGACCACGAGTATGCAGTTTTAAGAAGCTGGAATAGGCAAGGAAACAGATTCTCCCCTAGAACCTCCAGAAGTAGTGCAGCTGTGCCAACATTTTGATTTTCACCCAGTGATACCCATTTTAGACTATTATATTGCCCAGAACTGCAATATAATAACTTTGTGTTGGTTTAGGCCATTAAGTTTGTGGTTGTTACAGCAGCAGTAGAAACCTAATACAAAGATAAATTGGACTTTATTAAAATTAAATCTTTTGTGCTTTAAAGGACAACACCAAATAAGTGAAAAGACAACTTCCAAATGGGAGAAAATATTTGCAAATCACATATCTGGTGAGTTGTATCCAGAAAATATGAAGAACTCTTACATTTAACAACAAAAAAAGACAAATAACCCAATTACAAAATGAGCAAAGGATTTGAATAAACATTTCTCCAGAGAATATATAAAGATGGTCAACAAGCATATGATAAGATTCACAACATTGTTAGTCATTAAGGAAATGCAAAGGAAAACCACAAGGAGATAACACTTCACAACCACTATGATGGCTGTAATAAAAAAGATGGACAATAACAAGTGTTGGCAAGGATGTAAGATATTGGGACCCTCATATGTTGTTGGTGGAAATGTAAAATGAGTCAGCTATTTTGGAAAATAGTTGTTGGTTCCTCAAAATGTTAAGCACAGAATTATCTTATGATCCACCAATTCCATTTTTGATATATCCCCAAGAGAATTTGGAACATACTTTTACACAAAAGCTTGTATATTAATGTTCACAGTAGCATTATTTATAATACTCTAAAAATAGAAACAACTCAAATGCCTACCAACTTGTGAAAGAATAAATAAGATGTGGCATATGTATACAATGGAATATTATTCAGTAATAAAAAGAAATGAAGTAATGATACGTGCTCAACATAGATGAACCTTTCAAACCTTCTAAATGAAAGAAGCCAGACACAAAAGGACACATATTTTATGATTCCATTTATAAGACAGTCCAAAATAGACAAATCCATAGAAAGAGAAAGTAGATTAGTGGTGCCAGGTGGGAGGAGTATTCTGCGGAAATAGAAAGTGACTGTTACTGCATATGGGGTTTTTTTTGGAAATGATGAAAATGTTATACAGTTAATGGTGATGGACACAGAACTCTGTGAATATACTGAAAACTACTGAATTGTAAACAATAAAAGGTGAGGTTTATGGTGTGTGAATTATATCTCAATACAACTGTTATTAAAAATATGAAAAATAAAATTAGAAAAGGCAGTAAATGCTTTGAAAGGAAAAGTGCAAGGTGCTGCCAGAACCTAGGAAGGCCACCCTGACATGACTCGGAGTGTTATGGAAGGCTTCTTTATAGAAGATATCTAAATTGGAACATAAAGTAATTTGCTTCCTCCTCTTACATTTTCTTGTTGTCTGTGAACTCCCTGAAAAAAAGGACTATATTTTTGTGAGGTGCAGTATCAGATAGGATAGGCAGTTGAAGAGAATAGAATGACACACAGTCAAGCCAGCAGAGTTAGCTAGATGCCATTACTACTACAGGAATGTATAGCCTAGATTCAGCTCTGTGGCCAAAAGTAACGAATCCAAGAATTATAGCTATTTATAGTCAGGATTCAGGTACTGAACTCCAAAAGAAAGTGTAGTGTTGACAATGACTGTCCAGGAAGTTGGAATGTGAGTAGGCATCAGGGATAGGACATTCATTAAGAAAGGGTTATTGGATTATAATGGGAAAGGATCTGAAAAAAAATACATATATACATATATATGTATATATATCTGAATCACTTTGCTGTATATCTGAAACTAACACAATATTGTAAATCGGCTATAGTTTAATTAAAAAAAGAAAGGACAAAGCAGGCCTCAATCCTAGAAAGTACATGGGAGGCCACTTATAGAAGACTGTGCGATGCCCAGCCCAAGTCCCTTCAGCATTCACCATTCCTACATTGATGTACTCCAGAAAACCTCTGTGACTTTCTCCTTGAAGAGCTTTCTTTCAGCCCTCATAGGGGATGTCAGGAAGCGCTTGAGGAAGGATATACCCTGGAGCTGTCCTCAGCCACTAACAAATGGACATTGGAGGATAAATATTCCAAATTCCTCATTCCTTGGGAGGCACAATTCTGAGAAGTGTCTCAGATGATCTTCCAGAGGTGCCCAGTGGAGTTAAGTCCCTGATGCCTGCAGAAATAACTTGTTTTTTTTAATGCATGCCATACTGGTTTGCTTCCATCCCTTGCCTTGCTTTCCTATTTCATACTGATGCTTCTGAGGATTATCTTACAAAAAATTGTTATACTCAAATCCTTATATTTGGGTGGGTACCTGGAAAAACATTTTAGACACCACTGAAACCGGGACTATGAGTTAAGATATTAGGGAGCAATAAGAATAATAAACTAAATCTCATGGAGTAACATAGGTGGTCGGGGTAGAGCGGGAAGACATTGTGTCCTTGGTCGCAGTTGTAGCAAAAGTACGTAGTACTAAGTACAGTCCGACGCCAGTGGTTAATGCTGCTCACGACTTCTTTAGCTAGCAGTCAGTTAAAAGGAAAAATCAAAACATATAAATTTAGCCAAGATCAAGTAGAAGATGGAAATATTAAGATGGATAATATTATAGCTATGGTTTTCATCTGTCCAGTAACAGACCTCACCCTCCAGAACTCGGGAGTGAACATGTGACCTAGGTTCTACCAGTCCAAGTAGCCTCTCTTCCCATCTACAGCAATTGGTTCTAGGCTGACTGTCATAGTCCCTTCAGCCTGCTATAATATAATACCATAAACCGGGGTGGCTTATAAGAAACTAAAGTTTATTTCACATCGTTGAGAGGCTGGAAAGTCCAAGGTGATGAGAACCTGCAGATTTGGTGTCTGATGAGAGCTTGCTTCCTGATTCATAAATGGCCATCTTTTTGCTGTGTCCTAACATGGCAGAAAGGGCAAAGGAGCTTTCTGGGGTCTCTTTTATTAAGGGTGCTAATCTCATTCATGAGGATCCCACTCTCATGACTTATCACATCCCAAAAGCTCCATCTCCAAACACCATCGTATTGGGGATTAGGTTTCAATATATGAGTTTTGGTGGGACACAGTCTATAACTGACCAATGAAACCTCCCAGAGAGTGTACAAACTGAGGCTAAGAGAGAGAATGTTTCTTGGGTCTTGTTTTGCTAAGTGGTTTGCCAAAGTTGAATGATGCAAGCCTGGAGCTGTGGGACTGATGTTGGCCATATACAGTGGAAAAGAATTGAAACAATGTACATAGGGATGTAATAAAGAGGGAAGGAGGAAAGAGAAGTTGGCAGAGAGAAATTGATTCTGAAAGTGAAAGGGAATTAATGATTTACGGCAACCTATTAGGCACTCTATACTTCCTAGTTATGGGAAACGATCAGTCACCTTTTTTTGGTGCCAGTTGGCTTATCTTGGCTCTATCAGCTGTAAAAAGTCCTATCAAATAGCTATCTTTCCTGAGCACTTACTGTGTGTCAGACTCTGTTCTATGCACTGTGTATATATTCTCATTTAATCCTTACAGTAGCTTTATGAGATGTGTGTTGTTATCGTCTCCATTTTATTGATAAAAAGTCTGAGGTTTAGAGATAGGTAATTTGCTCAGGTTCAGATAGTTGTTAGTGATGGTGGAAGCAGGATCTTAAACGGGAAGAATAAGTTCTTTCATAACTTAACATTGTTCTGGAAGCTGAGTGGTGCTAATGCTTTAGAGAGAATGTTGGCTGACCTACATCTGGAGACTTGGAGAAAAGGCAGCTACCACGTGCCATACATAGTTTTGTTTCCTACAGTACCTATATGCTGTCTTTCAAATAGTCATTTATTCCTCAATTTTCACTGAATGCCAAATTACCCATTTGGAAAAAAAGATTCTAAACTTCAATAGATTATGTTAACCAAGAAGAGATACCCTTATATACATATACATTTTTGAAAGTATATTGGAATCTGGGCATTATGATTTAAGTCTTAATGAACTGTTATAAGGGGGCATGAAGGAATAAATATGTTTTTACTAGAGTAGGGAAATAAGATTCAGAAAAAGCTTTGTAGAATGGATACATGAGTGCTATTCGGGGTGAAGAGGAAGGCATTCCAAGGAGAGGGAGCACGAGGCAAAGGCTTGAAACCATGAAACAGAATGCAGGTTGCGGGAATTGTGAGGAGTCAGCTTGGCTGAGTTGTGAGATATTGACGGGATGTAGGCAATGATTAATTTCATGGAAGAACTTCTATGGGATTCTCGTCTGAACTCTATCCAGTAGAAAAGAACTTCTATGGGATTCTCGTCTGAACTCTATCCTTCATTTCTTTTTCATTTATTTCTAATCTGATCTTTATGATTTCTTTCCTTCTGCTAACTTTGTTTTTGTTCTTCTTTCTCTAATTGCTTTAGGTGTAAGTTTAGAAAAGAAGGAACCATTTAAAAATTGGATTCACAAAGATAGACTTAAAGATGAAAGATAGACTTTCATAAGAAGATAGACTTAAAAATAAAAAGTGACTTTAACATAGGCAAGAAGAGAGATCAGGAAGGCCTTTAGGAGACTTCATGATAATCCAGACAGGAGTCACTAAGTTTCTAAACCAAGGTTGTAGCAGAGGGGATGGAGAGGAGGGGATGGATGGTAAGAGGCATGTTAAGACATTTAAATGCATACTTCTGTTTCGTAAATGTGATTTTTAGTTGCCTGGACTGTAACGATAGAACAACACTTTCCTCCACATAACACTTGTAAGTAAAGCTATATCTTATTTATGGTTTTGATATTAAGATTATATCTACATAGCAAAATATCAGTTAGCAAGTATTTTTTTCTTAAACATCTTTATTGGAGTATAATTGATTTACAATGGTGTGTTAGTTTCTGCTTTATAACAAAGTGAATCAGCTAAACATATACATGTATCCCCATATATCTTCCCTCTTGCATCTCCCTGCCTCCCACCCTCCCTATCCCACCCCTCTAGGTGGTCACAAAGCACCGAGCTGACCTCCCTGTGCTATGCGGCTGCTTCCCACTAGCTATCGATTTTACATTTGGTAGTGTATATTTGTCCATGCCACTCTCTCACTTTGTTCCCGCTTACCCTTCCCCCTCCGCGTGTCCTCAAGTCCATTCTCTAGTAGGTCTGCGTCTTTATTCCCGTCCTGCCCCTAGTTTCTTCATGACCAATTTTTTTTAGATTCCATATATATGTGTTAGCATACGTTATTTGTTTTGCTCTTTCTGATTTACTTCACTCTGTATGACAGACTCTAGGTCCATTCATCTTACTACTCAATTTCATTTCTTTTTATGGCTGAGTAATATTCCATTGTATATATGTGCCACATCTTGATCCATTCAACTGTTGATAGACACTTAGGTTGCTTCCATGTCCTGGCTATTGTAAAGAGTGCTGCAGTGAACATTGTGTTACATGACTCTTTGAATTATGGTTTTCTCAGGGTATATGCCCAGTAGTGGGATTGCTGGGTCGTATGGTAGCTCTATTTTTAGATTTTTAAGCAACCTCCATACTGTTCTCCATAGTGGCTGTAACAATTTACATTCCCACCAACAGTGCAAGAGGGTTCCCTTTTCTCCACACCCTCTCCAGCATTTATTGTTTGTAGATTTTTTGATGATGGCCATTCTGACTGGTGTGAGGTGATACCTCATTGTAGTTTTGATTTGCATTTCTCTAATGATTAATGATGTTGAGCATTCTTCCATGTGTTTGTTGGCAATCTGTATATCTTCTTTGGAGAAATATCTATTTAGGTCTTCTGCCCATTTTTGGATTGGGTTGTTTGTTCTTTTGATATTGAGCTACATGAGCTGCTTGTATATTTTGGAGATTAATCCTTTGACAGTTGCTTCATTTGCAAATATTTTCTCCCATTCTGAGGGTTGTCTTTTTGTCTTGTTTATGGTTTCCTTTGCTGTGCAAAAGCTTTGAAGTTTCATTAGGTCCCATTTGTTTATTTTTGTTTTTATTTCCATTTCTCTAAGGGGTGGGTCAAAAAAGATCTTGCTATGATTTATGTCATAGACTGTTCTGCCTATATTTTTCTCTAAGAATTTTATAGTGTCTGGTCTTACATTTAGGTCTTTAATCAATTTTGAGTATATTTTTCTGTATGGTGCTAGGAGTGTTCTAATTTCTTTTTTTTACATGTGGCTGTCCAGTTTTCCCAGCATTACTTATACTTATTGAAGAGGCTGTCTTTTCTCCATTGTATATTCTTGCCTCCTTTATCAAAAATAAGGTGACCACATATGCGTGGGTTTATCTCTGGATCTCTGGAACAGGTTCCATTGATCTATATTTCTGTTTTTGTGCTCGTACCATACTGTCTGGATTACTGTAGCTTTGTAGTATAGTCTGAAGTCCGGGAGCCTGATTCCTCCAGCTCCATGTTTCTTTCTCAAGATTGCTTTGGCTATTCAGGGTCTTTTGTGTTTCCATAAAAATTGTGAAATTTTTTGTTCGAGTTCTGTGAAAAATGCCTTTGGTAGTTTGATAGGGATTGCATTGAATATGTAGATTGCTTTGGGTAGTAGAGTCATTTTTACAATGTTGATTCTTCCAATCCTGGAACTTGGTATATCTCTCCATCGGTTTGTATCATCTTTAATTTCTTTCATCAGTGTCTGATAGTTTTCTGCATACAGTTTTTTTGTCTCCTTAGGTAGGTTTATTCCTACGTATTTTATCTTTTTGTTGCAATGGTAAATGGGAGTGTTTCCTTCATTTCTGTTTCAGATTTTTCATCATTAGTGTATAGGAATGCAAGAGATTTCTGTGCATTAATTTTGTATCCTGCTACTTTATCAAATTCATTGATTAGCTCTATTAGTTTTCTGGTAGCGTGTTTAGGATTCTCTAGGTATAGTATCATGTCATCTGCAAACAGTGACAGCTTTACTTCTTCTTTTCCGATTTGGATTCCTTTTATTTCTTTTTCTTCTCTGATTGCTGTGCCTAAAACTTCCAAAACAATGTTGAATAATAGTGGTGACAGTGGGCAACCTTGCCTTGTTCCTGATCTTAGTGGAAATGGTTTCAGTTTTTCACCATTGAGAACAATGTTGGCTGTGGGTTTGTCATATATGGCCTTTACTATGTTGAGGTAAGTTCCCTCTATGCCTACTTTCTGGAGGGTTTTTATCATAAATAGGTGTTGAATTTTGTTGAAAGCTTTTTCTGCATCTACTGAGACGATCATATGGCTTTTCTCCTTCAATTTGTTAATATGGTGTATCACAATGATTGATTAACGTATATTGTAGAATCCTTGCATTCCTGGGATAAACCCCACTTGATCATGGTGCATGATCCTTTTAATGTGCTTTTGGATTCTGTTTGCTAGTATTTTGTTGAGGATTTTTGCATCTATGTTCATCAGTGATATTGGCCTGTAGTTTTCTTTCTTTGTGACATCTTTGTCTGGTTTTGGTATCAGGGTGATGGTGGCCTCGTAGAATGAGTTTGGGAGTGTTCCTCCCTCTGCTGTATTTTGGAAGAGTTTGAGAAGGATAGGTATTAGCTCTTCTCTAAATGTTTGATAGAATTCACCTCTGAAGCCATCTGGTCCTGGGCTTTTGTATTTTGGAAGATTTTTAATCACAGTTTCAATTTCAGTGCTTGTGATTAGTCTGTTTATATTTTCTATTTCTTCCTGGTTCAGTCTCAGAAGGTTGTGCTTTTTTAAGAATTTGTCTATTTCTTCCAGGTTTTCCATTTTATTGGCATAGAGTTGCTTGTAGTAATCTCTTATGATCCTTTGTATTTCTGCAGTGTCAGTTGTTACTTCTCCTTTTTCATTTCTAATTCTATTGATTTGAGTCTTCTCCCTTTTTTTCTTGATGAATCTGGCCAATAGTTTATCAATTTTGTTTATCCTCTCAAAGAAACAGCTTTTAGTTTTATTGATTTTTGCTATCATTTCCTTCATTTCTTTTTCATTTATTTCTAATCTGATCTTTATGATTTCTTTCCTTCTGCTAACTTTGTTTTTGTTCTTCTTTCTCTAATTGCTTTAGGTGTAAGGTTAGGTCGTTTTTTTGAGATGTTTCTTGTTTCTTAAGGTAGGATTGTATTGCTATAAACTTCCCTCTTAGAATTGCTTTTGCTGCGTCCCATAGGTTTTGGGCCATCGTGTTTTCATTGTCATTTCTTTCTAGGTATTTTTTGATTTCCTCTTTGATTTCTTCAGTGATCTCTTGGTTATTAAGCAGTGTATTGTTTAGCCTCCGTGTGTTTGTATTTTTTATAGATTTTTTCCTGTAATTGGTAACTATTCTCATAGCGTTGTGGTCAGAAAAGGTACTTGATACGATTTCAATTTTCTTAAATTTACCAAGGCTTGATTTGTGACCCAAGATATGATCTATCCTGGAGAATGTTCCATGAGCACTTGAGAAGAAAGTATATTCTGTTGTTTTTGGATGGAATGTCCTATAAATATCAATTAAGTCCATCTTGTTTAATGTATCATTTAAAGCTTGTGTTTCCTTAATTATTTTCATTTTGGTCGATCTGTCCATTGGTGAAAGTGGGGTGTTAAAGTTCCCTACTATGATTGGGTTACTATCGATTTCCCCTTTTATGCCTGTTAGCATTTGCCTTATGTATTGACGTGCTCCTATGTTGGGTCCATAAATATTTACAATTGTTATAACTTCTTCTTGGATTGATCCCTTGATCATTATGTAGTGTCCTTCTTTGTCTCTTGTAATAGTCTTTATTTTAAAGTCCATTTTCTCTGATATTAGAATTGCTACTCCGGCTTTCTTTTGATTTCCATTTGCATGAAATATCTTTTTCCATCCCCTCACTTTTAGTCTGTGTGTGTCCCTAGGTCTGAAATTGGTCTCTTGTAGACAGCATATATGCGGGTCTTGTTTTTGTATCCATTCATCCAGTCTATGTTTTTGGTTGGAGCATTTAATCCACTTACATTTAAGGTAACTATCGATATGTATATTCCTATTGCCATTTTCTTAGTTGTTTTGGGTTCGTTATTGTAGGTCTTTTCCTTCTCTTGTATTTCCTGCCTAGAGAAGTTCCTTTAGCATTTGTTGTAAAGCTGGTTTGGTGGTGCTGAATTCTCTTAGCTTTTGCTTGTCTGTAAAGGTTTTAATTTCCCTGTTGAATCTGAATGAGATCCTTGCTGTGTAGAGTAATCTTGGTTGTAGGTTTTTCCCTTACATCACTTTAAGTATGTCCTGCCACTCCCTTCTGGCTTGCAGAGTTTCTGCTGAAAGTTCAGCTGTTAACCTTATGGGGATTCCCTTGTATGTTATTTGTTGTTTTTCCCTTGCTGCTTTTAATATTTTTTCTTTGTATTTAATTTTTGACAGTTTGATTAATATGTGTCTTGGCGTTTTTATTCTTGGATTTATGCTGTATAGGACTGTCTGTGCTTCCTGGACTTGATTAACTATTCCCTTTTCCATATTAGGGAAGTTTTCAACTATAATCTCTTCAAATATTTTCTCAGGCCCTTTCTTTCTCTCTTCTTCTTCTGGGACCCCTATAATTCGAATGTTGGTGCGTTTAATGTTGTCCCAGAAGTCTCTGAGACTGTCCTCAGTTCTTTTCATTCTTTCTTCTTTATTCTGCTCTGCCTTCGTTATTTCCACTATTTTATCTTCCATGTTACTTTTCCGTTCTTCTGCCTCAGTTATTCTGCTGTTGATTCCTTCTAAAGAATTTTTAAATTCATATATTGTGTTATTCATCAGTGTTTGTTTGCTCTTTAGTTCTTCTAGTTTCTTGTTAAACGTTTCCTATATTTTCTCCATTCAATTTCCAAGATTTTGGATCATCTTTACTATCATTACTCTGAATTCTTTTTCCGGTAGACTGTCTATTTCCTTTTCATTTGTTAGGTCTGGTGGGTTTTTATCTTGCTCCTTCATCTGCTGTGTGTTTCACTGTCTTCTCACTTTGCAGACCTTACTGTGTTTGGGGTCTCCCTTTTGCAGGCTGCAGGTTCATAGTTCCCATTGTTTTCTGTGTGCCCCCAGTGGCTAAGGTTGGTCAGTGGGTTGTGTAGGTTTCCTGGTGGAGGGGAATAGTGCCTGTGTTATGGTGGATGAGGCTGGATCTTGTCTTTCTGGTGGGCAGGTCCACATCCGTTGGTGTGTTTTGGGGTATCTGTCACCTTAATATGATTTTAGGCGGCCTTTCTGCTAGTGGGTGGGGTTGTATTCCTGTTTTGCTAGTTGTTTGGCATAGGACGTGTAGCACTGTAGCTTGCTGGTCATTGAGTGGAGCTGGGTGCTGGTGTTGAGATGGAAATCTCTGAGAGATTTTCGCCGTTTGATATTATGTGGAGCTGGGAGTTCTCTTGTGGACCAGTGTCCTGAACTCGGCTCTCCCACCTTCGAGGCACAGGCCTGACACCCGGCCAGAGCACCAAGAGCTTGTCATCCACACGGCTGCTAGTGTTGGAGGGTCTCCTGCAGAGATGGGGGACAGCTGTGGCTGACCATGGGGACAAGGCCACTGGCAGCAGAAGTTTTGGGAAGCACTCCTTGGCATGAACCCTCACAGAGTCCTCCATTAGCCCCACCAGGGAGCCTGTAGCCTCCAGTGCTGGGTTGCCTCATGCCAAGCAACGCAGTTAACAAGTATTGATTGAAGAACCCTCATGTGCCCAGATTAAAGGTTAAGCTATAATAATTAGATGATTATTCACAGGTGTGATCAGGTTTTATATTTTATAAAATGACATTAAAATATCATTGCCAGAAGAGGCCACATTTGATTCCTTTACATTTGTGTGCTCAGTGCGTAGCACTGTCTCTGAAAAATAGAAGGGACACAATAAATACTTCTTCAGTGAATGAGAGATGAGCAAATATCATGGAATCGGTGTATTAAAAAAAAGTGGAAAGTTTTATTTTAAAAAATGGATGAATTTATTTTTAAAATAAACACCTATATGTTTCTCAAATAGCCAGCCTCTTGTCATCAGGAAGATAACTAGCTAAGATGATTACGTTTTATCCAGACACTTTGAAACCATGAAAATACAGACTACAGGGTAATCAAGAATTAGTAATTTAATTGCCCAGTGCCTCAGTATACTCATTAGCATAGTAGGGATAAGGTTATCTTCCCTCTACATCAATAAGATGTGTTGAGGATTATGTGGGTTTAAAGTAATTAAAAAAGAAGTCTGGATGGACAACTAAGCTCTTCAGAGAAAGGGCTGTTTATACATAAGGTAATCATTTCAACTTCTAAAGACAGCTAATAAGGAATTTATCTTAGAAAGTAATCACATATTACCTGGGGATCATATTTTGGCTTGAAGATAGATGCAGTTTTATATTATTTTAATCCAAGATCCAAATACAGGGATTTAAATAAAGAAGAGGTAGTGATTAATAAATAGGTATATTTTAAATCTCCATCATTTCTCCATCCCCCTGAGAGTTAGAGGCAGATGATTTTGTTGCTGAGACCTAAAATTTTCATCAATTTTTCAAGGTAGAGAGAGCTCAATACATGTATTTGATATACATATATATGTATATATTTACACAGGTATGTATATATATTTACACATGTATGTATATATGTATATTTCAATAAGATCTTGGTTATTCAAGACCCCAAAGTCTGGTACCCTAAAGTCTCTGAAAATAAATTAAGAATCAATTATATAGTTTTAAAGAGAATTGTCAAGATGAATCAAAGGCTCTAATTCACATTTAAGCCAGGAATTGTAAAACTCTCTCTAGTTTCACTGGATAGCTGCTTCTTGTCATTTGGAGCTCACCATAAATCCGACCTCCTAAGAGAGATGTTTTCCCCAGCCATCCAACTTAATCTGGCTGCCTGGTCTCACATCATTCTGTCTTAAGTCTCTGCATCACACTACATTTATTCATTTATTTACTTGCACATTATCTGTTTCCCCTTAAGCTCTGTGAGGCTCTCTTGCTTACTTCTTTCACTCTGGTGCCCGAAACAATGCATTGTGGGTTCTTGATAAAGGTTTAGTGCATTAATGAGTAATGAATAAAAACCACAACTTGGATGGATAGTCTTGAGGATGAATATCTGAAGTTTTCACAAGATGGTGTTATTTTCCCATTAAATAGAGTGCTCTGGCATGCAATCAGATGCATATTTGCTCACTTGCCATAGTTAGAAGTTTGTGAAAGTGAGAGACTGAATTGAACATAACAAAGCAGTTGAAGTGGTGACTAATTCTGAATTAAGAGAAAATGTTTTGAATAATGCTATAATATCAAAGGTTACTGATAAACAAAATATGATTTTATTAAGAGCATAAAATAACTTCAAAGAAAACTGGTTCATCCTTTGATTTGCTAATATGTTTGGGGCAGAACAATGGTCATCTAGCAAAAGCCAAGCAACTATCCTAGCTGCACTCTACTTTTATTTAAACTAAGTAAAGGAGAAGATGCTATGTATATTGTATTTAGGAATGTAAGTTGTAGTGTTTATCCTATAATCAGTACTGGTACCTCAAATTTATATTAAAAATACAGTGTGATAATTACAAAAAATAAATAAGAAAACAAAAATAGAGAGACTTCCCTGGCGGCTCAGTGGTTAAGAATCTGCCTGCCAATGCAGGGGACACAGGTTCGAGCCCTGGTCCGGGAAGGTCCCACATGCCGCGGAACAGCTAGGCCCGTGTGCCACAACTACTGAGCCTGCACTCTAGAGCCCGTGAGCCACAACTACTGAGACCATGTGCCACAACTACTGAAGCCTGCATGCCTAGAGCTGAGCTCCGCAACAAGAGAAGAACCTCAATGAGAAGCCCGCGCACCGTAATGAAGAGTAGCCCTCCCTCCGCAACTAGAGAAAGGCTGCGTGCTGCAACGAAGACCCAACACAGCCAAAAATAAATAAATGAATAAATTTATTTTTAAAAAAAGAAAACAAATATAGAGTTATGGAAAATGCTTAAAACTTGAAATGCATATACAGAGGAAAGGAGGTTTAGCATGTAATTTAGAAATATTTCCATCAAAATGATTTAAAATAATTTTAGTGTGAAAGAGTTCCTATTCAACCACATGTAAAAGTCATTTATTCTCAGCATCACATTTTTAAAACATGAATTTATTATGATTCCCATTTTGTTGTTGTATTTTTCATGAAAAATCTTGGAGTGTTGAGGTCCATTTTCACTACACTCACATCGAAGAGTGGCCTTTGGAAGGATGCCCCCATCCCTTCCTTCCTTCTACTTTCACTTCCCATTTCCTACCTAGACCTTCGATGGCAGCTTGTGGCATGATACTGTGTCAATAATTAAGACATAAGTAATAAAAAAAATAGTAAAACCATAGCTAACATTTAGTGGATGATTGCTCTATCCCCAGCATAGTACTATGGACTTTAAGTCTCTTATCTTATTTAATCTTCACAGTAACATTATGAACTAGATACTGTTGTTATGCCAGTGTCACAATTGACTGTGTTTGCAGAAGTTAGCTTACTGAAGGTCTATAGTATTTCAGAGCTTGCGTGCTTAACTGCCATTGTTTTGCCTAGAGTAATGAATGCAGCTCTAGGCAGAATGAGGGGAATGAATATGGAAAGGAATTATTAAAACACAATGTACATTAGTCAGGTTTATACAATAATCATCCCTAACTAACAATGTTCAGAGACTTTTAATAACAAACATTTATTTTCCGTCTTAGGTTCAAGTCACTCCACCTGTTTTCATTTTGGGGCCAGCAACTGCTGGGAATACTTTTCCCATGGAGGAGCAAAAGAGCAGACAAATTTTATACTAACTGTAACCTATGTTTTGAATAGGCAAACTGTCACTTCTGCTCAGATTCCAATGATCAACACAAGTCATGTGAACGAGCCCAAACTAAGTGAGGTGAGAAAGTGATCTTCCCCCACAGAGTGAGAATCGTGAGTGGGACTATGTCCTGTATGTATTTCATATGGTGGAAACTTCTGTGTTCTTTTCATGTTTATCAGCTAAGTGTATCCCATAGATTTCCTGATTTCTTTTTAAGAGACTGTATTTGAACATATTACCATAAAAACCTGATTGTTCACAATCCCCAATTCTCATATCCTCAAGTAATCAAAACAGTAGTCTTCAACCAGGGGCTGAGTTATTGGAAACTTGAGGACAGAGGGAAATTAGCAGGCAGAGGTGGTGTGGAAATACCACCTCCACATCGTACACTGCCCCCGCCCCCCGCCACCTCATCCTGTTGAGAACTGCTTTCCTAAAAATGTTGCTTTCCTCCAGTCAGGAAGTAGGCCCCAATGAAGAGAGTAACATAAGATAGGCTGTAGAGAGAATTTTTTTTTCCTATTTGTCTGTGAAGATAAAGGTTTAGGGCTTTCATTAGCTGGAAAGATGAATTAAGGGATAAAGACTTTTAAAAGATAATTGCTGAAGAAATGTAAGGCACTGTGATAACTTGTATGTGCTTCTTGATTTCAGATGATTAAAATCTTGCTTTACTCAGTGATTGAGTCCTCATGGCTTTACACTTATTAGCAATCATTTTTCTATTCTAAAACAATATGAGTCGGGGATATCTGCGTAGTCAGGCAACCACTGTTGATGTGCCCATTTGATGTGTGGCCTGTGGAGAGTGGCACTGTCACCAAGTTGACTAAGAGGCAATAGGCAGCATGTTATATAGCAGTAGCATTATTTCTCATAATTGCAAACTGTGAGGTAAGAAAACTAGTGCCTTGTTCTGATTTAAAACCTCAGGAAAATATCAATCCATATTGTTTCAAAGAAAAAAAAAACTTTCAAGGGATATGCTAGCATTTGTTTCTTTGTGTTCTCAAATATGTAGAAACCACATATATTCTACTCTTTCAGAGATTATTGCAGGTGAATGGTTCTTCTCTACATTCCTCTTCTATAATCTCATATTGTCTCCTCATATGGTTTATAACAGTGGGTTGAGTGGAAGTGTATTTATATGATTACATTTTATGAAAACTAATTCACATGTAAAAGCTTGAGCTTTGGAGAGTAAAATAAACATAAATAGAATAAATATAAATATAGCTGGGTTCAAATACTTACTCTGCCATTTAATTGTGATGTGAATTTAACAGAGAAAAGCAGTCTCTCTGGATCTGCTTCCTCATCTGTAATATGGGAATTATAATTATAATTCCTCCCTCTTGGACCTACTTGGTCAGTTAAATAATAGTATAATGCCTTGTATATAGTAATAGGTCCCTCATAGTTTTTAGTGATTTCTGTCTCTTTTTCTAAAAACTGTTTTAACTAGAAAATGGACATGCAGAAAAAACTGTGTACCATCAGGGCCCATTGGATCCAATTTCAGATTTTTGTGTTTTCTGAGAGCAATTCTAAGTCTTTGTAAGGATTGATATATCATGACTTTTGTTTCTTAGAGGTCTTCCAAAGGACAAAGAGAACATTTACTTGTTTATTTAATTAGAATAAAACTCACCCTATCTCGTAATTATCATAAGGGTCCATTGGGCCCCTTTATAAATCTAAGTCATATTATGGGATTTTAGTGATAATATTTTTCCCATATCTTAAAACATTTTGCTATTTTATTATCATATGAATTAGTTCATTTTTTATCTTTTATTCCTAACTATTCTAAAAAAGACTTAAAAAAGAAAGAAAATAAAGGAAGATGTTTCACAATTATTAAATGAATCAGAAGATGAATGAAGAGACAGTAGCATTCTCATGATGTTGATGAAATTTATTATGTAAATGAAATCTCAGACCATGAGTCTTCAGATTATGATATTCTAGATGAATTTTCCCAAAATCAAGAATAAGTGGATGAATAATACATTTTTATGGATGAAAATAAATATAGCATTTCACTTCATTAGTCATTCAAGTGGAAGGACTTAATCATGTAATACTTTACTACAAAAACCTGATGCATCCCATTTTGATAAAAGTTTATCTTTTATAATATTTGTATACCAAAATTCTCTTTAAAAAAAGAGAATGATATGTTCAAAATCTTATGACAAATTATAATAAAGTTTTTCACTATCGCTTTACACATCTGTAAATTATTTACAAAGCTTAAAATATATATAAAAATGTATTTGTATTTTAAAAATTGGATGAAGACGGAAAATGGTGATGATTATTTTTCCTGTTGTGTTGAGGGTAAACTATTCATATACTTTGACCTAATATTGTACTCCCAGAAATTTGTCCTAAGAAAATATTTCAACCCAAGGAAGAAGTTCATTGTAGCCCAAAAATGGAAACAAGCTAAATGCATAACATATAAAATGCTCTAATAAGTTCTAGTGTGTCCCCTAACAAGGATAATTGTGAACACCATGGAAATTTAGAAAACTATTTATGATGCTGAGTGAAAACAACAGCATATTAATTGATAAATAATGATTATAGATGGATTAAAAGGAAAATCATTATGCTGTCCTTCAATCATAAAAAAGAAAGTAAATTATCAAAATTAGCTAAGCTTAATTCTGCCCTACCTTGGTCATATATTACTATCATTGCTTGGTTGGGGATCTGAACTCAGATTTTGATAATTTCCAGAGTAAGGTGGAAATTCACCATGCTTTGGGGACATTATGAAGTCATTTTGCTAAAATGGGTTATTTCTACTCTACACTTCCCATCTCTTGTCTCATTTAACTTATTCCTTCCCAGAAATAGTCACAATAGCATGAGTAACTTTCCAGTTTTTCTTCAGTAATACTCTGGTTAGGTGAGAAAGTAGAATTTCAAAGACCAAGACATTTGTTCTACATTTGAGAATCCCCCAAATTTCATTTGATGCTTGATTATATGTTGTGGCCTATTTTTCTTCTTTGTAATTAGGTTGTAAGCTTTCTGAAGGCTGGGATTGTTTCCCAGTTCACATAGGACCTGTGGTAAAAACACAAAAAATATTTTATAGTTTGAACTTAAATGCATCTGTGAGAATAAACCTGGTGCAATGAGAACAGTGCATCTTGAGATAAGGGGAAGTGATTGAAGAAAACTGAGTCTTCTTAAGGAACTATAACATGCCAGGCATGTAGATGAAGATTCTACATCTGTTCTTATGATAATTTTCACTAAAATTTGTAAAATACATATTATTATCCATTTTTTACTAGTTCATGAAATTTAGGCTCAAAAATGTTATATGTTCAAGATTGCGGTGCTGGTAAGTTTCTGAGCCAAAATTCCAATACTGTTCTACATGCTCCACACATAGTGGGCATACTGTACACTACTCCATAGTGTGAAAAAGTAGAGAAACAGAAATATATTGCTTACTGCATAGGTTAATCTCTGAGATTGGGGAACACAGAAAATTATGTTAAGTTGTCTGCCATATTTTACTAATGACTAAACAGAGAAAATGAGAAAATGTGTAAGTAATTATTTGACTAGTCCAAGGTTGTACAACGGTCCACTTGGTAAAGAGAAATGAGCTTTGATCAGGTTTTGATTCTCAGTTTTGTATCCTATAAGATAGTCTTTTTGGTCTTTTTAAACACGCACATACACTTTCTAGTATGATGTCTTTACAGTGAACCATCTTGTTATTACTTGAAGCTGCTTGGCTGGATGTAGCAGCTCTATGGGCATATGTTACTCTGAGATAAAGTTCAAATAAGTGGGAATGAAAATAGAGCTATAACTAGGTTACTACTACAAATGTTTCAGGGCTTTTTTTCCTTCTATTTTTATTTGGAAAAGGAATAGCAGGTCATGGGTTTGTGTTGGCATTTTTATGGTGTGTACTCCAGAGAAGCTAATCACAAGTTTACAAAAAGACTGACCTTGCAGTGGCATTTGGGAGTGCATTTGTGGAATTTAATTTATGAGGAAAGGAAAAACAATTATGATTTGAAACAACTGAAGACTGGGAAATATCATCCTCAAGTTAAGTTAGTGTGCTGGGATTTCTTCCTGACCTTATTAAATCTTATTTCCCTTTTCCCACTGAATTTAATAATGTTTCCCAACCTCCATAGACTTGCCATGGATGGAGCTCCTGTGGGACAGAATCTCTGTGACACGAATAACCCTTTTTTTTAAGACTACAAAGCTGAAATAAAAGTGGAAACATACTGATGGAGAGACCAGAGCTAGCAAACATATCTTGCATTTTTTGGAGTTGGCTATAAGAGGTTATTTAAAGTTAAATGAGTATTTGGTTCAGAGTAAGTTATTAATACTCTTGTTGTTGTCAATACTAACATTTTAGTTTCCCCCACAATATCCAACTAGTATATTTATGCAAGGCTCTGTTCTCACATTTGCTCCTCCTTATTGTTTTCCAATATTGCCACGTTTACTCTGGTGATTGACACATGGGAAATATGGCTGTTTGATTTTTATACTGATTGAAATAATATTTGTACCACCAAACATAACTTGATTTTGTGGTAAGACATAAATAGGGAGATGAAGAGCCAAAGTTACAAAGAAGAAGGAATTCCTTTATTTTTAGCTGTTCTTAACATCATACCAGTTATCCACATTAAGGATGCATTGTAACAGCAGTTTTGAAAATATACTAGAGATATACTCTAGAGAGATAAATTATTTTTAGGGTAAGCTGATTTTTACATTTATTTATTTATGTTTACAGTACACTTGTTTCATGAAAGCTTTGAGACTGGTTAAAAAATAGGAATTGGTAATGAAATAGTAAAATAGAAATTGAATTAGAAAATCTGTTTCAAATATAAATATTCTATATTATAAGGGTACAGATAATCTCTCTGTGATTGACACTCAAATTTGGCTCTCAGCTTCCAGAAAGCTGGAGTTGACATTCAGGAAAAAACATGGTGTAATTATGTAGCTTATAATACTGAACCAGAATATATATACCGGTTCTTCAGAAGAAACACAGATTTTTTTTTTTAGCATTGAATCCCAAAATGTATCATGTTGGTTTTTATGTGCTGGATGTGAATTTATATAATAGAAAGAGCCCTAAATTATAGTTTACATAATATTCTACATTAAATTTCATATATATTTTATCACTCTCAGAAAAACCGTAGGGGGCACAATATTAAAATGTCTTTCAGTAAAGTTGATTCTGTGAATGTTAAAACTAATGTAATTCAAATGCATATCCTTGTATAGTAGCTGATTTTGATCTCTAATAAAAATGTAAAATACTGAGGAAAGGATGAGATATACGTATTTTCTCTAAACATCACTTCTTGTCCTTGACTGGTAATGGAGGGCAGAACACCCAAAGTTTTCTTTTCTTTCTTTTTTCATCTTTGGCCGTGCTGCATGGCTTGCGGGTATCTTAGTTCCCCGACCAGGATTGAACCTGGGCCCCAGCAGTGAAAGTGCCGACTCCTAACCACTGGACTGCCAGGGGATTCCCTCCAAGGTTTTATTTTCTGATGATGACCTGTGATGTTGGCATGATAGAATTCATTTTTGCCTGGAACTATTTTAAGCCCTATACTGATGGTCACCATGTTCAGCCAGTTGATCAGTAGTTCCAAGTGGCATGGTATACTTTCTCTGTGAGTCTATGTAGTGTTTAATACAGACCAAATGGCTTTAGTTACTTGCCAAAAATAATGCTTTTGCTTTTGATAAAATTAATGTTGAGCTCTCATTCCTTTGAATATTTAGATATTAGGACCAGGATGTTGTTTTTTGCTATCTTATTCGAAAGCAATCCATTATGATGATTAAAATCATGTCAAAAGGGTATTGCTTTTCATGGTGCAAAGTTAGTATATTGACTGCATTTGGTACAGTGGACACAATGATTAGAAATGATCTTAATCTGCTTACTTCAAAAATAACTTGGAATGGTAAACTCAGAAGCCACTCTTACTGAAATAAATAGCTATGGGTGTTCTAACAATAGAATACTGTTAGTCTTATGCATAAAGACACACATACACTCACTCACCTCTGTCCTACAGTGGCATGGCATACATCTACTTCCAGCTACACTACCCTCCAGTCCCAGCTGCCATTCTAGGAAAGAGGGTGTGGGTAGCCCAGTACCACATAGCAGCAGGAATGGAGTGATGAAATGCACAGACTCTGCGGCCAGACTTGCTGGGTTCAGTTTCAGCTCCACTTACTGGCTGCATGACTGTGGGCAGGCTGTTTACTCTTCAGTGTCTCAGTTTCCTCATCTGTAAAAGGAGCTATCAATAGCAACTACCTTAGGGAATTGATGTCCAGCTTAAGTATTTTGTATATGTAAACTATTTAAAAGTATTTGATCCATAGTAAGCACTCAATAAATGTTAGCAATTATTTATGTTAGGAGTAGGAGTAATAGTAGCAGTACTAGAAATGAAGGCAAAGAACTTTCCTTATTTTAAGGGGAGAATTTAGATATTACAGTTGAGCTGTCATGGCTAGAGTAACTAGAATTGGGTTATAATTCATGCTTAAGAAAATCAGAGTAAATTGTTTAATAAAAAGAATAATTGTAAATTGTAATCTGGTCATCAAAATGGAGTCAGAAATATAGAGTTGGGCTTTGGGGTGGATGAAGTAGGCCGAAAGGTCAGAGACAAAGCAAAGTCTGTTGCTGAGCCAAGGACAAGAACCCAGGGGAGCAGAGAGGCACTGACACTGCTGGTTTATGCATAGGATTTGAACATGGGGGTCTTAGCAAGGAACCTGGGAGTGAGAATATAAAGAGTTAGGGAAGAGAAGCATCATAATTTAGGCTTATGATGTGGGTAAGGCCACAGATGCCAATCTTCAGTGAGAACAACTGTCCATGAGTCCCCTAATACCTGCTTGTGTTTAATCCACTCTCTCCTTGGTCTGACTCTAGCTTGCTAAAGATACACAGTACACAGAACCCATATTCTCCTCCATAAGAACTTGCCATTGATAAGCTAGTGTCTATGCCTGTACATGTATACATCATATGAGTTTTAGCAGCAGCAGAACAAAGAGAAAGGAGAACAGTGAAAATAAAGGCAAACAATGTCAGTTTGGGTTCAAAAGCCCTTTTGGTACAGTCCATGGAATTCAGAGTATTTTCTTCCTATCAGTTTCAAAGCTTTGCCCTATACAGTTTTACCTTTCTGGGATTTTTAAAGACAGCAACATTCCACAATGAAATCAATTTTTAATTTTAAAAACAATGTTAACAAATTCATGACTTGTAAAACACTCCTTCCATGTCATTTCCTCCAATCAGCTCTTCTGATTGCTTTTAGCTGATTTTAGCTGATTTTCTACTGCTTGTTAAGAGCAGCTGTGTTTAAGCAGCTGGCACACAAGTTGGCCAGTAAATGCATGCTATATAGATATTTAATACCACTTAGTGCTTTATCAGGCTGTACAACCTCTAATTAGTTAAACCACAGAATACCCAAGAACATTAGGTAATTATTACTTTTCCCCCATTTCACAGATAAAGAAACTGAGCATAAGAAAGTTGTGTTTTCTACTAGATTCTAATGGTTAAATGAAGACACATGTAAGCCAAATGTTGGGTTTGTTAAAAAATGTGCTATCCGGTAAGGTGGCAAGCCCTCGGGGCTCTAGCAATGAGAAGTATAATAATATATCTGCCTGCATTATCCAAGGATTATAATGTGATTAATAACATGCTACTTTTCCAGGGCTAGAAATAGTCTATGTCTATTATGCTGGATTCTCTATCCAACAGTTCATGCTTAACTGCTTGGAAAACACTCCCCGAAAGAATAATACTTATTTCTTCAGTGTTGTTATCTTAATCAAATCTCATATTATTTCATATTTTCATTCATAATTTGATGGAATTGATGTCTATTAATGTTTCCAGAGATATAAAGTAGGCAGAGAAGCAAATTCCTTAATGGATATATTCAGTTACAGAATTAAGTGCTCAATTAGAGAAATAATCAGTTGCAGAGGGATTGGTGATTGTTTTAAGGGATCTGTTCAAGGAAACACAAAACCATGGCAAATTCATTAAATTGATTCTTAGGATAATTTCTGCCTTTATTGATTTGGACTGAAGAAAAGAATCAGGAGGTAAAGAGCATTTGTATCAAAATGCTAATCAAAGTTGAGGAAATTTATTTCTTATATGAAATTTAAATGAGTTTGCTGGTCTGGTTGGTTTATATTGCTGAATGATGCTACCAAGGCCAGAATTTTTAGTTCTATTTATATATTGGCTGGTTAATTTACACTGAGAGAAAAAAAAACACAACTTTTCTGCTTCTGTAGTTTGTATCCCCAACCCCAGCTTGTCATTTTCCCAGGAGTTGGGCTGGCTATCTTGAGTGTGGAGGTGGTAAGATCTCCCAACCAAGAGACTTAAAGAGATTCTATGCTGCCTCTTCTAGGTTTCTGTGGAATTTCCATCTGAAGGATTGACTTGTGATTTGGTCCTTTCTAAGGCAACTCACCAAAAAACTGAGTATTAACTGAGGAATGCTACCAGTTCATCTGGTGAACCTCTTTAGTGACTAAGTCTAATGTTTTAACCAGGTCAGAATTTAAAAAAATTGTCCAGCCAAAACTTGAACCATATTTAAGGGATTGTTATAGTTAATAACATGATCACAAATATTTCTAAATCAAGTAAGGTATTATATGGCTAGGAATTATGAGGATTTCAACGCACAAAATGTGGCTCATGATTTATATAGCCTAAAGTTTATATGAGGATGTTAGAAATATATGAGTGATTTTTGTAAAGTAATACAAATAACATATAGAGGTCAGAATTATTGTTAATGGTCATTGTCTATACACGTACCTTGTATTTTGCAGAGAAGAAAACTAGCAAAGCAATGAATCTTGAGTATCAGAGGCAGTGCAGGAATTTGGAGAAGCAAGGGATGGGATGGGGTAGCCTAGGATTCTTTTTGAAACTTCTTCCTAAAGTAGGACAAGAGATGTGCTATTCAGAGGGAATAATGAGAATAAATACTGGAGGCCAAAAACCAAATCCTGTATTATTGCTCCATTTGCTTTTTTATTTATTTATTTTTTTGCGGTACGCGGGCCTCTCACTGCTGTGGCCTCTCCCGTTGCAGAGCACAGGCTCCGGACACGCAGGCTCAGCGGCCATGGCTCACGGGCCCAGCCGCTCCGCGGCATGTGGGATCCTCCCGGACCGGGTCACGAACCCGTGTCCCCTGCATCGGCAGGTGGACCCTCAACCACTGCGCCACCAGGGAAGCCCCTCCATTTGCTTTTTTAAATTGGACGCATAAGAAAAGTACATATGTGTGTACATAAGAGTGTACTGTGCAAGTATGTGTGTGTGTGTGTGTTGATGTATGCTGTACATTTTTAAGAGAAGATATGACTTCAGTTGAGAATTTGAAATGGAAATACAGAAAAAGACATTTTTGTCCCTTACAGTGTGAGACGTCATTTAATCTTCTAACAGCTCCATTAAAGGGATTTTATTATCTCTGTTTTACACTCAAGTATGCTAAGTATGAGAGGTTAAGGAACTTTCCTAATGTGAAAATGTGTCTAACTCCCAAATCTGTGTTGTTGTGTTGTATGTGTTGGTATCTATCATTTCCTTCACATAAAAAAAGCTTCCTCATTTTATTTTAATTTTTCCATTAATTCTGGGGCATACTTGAGAAAGAAGACAGGTTTTTTAGGATTAATTTTTTAAAGCAACTTACAACTGGATACTTTCTAATAATATATGTGGATAAAACTGTTCCTTTTTTCATTAAGTTGGATCATGTACAGAGTTAAACTTAATTTCATTTTAAACATTTTTCCGTCATCATCAGTAGTGTGGTTTGTTTTGCCTAAACAGTTTATTCAGCACTTCATTAAAGTTCTTTCTTTGTGAGTATAACCAAAAATCTTTAAAAGCACTTTTAGTTTCCCATGCTTAAGATGAATCTTTTCTTAGAACTGATCTTTTGAAAATAAGACAGTAGACGTTATTACTTGCACATCAGTGGATACTGGACCTCAAGAGAGGGATCAATATCTGAAATGTACTTAAGTTTGAATTTCAACTGGATTTTTCTTAAACTATATTTAATCAGTTAGGATGCTATGAACTGTAAGTAATGGAAATTCTGACAAAGGTAGCCTAA
Source organism: Monodon monoceros (assembly GCF_005190385.1). Classification (NCBI taxonomy): domain Eukaryota; kingdom Metazoa; phylum Chordata; class Mammalia; order Artiodactyla; family Monodontidae; genus Monodon; species Monodon monoceros. The sequence goes on along the minus strand of NW_021703778.1, from coordinate 122,189,398 downwards.
GCAATAGGGTATTTCTTATCTCCAGAATTTGTCAGTGCTCAAGAATTGTTGATTGAACCATATCGTGGGGGCCTTTCTACTTCTTTGCTCTGCCATCTTTGGTGTATGTCTTTTCCTCAGGCTCTTTTTCATGGTGATTGCAAGATGGCTGAAATCGTGACCTAGGACTGTGTGTTTTTTGGTTCATATTTAGTGAGAGGCAGAGAACTTATCCCCCAACTATGGATAAATCATCTCGTTTACCTGACTGGGCCAGACTAACAGCAGTTGCCACATTAATGCCATCCACTGGATAGCTCAGAGTAATCAAGATCCATCCTCTAGAGGCAGTGATGGGGTAGATATCTGAACAAAACTGTGGATTGAAAGGAAGAAAACAATGATTAGATTTTGGTCCTAAACTCTGTATGTGTGCATTTTTTAAAAAATCCAGTATCAGTGTTACTCTAATATCAATCCTAGTTTTTCTATAGGATGTCTAATTATGAGAAAGGGTTATTTTGTAAAGCAAATAAGGGCATCAACAACAAAAGGAACGCAAAATTGGATTTTATTATTTATTTCAGTAATCAGCCAAGTTTATAACTAGAATGGCCGAAGTTTCATGCTTAGTAAATGTGATAGAAGAAACTTATATACCAAAAGGAAGTAAGAATTTCCAAATAGTGGCTTAGTTCATAAGCACTGTTAAAAAAAAAGTATAATTTTATAACCAGCAAAGGAAATGCCATCTAAAATTGATCACATGAAAATTCTGCGTTAAAAAAATTTTTAACTCCAGCAATAATTTCAAATATGCCAGGCTTCCCCTATTATATACTATACCATTGATAGAAAGATAATTTTACCAGTCTACAAAGACTTCTTAACAGCAATTATCTAAACCTGCTTCATTTTTATTCTCCCCAGAGAAAAGAATTTGAATCATTTTGGGGACAATTTCTGTGATATGGGAATTGGAATAAATGACCATATAAATAGACTTTGAGTGGCCTGAATCACCTAGCTACCTTTTCTAAAGACATATTTTGAAGTCTTTCTTTACCATGCAGAGAAAATGTTCTTTTTTTTGGTGGTGACTTCTTTGGCTAAAAATTGGTTATTAATCCATATCCCCTACTGTCATATTTATATTTAGATGTGGTTGTCACAAAAAGGAATTCACAAATAATTGCATTTTGTTAAATTGGAATGATTCATTCAGTTTTATATTTTATTTTAAAATTTAAAAAAATGAATGATGGTGAATGCTTTAAGTGGATGGCAGTAAGGGAAGCTGAGCAGCCCTAACACTCTGACTTGTAATACAGGAACAGAATTCCCTGGAACAGCAGTTGGTTGATGACTTTAGTCTATATAGACAGCATGAGGTCCATAAAATCCACATGTGATTTTAAAACTTTTAACTTTAATGACCTTTCCGTGTCATAACTCAGGCAGGCTGGAGCATAATCCATACTGTTAGGGCCCCAGCAGTACCAGCCAGTGAAGAAAACAAGGACACTAGGATCCTGTGGAAACATGGGAGTGAGCTGAGGAGAACTGTAAGGCTGGCTCATTGTTTGGGGAAACTGGTATGGGAGTAGCCAGGAAAGTCCACAAATAGTATCCAGTTGCTGGGAGCATGCCAACAAGCAGAGGGACAGGAGGTTTTAGAGAATCTGACAATTAAAAGCAGCATTCCAGCCAGGCCTAGGAGTAAAACAAATAAAATATACCTTACCAACACAAAGGACAAGATTTTGTTTGTTTACTAACATATATAATATATATTATATATATTCATAATCTATATCTGTGTATCTGCATATGCATACACAAAAGCCAAACCAAAATAAAAAAGTCAACCAGACATAATGTCAAGTTAAGTGAGCTGCTCTTGCATTAGGGAAGTGGGCTCAGAAGCTGTAGGCAAATGGCCTCAAAATGGTATGAGACACTCAACCCTCCCATTAATGCTAGTACCATGTGAGCGCTGGATCTTATAGAACAAGACTTAATTTCACCTTACTCATCGGCGTTTTGTCCATAGAGGACACTCCCTGTAGTGGGTGGAATGCGCTCAGAGAGTGGATGAGATTTAGCTTCTAGATGAAGAGTCCTGCTGCTTGGGCAAGCAAATGTTGAGTGGTTGCTAGAGTTTATATCTCACCATTTGGCATCTCTATAATAATGTATGATGTGTTTGTCCCTTAGTTGATAAGGACCTCATTTTAGCTAGTCATAGGTAAATCTCACCATCTCATTCTATTATAGATCTTGTTTGGGACAGGTTCTATAATAAGAATACATTGCAAATACTTGTATATGATGGATGTTTGAATTATGTTTTTAAATATTTTAAAATAATACTTTTTAACCTTTTATCTATTATTTTATTCATTAATATTTTTCAAGTGCTTAATTTGAGACATCTGCATAAAAACTTGAACAACTTCATGCAAAACTCTTTTGCAAGACCATATATATAATATACCTATACACACACACACACATACACACTCACACATATATAAACATATATATCTACATAGGTATATATAATTTTTTTTTGATGTGGACCATTTTTAAAGTCTTTATTGAATTTGTTACAATATTGCTTCTGTTTTGTGTTTTTGGTGTTTTTTTGGCCATGAGGCATGTGGGATCTTAGCTCCCTGACCAGGGATCGAACCTGCACCCCCTGCATTGGAAGGCAAAGGCTTAACCACTGGACTGCCAGGGAAGTCCCTGGTATATATAATTTTTAAGAAAATGAAGTAAAATTTACAGATTATAGCTGTCTATTTTACTCCCTTAAGAAGGATAAAATATCTCCATGCAGGAAAATCTTTAATCAGGATTCTTTGAGAAGTTCTATTATTAAAAAGGATCATTTATCAGCACAAATTCACCCCTAGGTTTTATTACAACAGTCTTTATATAATGTATATTCCCTACCTGCCCTAAGGGAAAGAGTTAAATTTATATACACTTTTAAAAGTGCAAGCATATTATCATTGCCCGGCAGGCAACACTTATTATAATAGAGTCAGAAAACTCATTAAAACGGACAAAGAAAATGTGCCTATATATGTTCTCCCTGAAGGCAGAGGCTATTTATAAAATTCACTACTTAAGGGGCTGCTTTCTTTTGTCAATTCACATCATTTATTCCTGAGATACAGAGATGTTTACTCATTATTTTTGGAATCTTGACAGTTGTTCTTCATTTTGTTTAGGTATAAATAATGTACTCCCCCAGAAAACTGCATGGTGAGTCAGTCATTTTCAGTAAACATTACTTTTCTACTGAAAATATAACTTCCTCCAGATGCTGGGTTAAAATCAAAACTGGCATTATACCAGTCTACACCTAAAATTTGAGGATATCAAAATGGATTTATATTTTTTCTTACCCCTGCCCACCCCTACCACAGATTTTTTAAAAATCAGGATTGGAAGTTCTTTGAGAAATAATATTATTTTTTAGAAAGCATTATACTTTTATCTATAGGCATAGATGGGAATAGTCAGAGTCTTCATCCAGTGATAAATCTTGTTTTCTAAGGGTGCTGGAATCATGGTCTTATATATTATCAGCCTTCTTTCTGACACTGCTCCCCACTTGCCTTCATCTTCACTGTCAACTATCCCACAGGATTCTATTTTTTAAAAATTCATGACAGCTCATCTTTTTTAGAAATGTGATCATTCAGACATATCTGAATTATATAAGTGAAAAAACTTTAATGAAAAATGTGGGAAACCCAAAAATCAATTTATTTGTCTTACAGCTTTGTTTGCAACTTTTGACAATGTGGAGAGGTGAGTTTTGCATATAAAAGCTAACAAAGGGAAGCCCAATCAAAATGTGTTAAAAATTACAAATCAATTACTCACAAGTGCAAATCAATTACTCACAAGTGCACGCACACACACACACACACACACACACACACACTCCAGTTATAGAACTGACCCAGGGTAATACTGCTTCCTAACAAACGATCATTTGTTCAACATTATAGCCATAGTGCCTAACATAGAACATGGCACATGATAGGTATGTAGTAAAAGTTTGTTGAATGAATGAATAAATTAATAGATGGATTTAGTTGGACACAATGTAAGATTTGTGAAGAATTTTGAAATTTTGAATAATGACTCCAAGCTTCCTAGCATTGTATCTGCCCTCCCTCCCTCCCTGTCCCACCTCAGCCTGCCCAGGTACTGGAAATGTCATCTCTCCTTCTCTGGTTCTTTTTTGTTGTTGTTCTCTAGTCCTTAAGGCCTATGTGTAGGGGGTTTTTCTCACAATTGATTTGTGAGCCTGGACTATCAGGAAGTTTTATAGACCTACCTAACACTTCAAACGAGGGATGTTAAAACCAAATCAATTGACCTTTTTTTTTTTTAAATGAATTATACACTTAGTGTAAATTTTCCCCAGAGATAAGGTGACAAACCAATATCTGAAATGTCCCTAATCTTATTAGGATGTTTATAATCAGTTAAATACTAAAATTTGTCCATCCTCAAATTTTTGTGAATTTTACTTGCATTCTCAGTGATTCTCATTTTCACAGGCTCACTATTGCTCTGTTTTCTTTTCTAGAAAAAGTGTCTCTTGAAATGTAGAAATAGTAATTTTACAAAACCTCTTAAACATCACTATGATGGATTCTTACTTATACTCCTACTTATGAGTCTTCCTCTGGAGGATAAAATGTCAAGTGGCCCTAGCACACATATTGGTCAGAATAAAGATGCTGTGTCCTTCCCAGATTTAGGAGTATGTATTCTTAGTTCCATTTTGTGTCTGATTTTGTTAGTCTCTCTTACACACAACTCACAAACTCTTCACAATCCCACACCCCAGTTTTCATGAGCATGCGATCCCAATGACTAATAATGTTGCAGTGCTGAGGAATGAAAAACAATGGAAAGTCAGGGTTTCTGGGTTCTAATTTTAGTGCTAGTGCCAGCTAGCTGTATGACCTTGGTTTAAAATATTAGAGAGAGATTTACCTTCAGTTTGCCAATTGAAGCCAGAGAAAGCATTGGCGATCCTTTTTTTTTTTCTCAGTCAGTCGGTGAGAACATACAAAGTATTAAGCCTATCTCTTGTTACCACCCTGTACTCTGACAGAGGCAACAGCACTGTTCTAATAATCTGCTTTCTGTAACATTTATAGGATGTAACTCAGCATTCAGAATGTTGTTTTTGGCTGAGTTGAACTTATTTATTTGTATAGATTTGGCCTTATTCTGCAGTTCTACCAGGGAAAATTAGAAAAGAGAAATATGAAAAAAAAGAAGAGAGGTGAAATAGATAGTGCCATAGCAGCTTGTGGCAAATAACTTTTGCCCTCAGTTTCCGCATCAGTGAAAGAAAGGAACTAAAGGAAGTGATTGCTAAGGCCACTTCCAAATATGAACTTCTAAGATTCTGCATTTGAATATAACCAAAGTATCCTGAGGTAGTGGGTTTGGATAGAAAGAGTCCAATTTTAACCACTGACTCTTAGGTGAAAAGGGAAACTAATATCTTCATCTTTAAAAATCAGAAGATTGGATCATCTCATGTTAAAGCACTTATTATCTTAACAATTATTTATCATGAATACAGTCGGGGAACAGAGATTTATTAAAAAGTGCTGATAGTAAATTTGGCCTGCTCCTTGGAAACTTTCTGAAAGAATCATTATTAATTTTTCAGCCATCCGGTGTACCTGTATGTGCACATCTTCATCTGTCTGGGATAGTTTAGTTCTAATGCTGCTGGGGTGGTTTATGAAGACAAGATGATTTTTCATGTTTTTTTTTTTTTGCATTCTTCTGAGCTTCTGTTTCTGTTCTTATATATAAACATACTCAAAAACAAACAACATACATTTCAAAAAATAGCCTTCAAAATTATTTTTTCCTAGCAACAAAATTTCCATCCATATCTCTGTTTTCCTGTGAAATAAACTACTAGGTGTGCAATAGATTCATTATCAGGCAGTCAGATGGCAAATGTAGTGTAGCTCAGAGAAAGACAATCAGCCCAAATCAATAACACCTGTAATGGAACTCCCACTCTGAAACTCAGGACACAGGCATCCAGGGAATCAAATACCCTTCATAATGGAGAGTGATTTCAGCAACTGAACACTCATTGAAAGAAAATGGATTTCTTAAATGATAACAGAAGAAAAAAAATAGGGGAAGCGTTAAAACAGCAAGTTTGGACTAAAGTGCATAGAATTGCCATACCCCGCACCTGAAAATAAATAGAATGCTTGACTTCATTTTATCTGTGACTTTGCTATTAGGAAAGTATAGGGTATGTGCATATTTTCTTCATGATTAGTAAACAAATATTTATTGAACACCTAATATATAGAAAACAACAGGAAGTTCTAGAGATGCAATAAAGTATAAGAAAACATATATCCTTATATATTATAAACAAGTAAGTTACAATTCTGTGAAGTCTTTGATGAATGATTCTGGGTGAGTGCAGATCAATGTGGAATGAGACAGCAAAATTGTGTGGGAGATATTGGACTTGAACTGGTCCTTCAGATAACTTAAATTTCAATAATATGGGATTGCCTAAATAAATTAATTCATGTGCATTCAATGGACTATAATGACACTATTAAAATGTTTTTGACAAATGGTTAATGACTTGATAAAGTATTTAAAATTAAGTATATTTTTCTTTATTATAAATTACATCTTATAGTATTGCTATATGTGTATATGCATATGTATATATACATGTATATGTATATAGCTACTTGTATGTATATGTGTATGCATAGGAAAAAAATCAGAAATATTCCAAAATATTGATAATATTGAGACAGAGGTGACAGTTTCTTTTTACCTTTTGGTATTTTCCAAAACTTTTGTAGTGATCACATAATTATTTCAAAAAAGGAGCTATTTAAAAATTTAAAAAATAATAAAAGTATCAAACATTTTACATGTTATTTATTTATATCACATAATGATACAAATTATTGAATACCTAGCAGGGTTCCAAGTGGCTGACGGTAATACACTAGTTGACTTTCAGACATCCCATGCATGCCTCATCACCATAGTTTAAAAATATTTATTAGGCATTTACTCTGTGTCACTACATTTCTTGTTACTAGGAAGCGGTGAAAAAAATAGACAAAATCCTTTGCCATGATGGAGATTACATTCTAGTGGGGAGAGTTAGGTAATGATAATGAAAACAGAAAAAAAGTGTAGTATATCAAATGTTAAATGTATAGACAAAATAAAGCAACGAAGTGGCATGAAGAGTGCTGGGGGAGAGGTTAGGGCTGCATTTTAAAATAAGGTGTAAGGCAAGGTCTCACTGAGAGGGTAGTATTTGAGCAAAGATCTGAATTGTTTGAGGGAGCCAGCCAGCCAGCAGCCTGCCAGCGGATATCTGAGGGAGGAGAAATCCACGAATGGAAGGAAAGTAAATGCAAAGATCCTGAGGCAAGAGCTTGCTTAGTGTGTTTGAGGTACAGAAAGGAGAAAATGGCAAGGTTGAAGTGGTAAGAGATTGTATCATGTTTTGTAAGCCATTGTAAAGAATTTTACTGTTACTCTGAGTAAAAAAAATAAGCCATTGGTGGATATGATCTGATTTATTTTTCTTTCTCTTATTTTTTAAAAGGATATAAAGATAAAGACCAATTATAAGGCTATTGCAATAGCATGGTTTTGTGGTGGGGAGTGATGGTGGCATGGACCAGTGTAGAAGGGTTAGAAATTATGAGATGTGATCAGATTCTGCATATATTTTGACATAACATATAAGAGTTGATGAAGGAATGGATACTGTGGTATGAGACAAAGAAAGGAATCAGGGTTTACTCCAATAAATTTGTTGTATTTGGTCTGAACAATAGGAGGGATGTAGTTACAATTTACTGAGGCTGGTGAGACTGTGGGGAAGTTTTTCTGGTTGAGATATATCATGAACCCAGTTTTAGACATTGATTTGGAGGTGCCTACTTAATATCCAGGTTGAATGGATGAGTAGACAGTTGGATAGTCAAGTCCGAATTTCAGGGGAGAGGTCCCAGCTGGAGAAATACTTTTGGGAGTAGTCAGTTGGGATGGTATTTAAGAATCTGGATTTAGATAAGATCTCTGGTGGAGTGAGTGCTTATCCAGTAGGATCACAGAAGCACTGTAATATATAGGGTCACTGAAATGAGACAGAAGTACTAAGCTGGAATGGTGAGGGAGGAGGAAAGAGAACTAGGAGAGTTGAAGTCTCGAAATATTATTTTTACACTAATTTAAAAATAAACTCCAAATGACAATAACTCTTTCAAAAATGAAGTATACCTTCCTATCGGAAAACAGAAAAATAACTTGAGTCCTTTTGTAATTACTATTGTTGTTGTTATTTCTGCTGCTGCTTCTCCCTTTCCTCTTACGCATACAATAATTTCTTCAATAAAGATAGAGTATATTGGAAAAATCAAATGGGAATTGATTTTTTTTTAATTTTTAAATTTTATTTTTTTAAACATCTTTATTGGAGTATAATTGCTTTACATTGCTATGTTAGTTTCTGCTGTATAACAAAGTGGATCAGCTATACGTATACGGGAATTGATTTTTTACCTCATGAGTATTTCATAAAAAAGAAGACATTAGTAGACATTTTTAGAAATATGCTTACAACTTCTTTTGATCTTGTTTGTTTTGCTTTCCAGTCTGTCAAGAAATAGTTATGAACATGTTGTAATACTAAGGTCTTGGGATACTTGGCTTTGAGTCTATTTCTATTGCTTTCTATTTTGTGTCTTAATTCTTGGGAGACACTAGATTGTAAAATATAGAAAACGTCTAATCATGCAGAAACCCTTCATTGGAGATTAATGCGAGATCAGATTTGGAGGAAGTGTTGGGATCATTACAGTAAGATGCCAAAGACACCCTTTATTTAAATAAAATGCCATTAAAGTATTGCATGGAGACTCAGAGGAGCAATATGTACATACTTAGGTGGGTTGTGAAGACTTGAGAACATCACAGTATTTATCCTGAACTGCAGCTGCATGCAGTAGAGATGTTTTGATAAACAGAAAAGCATAGAAAGAAAAAATGTTTATCCCCAGGCAAAGAGCAGGCTCAGTGATTTCCGAGCTGGTAATCAGACATCATTCTAATAGGTTAAAGGCTGGTCTGTGATAAAAGGCAAAAGGAAAACCACCACCTAAGCTGTCTGCAGACAGAATTTAAAGGTATGTATATTTTGAAATATTTTTGAACCAAAAACAAATGGTCTCCTCTGAATTATATTAAATAACTAATAATTATAGTTTTAGTTTAATTTGGAAGATGTCATATTGTGCTTAATTTCTTCATAAACTTCTTTTGATTTGCATCTTTACTTAACATTTAAAATATATTTAATAAATTAATATTAAACATACATGTTTCTCATTTCAACAAATACTTTAGATGATGAAAGCACTCCAAAAGCAAAAATGGGTGAGACTCTGTGCTTTGAAAAGACTGGGTTGGTTTTCCTCCTTGTGCTGCATAGGGACCCATGTAGCTGGTTGGCCAAGAGTCGGCTTGGAAAGGGTAAGGGTTCTGAGAGACACTCTACCATTCTCTCAGTGTGCACCTTGGGCCAATCTCTGGACTTTAAATTCAATGAGGGAGTGTTTTCTTGATATGTTATCTGGTTATCAAAAATGAGATCACCCTAGGCAGAATTGGATATAACTTGTAACAGAGAAAAACCATTGTCCCTTCTGGCAATGCTCACATAATTCCAGGAATTCTGCCTTGCTGCTAAATGCAAGGACAATGACTGTTTACAAAGACACAGTCTCATGAAGACTATGGTGAGACAGAAATTTGGTCATATTTATTTGTGAATTAAATAGTGAATTAAAAAGTGAAAAAAAATCAGTCAATGAATCATGTTTTGACTTATGTAACATCTAAGGATTACTGGAACTTTGCTTTTTCTTCACCAAATTTTCAGCTTTACTGGTGGGTTGTTTGCAGGTACTATGGATACAGGTTTAATGTCTTGCAATATCAGTGGATGTGATAGCAATTTTCTATTTATAGAGCATAGCCTTTATATGTTTGATGTTATTGATTCTGAAGAAGGTGATGGAAGTATTAACATATTGAGCTGGCTTGCCAAACACTATACTGTATCTTATAGCCACATCCATTAACATGGGACTTTTTATATTCACTAAGAAGTCACAAGTAAAGAAAAGAAAATGCTATCTAGCCTTTAATCCCTTGTTTAGAAATGATCACTAAATAGCTTTAGAAAACATTTTATACAATCAACTCTGCTAGGGTATGGGTATGGGTAGCTGAGAGTGGGAATCAATAAAATTTAGAAAGGCAGGGAGAGTTGCTGATTTACAGTTATGAGTTCTAGTTGGAATATGTCGAGATTATGAGGCCAGAAGGGCACCAAGAAAGTGATATCAAGCAATAAGTTAAAAATACATGCTGATAATTTACAAGTGTGTTTAAGAGTTGAGAAATAGATTTGGGGGATAGACTATGAATATAAATTCATCAGTTTGGGTTGCCATAAAAACATACCACGGACATGGTGGCTTATTTTCTCACAGTTCTGGAGGATGGAAGTCTGAGATCAAGGTGCCAATACTGTCAGTTTCTGGTGAGAGCTCTCTTCCTGGCTTGTAGATGGCTGCCTTCTCACCACGTGCTCACATGGCCTTTCCTCAGTACGCATGGGTGGAGAGAGAGAGCTCTCTGGTGTTCCTTCTTATAAGGACACTAATCCTATTGGATCAGAGCCCCACTCTTACATACTCATTTAACCTTGATTATACCCTTACAGGCCCTCTCTCCAGCCACATTGGGAGTTAGGGATTCAACATATAAATTTGATGGGAGGAGACAATTCAGTCCGAAACAGTAGCCAAAGGCAAGGAAGAGGTGGAATCACTAATGCTTTAAGTATAAAGAAATGAGACCCAAAGGAAAAGTCTGGCAGTCAAGAGTAATGAGGACTAAAGAAAACCATTGACTGTAGATATTAAGATGTCATAATGAGAAAAGCACTTCTGGAAGAACAAATAAGGACTTCCAAAAAGTTAGCTGTTCCATTAGAGAAAGAGAGAGAGACGGTTGTGGGGGGGGTGGGGGGAGCAGAGGGGATACTGGTAAGACCTGTCAACCTGAACTTTTTCAGAACTCTGGAAATCATTCAGAGTTGCAGCTATCCAAGGAGTATTTATTCAAGAAAGACCTTTGAATATCATAAGAACAAAGAGCTTAGTGGCACTTTGTTTTTTACCTTCTCTATATTTATCTCCCTTTCCCTACCTTCACAGTACCTATGAAAATCATCAGCCAAACATGGTAGCTATAAGAACCCATAGCTTATCAACCACTGGAAGGGTAAGACAGTTTTAGAGCCCCTTGAAAAGCTTCATCCCTTAAACAATCTACATACTTAATAGAATGACCAAAATCTAGAAGACTGACAACACCACATACTGTTGGGATGTGGTGCAATGGAAACTCTCATATATTACTGGTGGGAATGAAAAATGGTACAGCCATTTTGGAAGATAGATAGTTTGGTGGTTTCCTACAAAAGTAAACATACTCTTACCATGTGATCCAGCAGTCATCCTCCTTGGTATTTACTCAAAGGAGTTGAAGAAATATGTCCACAGAAAAAACTGTACATGGATGTTTATAGCAGCTTCATTCATAATTGCCAAGATATGGAAGCACTAAGATGTCCTTCAGTAGGTGTATGGATAAATAAACAGTAGTACATTTTCCAAGACAGTGGAATATTTTTCAATTATAAAAAGAAATCAGTTATCAAGCCATGGAAAGCCAATCTGAAAAGGATACATAATTTATGATTCCAACCAAACAACATTCTGGAAAAGGCAAAACTATGGAGACATTAAAAATATCAGTGTTTTCTAGGCTTTGGGGATAAGGAGAGGGATGAATTTATGGAAAACAGAAGATTTTTAGGACAGTGAAAATACTCTTTATTATACTATAATTATGGATACTTCTCATCATACATTTGTCCAAACCCATAGGATGTACAACACCAAGAATGAATCCTAAGGTAAACTTCAGATTTTTTGTGATTATATGTATCAATGTTGGATCACTAATGTTAACAAATGTACTACTTTTGTGGGGGATGTTGATAATATGGGAGGGCATGCATATGCAGGGACAAGGAGTAGAGGAGAAATCTCTGTACCTTCATCTCCATTTTACTGTGAACCTAAAACTGCTCAAAAAGAAAAAAAGAAAAAAACTTAAAAAAAAGTTTCATCCCCACTGAATTGTCACTATTTGACCTGTCTGGCAGATCTCTGGAAAAGCCTATTAGTAGGGCCTATCTTAATTTGACCTGAGTCAAGAGGTCATTTAGTGAGGACCAAGGACTTGGTTGAAAAAATTCAGCTGCAGTTGTTAACAATTGAAATGGTGATACCAGTTGGGAAAAACAAGAGGCTGACCAAATCTTAAAAAGAAAACCTGAGGAATAAGAAGTCCATGGGGGATGTGAAACTCTCTGCCATATTCCGGGAGATCCAGAAGCCCACAGCCATAAGCACAGCTGTGTGCATGCCCAGGAAGTAATTCAGAAGGTTTTATTTTCTTACCTCTGGCTGAAAGCTTTGCACAAACAGGAGGTGAAGGCTCAGACAGAGTGCATATGGCTAATTCACTTTGTTGTACAACAGAAACTAACACAGCATTGTGAAGCAATTATACTCCAATAAAGATGTATAAAAAAAAAATGCTGGGGTTTTACAGCCATGCCTCCAAACATACACACACACACAGAGCTCCTCTTCAAATGTTTATAAACTTACTGGTTCAATGCATTTAAGCAAGTCTCTGTCCAATCATTGGCTGCTCACTAAACTAAGCAGAAACTTCAATGACTACACATGACAAAGAGTACAGACTTTCTAGAAGTAGTCTAGAAGATTCATTAAACAGCAGCAACAAAAAACTGTCAGGATGGGGATCTGATTTATTAAATTGTAGTATCAACAACAAAAAGTATGGCCCATATACAGGTTTAAAAAATTCAAAAGAAACCATCCCTGAGGAAGCTCAGATGATGAACTCCCCCCTCCCCACCCCCCCAATAAAAACCCTTTAAACCAGCTATTAATAATATATTAATAATATATTCACCAAGCTTAAAACTATTATATAAAAACTAAAATGAAAAATTCACTAGTGGGGGGCTTCCCTGGTGGCGCAGTGGTTAAGAATCCACCTGCCAATGCAGGGGACAAGGGTTCGATCCCTGGTCCGGGGAGATCCCACATGCTGCAGAGCAAATAAGCCAGTGCACCACAACTACTGAGCCTACACTCTAGAGCCCATGAGCCACAACTACTGAGCCCACATGCTCTAAGGCCTGTGCTCCACAACAAGAGAAGCCACTGCAATGAGAAGCCCGTGCACCGCAACAAAGAGTAGCCCCTGCTCACCACAACTAGAGAAAGCCCACATGCAGCAATGAAGACTGAATGCAGCCAATAAATAAATAAATAAATAAATAAATTGATTAAAAAACAAAATTCACTAGTGGGGCTCAACAGCAGATCTGAGCTGGCAGAAGTGGTGTAAATTCAAAGATAGATAAATTGAGATTATCCAGTCTGAAGAATAGAAAGAAGAAAGAAAAATGAGCAGAGCCTCAGAAACCTGTGAGACACCATCAAATGTTCTAAGATGTACATAATAGGAATCCTATAAGGAGAGGAGAAAGGGCCAGGAAGAATGTTTGAAGAAGTGATGGCTAAAACTCCCCAAATTTGATGAAAAATGTTAATCTACATACCAATTCCAAGTAGGATATACTCAAAGAATTCCATACCTACACACATTATAGTTATACTGTCAAAAGCCAAAGACAAAGAGGGAATCTTAAATGTACCAAGAGAAAGCACCTCATAATACATGCAAGGGATTCCCAGTAAGACTTTCAGCTGCCTTGATTAGGAAGCATGGAGGCCAGAAGAAAGTGGAATGACATATTCAAAGTACTGAAAGAAAAAAATTGTCAACCAAGAATTCTATATCCAGCCAAACTATCCTTTAAAATTAAGGAGAAATTAAGATATCCCCAGAAAAACAAATTGAGAGAATTTGTCAACAGTAGACATGCTCTGCAAAATAAAGTACAAAGTCCTAACCCAAATCCACATGTAGAAATAAAGAGCACAGGAAAACAATAACTGCATACATGCATAAAGAAGACAGGAAGAACATGTTTTTGTTTGTAACTATTCTCCTATTTGACTTAAAAGACAAATGTGTAAAGCAATAGTTTTAAAACTTTGTTGATGGGTTTATAATATATGAAGTTGTAACTTGTATGACAGTTTTAGCACAAAGTAGGGGAGGGGCAAACAGCTATAGTGGAGCAAAATTTTTTCATACTTTGAAATTAAGTTGGTATTAGTCTCTCCAAAGAAGATATACAGAATGCCAACAAACACATGAAAGAATGCTCAACATCATTAATCATTAGAGAAATGCAAATCAAAACTACAATGAGATATCATCTCACACCAGTCAGAATGGCCATCATCAAAAAATCTAGAAACTAAATGCTGGAGAGGGTGTGGAGAAAAGGGAACACTCTTGCACTGCTGGTGGGAATGTGAATTGGTTCAGCCACTATGGAGAACAGTATGGAGGTTCCTTAAAAAACTACAAATAGAATTACCATATGACCCAGCAATCCCACTACTGGGCATATACCCTGAGAAAACCAAAATTCAAAAAGAGTCATGTACCAAAATGTTCATTGCAGCTCTATTTACAATAGCCCGGAGATGGAAACAACCTAAGCACCCATCATCGGATGAATGGATAAAGAAGATGTGGCACATATATACAATGGAATATTACTCAGCCTTAAAAAGAAATGAAATTGAGCTATTTGTAATGAGATGGATAGACCTAGAGTCTGTCATACAGAGTGAAGTAAGTCAGAAAGAAAAAGACAAATACCGTATGCTAACACATATATATGGAATTTAAGGGAAAAAAAAATGTCATGAAGAACCTAGGGGTAAGACAGGAATAAAGACGCAGACCTACTGGAGAACGGACTTGAGGATATGGGGAGGGGGAAGGGTGAGCTTTGACAGGGCGAGAGAGAGTCACGGACATATACACACTAACAAACGCAGTAAGGTAGATAGCTAGGGGGAAGCAGCCGCAAGGCACAGGGATATTAGCTCGGTGCTTTGTGACAGCCTGGAGGGGTGGGATAGGGAGAGTGGGAGGGAGGGAGACGCAAGAGGGAAGACATATGGGAACATATGTATATGTATAACTAATTCACTTTGTTATAAAGCAGAAACTAACACACCATTGTAAAGAAATTATACCCCAATAAAGATGTTTAAAAAAAAAAAAAAAAAGTTGGTATTAGTCCTAACTAGATGGTTTTAAATTAAGATATTAATTACATACCCCAAGGCAACTACTGAGAAAATCATTCAAAAAATATAAAGAACATCAAAGGAATTAAAACTGTGCACTAGATAATATCTAGTTAGCACAAAAGTAGAGAATAATGGAAGAATTGAGGAAGAAAATGACATAAGGTGTATAAAAACAAAAAGCATAATGATAGATGTAAGCTCAATCTTATTGTTAATTACATTGAATATAAATTGATTACGGATCTCAATCAAAATTAAAAATCAAAAAATAAACCACAAAGGAAATTGGAAAATACTGAGATGAATGAAATGAAGACACCACATACCAAAATGTACTTGATGCTGCTAAAGCAGTACTTATAGCTGTAAATAACTATATTAAAAAAGAAGATATCCTTAAATCAAAAACCTTTTACCTAAGAAACCAGAAAAACAAAAAGGGCAGACTAAATGGAGAGCAATCAGAAGGAAGGAAAAAATAAAGGTTAGAATGGAAACAAATGAAACAGGGAATGGAAAAACACTAGAGAACATCAACAAAACTAAAAATTGCTTCTTTTAAAAGATCCAAAATTGCCACACCTATAGCTAGAATGACCAAGGAAAACAAGAGGAAACTCAAATTACTAAAGCAAAGAATGAAAAAAGGGACATCACTATTGACTTTGTAGAAATTAAAAGGTTTATCAGGAAATACTATTGCATCATATATCTTTGGCTACTGTCTTTATCACAAATTTAGTGCCCAAAACAACACACTTATTATTTTATAGTTCTTTAGTTCCAAAGTCTGAAATGACTCTCACTGGGTTAAAAGCAAGGTATCAGCCAGGCTGCATTCCTTTCTGGAGGCTTTAGGGGAGTACTGGTTTCCTTGCTCTTTCTAGCTTCTGTAGGGTGCCCACATTTCTTTGTGGCCCTCTTCCTTCTCCTCTTCCTGTGATGGACGTATTCTCATTTCACATCAGTCTGACCTCTTCTTTTCCCTTCCTGTTCCATGCTTAAGGACCCTAGTGATTACATTGGGCCCTCCTGGATAATCCAGAATACTCTCCCTATTTTAAGGTCAGCTGGTTAGCAACTTCTATTTCTTCTGCTACCTTAATTTCCCTTTGTCATTCAAGGTAAAATATTCACAGGTTCACAGGTTCGTGGGCATCTTTGGAGGGCTGTTATTCTGCCTACCAAAATGATAAAACTGGATGCCCAATGAAGTAGATAACCTAGATGAAATCGAAAAAATCCCTATAAAGATACAAACTACTGAAACTGACTTTAGAAGAAATAGAAAAACCTGAATATATATATATATAACACAAGTAAATAGATTTTTACTTTTGGGAAGAATTTTTAAAATTCCAGCAAAGGAAAGCCTAGGTACACATAGCTTCATTGGTGATCTACCAAACTTCTAAATGAGAATTAATAATATTCCTTCACAAATTCTTTCCCTATCCCCCCCACCACAAAAAAAAAGAGTAGGAAATACTTTCCAACTTATTTTCTGAGGTCAGTGTTACCTGAAACCAAAACTGGATAGACATCACAATAAAATTAAAGGCCAATATCTCTTATGAGTATAGATGAAAAAAATCAACAAAATTCTGGCAAACCAAATCAAGAAGCATTTATGAAAGATTATACAGCATGACAAATGGGATTTATCGCAGGAGTTTAAGGTTGATTCAACATCTGAAAATCAATCAATATTAGTAAACAACAAAAAATTACATGATCATTTCAATAAATACATGGAAGTATTTGACAAAATCCATAACGTTTTAAAATTCAGGTAAACAGAAGGAGAGAGAGGGCAGTAAACTTTAAAGGAGTAAAAGAATCATAGATAAGTCCTGTGAGAACTGGAATGAAGGGAAGAAACAGAGAGAAAAAATATAAGTGAGGGAGCATAGTTTGATCATTTTATTTCATGTGAAAAAATACAACTTTCTTTAAATACAGATACATTGCTTCGAATTGATTGATTGCTGGTATTATCAAATTAAAACTATATAATTATCCAATTTATGTACATAAGTGCTTTTCCTCCTCCAAAGTTTGCATGACATTCTAACCCAAGCCAGATCTGAGTTAGGTCTGTGCTGATTCTGTGATTAGAAAATATCAAAACTGCATATTTTCAGCCTTGACCCTCTTAATCATGAGAGTTGGCCTGTGCCTGGCTGAAGTGTTCATGGTTTTCTCATTTGTTCAGCCCCATAGTAGTTTTTCAGCCTTTGTTGAATGGTTAAAAAATTGTCACAATATTTAAAATATGTGAACTTGATGCATCTGCTTCAACAATTTGATTGTTGCCTCTAAAACTCATATCCGAGGCTGTTATTTTTTTGTCAGTTCTAGCATAAAATGTTTTGAATATTTTTTATCTTATTAGAGAATTTGACTTTTATAGGTTTTGTTCCCTAGTATCTAGAAACCTTAAGCTCCTAGAAATTCAAGAAAATATTATTGAAAGGTTCTTAGCCTTCTTTTCAGTGTATCAAAAGTACTAATAAAAGCCTACATTTACTTATCATAAGGCTACAAAGAATACCTAAGGAATCAAGATCATTCGTTTAAAAATATATTCATGCAACGTGGAAATACAATGCTATAGTTAGATCCTGCTGAATAGAAGCCCTGACTGTATGTCTGCCTGTCTTTCTATCTATTTATATGTTAAAACTGGAAAGCTAATGTTGTTTGAAAATCAAATAAGTTGGTAAAAAAAAAAATCTCTTTAAGAAAAATCTGTCTTAAAAGGCAATATAGAAGTCGTAAACGAAAGGCTTCAGATAGTGCAATGCCTACCTCCTTAGGTTGGAGAAGATGTGGAAAAATATATCAATATGTAAATCAAATTTTATGTTTAAAGGAATGATTAGCATCTACTTTAAAAATTGACAAATATTCAGCATTATGGGTTTATTAATTAATTTTAGATTGTCATGGCAAACTTATAAATAGTACATCTCAACTAGTATCTTTTGTTTGCATGTAGAGATTTCCAGGTGTGGTGTAGTTTTTGTTTGCCTGTGTCCAGTGGTAATGAATAATTGTCAAAAATGGTTCCCCAAATCTAGAGCGATAAGTTTAAAATAAAAACATCATCATAAGTTAAAATAAAAACATCACCCAGAAATGGGTGATGAGAGTTAATGTATGCATGCTAGAAAATATTCTAAGCGTTTTTCTTTCCTTGTGAACTCAGGAAGTCATTACAGCCACTCTATTATCAAATGAGATGGGAAGGACCAGAGAGGTAAAGGAGCATGCAGAGGTGTGCAGCTAGTAAGTGGCTGAACTGAGATTTGAATCCAGACAAGCAGGCCTTCATTCATAATCATTGTAGTACACTGCAATTTTTTCTTTTCTTTCATTTAGACAAAACATCTCTCATTCCTCTCAACTTTACCAACATCCCCAAAGTAAATGCATTAAAAATAGGTTAAAAATGTATTCTTTTAGGAAAAATATATCTAGATTTTATGGCATTAAAATTGTTGGAGGTAATTCACATGCTTCCATTTTTTCCCTGTGTGGTATAACAGACACATAGTTAATGCTTACATTACTCAGATAGATGAGCAAGTTCAGACATTTTTTTAAGAAATATTATGGAAAGTTGGACTCAAATGTAGCAAGACTGATCTCTCATTCTGCACATGAAAATTAATCTCATTATTACCATGGCTGTAGCAATAGTAGATTTTTAAAGGACACCACTGATTATAGCAGTATCTTTACATTTAGCTTCTGCAAAGAATTACGTTTGACACAATTTTAAAGTATAAAATAATCTTGTTTAAAACTTGTTTAGGGACTTCCCTGGTGGCACGATGGTTAGGTGGTTAGCCAATGCAGGGGACACGGATTCGATCCCTCGCCCAGGAGGATCCCACATGCTCCAGAGAAACTAAGCCCATGCACCACAACTACTGAGCCTGCACTCTAGAGCCCATGAGCCACAACTACTGAGCCTGTGTGCTTCAACTACTGAAGCCCGCGTGCCTGGGGCCCGTGCTCCACACAGAGAAGCCACCTCAATGAGAAGCCCACGCACTGCAGCGAAGAGTGGCCCCTGCTCGCCGCAACTAGCGAAAGCCTGCCTGTAGCAACAAAGACCCAATTCAGCCAAAAATAAATAATAAATAAATAAATAAATTTTTTAAAAAATTGTTTAAAAATCACCTTGCTTCTTTGAGACTGAAGACATTATTCATGGAAATGAGGTTACATTGTTTGCAATATGTTATTATCCCATTTAAAGGACTATGAATGTGTGTGTGTACTTAATCTAAATAAATTTATTTGGCAATTATGGTTAACAGTAAGGTATAAATTCTTTTTGTATTACTACTAAGATTATGAATATGAAATTTAGCTTTAGAAAATATATACTACTAGTAACAGTTTTTATTGTATGTATTCAGAATGGTGATGAAACAATTTTCTACAAAGAATAACCATTCTTTTAGATCTTTAGAGCTATTGATACCATCCACATATGTACCACAAATAAATTGAATTGAGGTTTTGTTTTGTTTGCTTGTTTGTTTTTAATCCCAGTGCTTTTGCTCTGCTCACATTTGCTCTATGACAAATAAAAGTTTCTGAACTTGGAACTAAAGATGTGGTTTATAACCAAACTTGAACAAAGATTACTGGTCCATCTGATTATTTGACTAGTTTTCTTACCATCATTCTTTTTTTTTTTTTAAAGAAGATGTTGGGGGTGGGAGTTTATTAATTAATTTATTTATTTTTGGCTGTGTTGGGTCTTCGTTTCTGTGCAAGGGCTTTCTCTAGTTGTGGCAAGTGGGGGCCACTCTTCATCGCGGTGCGCGGGCCTCTCACTATGGCAGCCTCTCTTGTTGCGGAGCACAGGCTCCAGACGCGCAGGCTCAGTAGTTGTGGCTCACGGGCCTAGTTGCTCCGCGGCACGTGGGATCCTCCCAGACCAGGGCTCGAACCCGTGTCCCTTGCATTAGCAGGCAGATTCTCAACCACTGTGCCACCAGGGAAGCCCCTTATCATCATTCTTAAATGAATATATAAACATGTTTTTATTTAAAATATGCCATATGCAAGATATTATAACATGTAAGGTAACTTAATTCTCAGATGTAAATCTTCATTTAAAAAGCACTAAGTTAATGTGTTTTCTCATTTTAAACCGCAGTGTGATTGTATATTTGTATTAATGGGCAGTAATAGCAACAGCATGTGATACTTGGTGGTTATTGCCTTCTCTCTTCAGTGCTAAATATTTTGGATTTATCATATTTAATAATAACCATAGGTAAAGTAAGGGATATAATTTATATCCATTTACAAATACTCAACTGATACTTACAGAATTTAACTAACTTACTCATGGGCATACCAGGAGGAAGCACAGGGCCAGATTTTAAATAGAAGACTTCTTCGATTTAACCTCTGTATTTAACCTCTGTAGAACCTCTGTATTTAACCTATTTTGAACTTTGAAAGAATTTCATAAAGCAATAACCAGCTTTCATGCTTTTACGTGGATAAACCTGGGAATGTCAAGTAGTTGTGAAAATACTATTTCTGTATCAGCTACAGCCAGTTCATCTCCTACCATCCCACTTCCTTGGCATCGCTGATTCCCAACTCCTACTCTTCCCCTCTGGGAAAAGAAAAGAGGAAAGATGAGGTAGTAGAGGAGAGCAAATTCCTAGAGTCTCCTCATTCAGTCTTTGCTTCTTTGGGGCATCAACAAAGTGATACAAAGTGTAGGTACAAGGATGAAAAGGCAAAGGGCCAGTGTTCAGAGGTTTCACAACCTGTAATTAATGCGGCAGTTGCTGACTGCAGTTCTGTCCCTGTTAACTACTGTCTTTTATTGCAGTCCTGCCCGTCTTCTATACTGAAATGCCTAAAATATATTGAACCCCGTTTTTCTCTAAGATGTAGCTGAGTCTTAATTCATTCTCTAATGTACAAAAGCCCACTACAAAATTTATCTATTATTTAGCTTTCACTATATTATAAAGAAAAAATAGGTTAGGACTAAAATGGAGCTGTTTTCTTCTAGAATCCCTTTAAGTAATTTGTGTGCGACACCTTCATTAAAAACTCTAGGGCCTAAGTATATGCTTCAGGAAAATATACCTTGAAGAGAATTTGTGAAAATAAGTGGTGCAGTTCCTTTGTGAGTTACAGAGGGTAATCTTTTTTGAAATAAAAGTGAGAATTTAACATTAATTCATTCAGTTTACTGTGAGCCTAAAATGAACCAGATACTGTTCTAGGCACTAGGTCTCAAAGTGAACAACGTTAAAGGCCTTGGCTTTATGGAGGTTCACTGAAGAAAAGAAAGAGGCTAACCCAGGAACTGGAGGAACCAAGAAACACTTTTGAGGTTTTAAAGTAATCTGAAGCCCCAGACACACAGCCCCAGTTCTGGAGATCTCCTCCCCCGCTACTCTTCTGGGATATCCAGACCCCTTGTCAAAACCAAAGGGGCTTCCCTTTGTGGCTTTTATGAGTTTCCATTTCTAATGGAGACAGAGGAAAAGTTCTTCACATGTGTGGAATAAATGCTTGACATCCCAACTAAGGGCTTTGAATTTGTCTTCCCATAGAAATGCAACAGTTCTCTTCATAGTCAATGGACATTGCCACCTGCTCCAATAATATTATGACTTAAGTAGATTCTGTGAGTCAACTAAGATGTGTGTAGGTTTATATATAAACCTACACACACAAAGACACAACCTCACATAAATGAGTGCAGATATATTCCTATTACTCTTGGAAACATATATTCAGAAGCAAATATTACATAAAATTGGTCCACATTATTAATTGATGAATAATTGCATGTTCTATGCTTCCTGATTGTGACCAGCTGACCTCGAGTGCTTTCTGCCAGGACTCTTCCCATCATACCCAGTTACATGCTGCTCTCAGACTGTGCCTTGTTAGTTTGCATTTCTTGTCTTTGCCAGATTGTCGTCCCTGTTAAAGCTCTATCATTTTGCCTGAACCATGTTTTCCAAGTTCATATTAAAAGGAACCTCCTATGTAAAATATTTCCCCCCACTATCTGTAACCTCCCCTCCTGTGAATAATCATAAAATTCTGTTTGCATTTATTTCATGGTACAAATATACCATTTGGAGTAATAGTTTTGTTATTCTTTTAAATCCAGAATGCTCTCCATTTCACCATCATACCAGTTATTTAAAGGCAAGGATTGAGTTTTAAATATCTGAATATTCCTTCAAAGTACCTAGCACAGATCACATACTTCGGTGAACACAGCTGGTTCATAAACTGGGCAACCTTATTCTCAAACATCTCAGTAAACACATGATTCTTAAATTGTTCACAATGCGCTTGATGGACATGGCTTTCGAATCCTTCCCACTATCTTCTTTATTTCTGTTTGTAGCACACTGCTGTATTTGAGACTGCTGCTGGGTTTTCATATTATCATTATTAAATAATCAGTGTAAGGATCCGAGCAGGTTGTCTTTTTCCCTTTGACTGTGACCGTGACAGAGTTGTTAAATGTCATTGATTGACACTGCAGATTTGAAATGTATTTAAAGGTAGAAAGCTTTGTTGGCAGAAATTCACCTGTGTAAATAATACATCATAAGTAGCACCCCGCATGGTTTTCCTTGGCTTTTGGTGTGTATGGATAGACCTTTAATCTATGGTTTTCATTCTTGTTTACAATGTATATCAAATCATGAACATACTCCTTTTTGAAAAATAAAGTGTATCTAGCACATGATCCCTGCCCCTGTTCTAATCTTTTCTAATCTATAAAAACATGAGATGTTTTCAAACCAAATATTGAGTCTATCTGACCACAAAATGGAGATTTCTTTTTTAAATGAAAGTGTGTGTTGATGGGTTTTATGGTACGCAGTTTAAACTGCTTTCCAGCCATTAAATATGGACACTCAAATACATTTCAGGCTTAGCCATCAGCTTTTAGTGGCATCAGATTTTCTATTTTGTCTTTTGATTTGCACAAATATTATTAAACACAGCCAACAGTGACAGAATTAATTCATTGATATGAAACTCGTTTGTCACAGAATTTGACAGATTTTTACAATACCAATATGAGGCTAGGAGTTTTCATTTCAATACTGAACTTGGTGTTGCATAGATGAATAGTAAAAATGATTCTTTTCTGAAAAAAAATCAATTTTAGTTGGTACAGATCATATAGATCATTATTTTATACCCACTTTTCTTAGTACTGTTCTTTTGGTGAATTAGATCAAATTTAGAAAAGGTTGGTTTACCTTTAAAAATAAATCCAGCCTTAACCTGCATATCTCTGGTAACACAAAGTAGTTATAAGACCAGTTCTTTCATACTGGTCCTGTGTTGTGACTCTCATGGTATCTTTATTTCTCTCTACAGATTTGATCCCCTTAGATAATCTTTGTATTCTCCAGTCAGATTGGCTGTGAGAACTGGTCTGATTAGCTTTGCTCATTAGAATCAATGTAATTGTTTCACATTGTTCTTTTGGGCAATTAAAAAGCATGTGCAGGTTAGGAAGCACGTATTTTATCACAGTTGTTAGTCCATGACTACAAGTTTGAAATATACAAATTTTACATTTTATATCTGGAAAGCAAGTTAAAGGCCTCTCTAACCTGCTAATGGTTTTATAAAAATCAAAAGTGTTTAAACACTTAGTCTTATAACTGTTTAATCCTGAACACAATTAAATTTTTGATAACTGTTATTTTCTCACTGGTGATATTAACCCTAGCATTTAGTCTATGACATACTTTCTAATCTTTATATTTCAAGTATCTGGACATTATCTTTAGTTCTTTTGAATATGTTTGCTATTAGAACTTTATATGAACTAATCTCAAACCTTCAAGATATTAGTGTGGAGTAGTAGAGAAGTTTGGCCAAATGTTTCACTGGTAAATATAATGAAAAGATACTGGGTTAAAGGAAATTAATCAGGTTTGTTTACCACAAGTGTCCTCAGAGCCTTTATATGTTAATGTACTTTGAGATACATGCAGAGAGGGTTCATAGGCTACCCTCCCCCTTTTTTTCCTTAGAAAATCTCACTGGACTAGTGCTGGGCTGTATTCACTTTGCTGAATTATATTTTAGTGCTTGATATCTTACACAGCATCTTTCAAACACATCTCCCTTGATGAGTTATAGAGTTTTTTGGAGTCTGATGGCCAGATTAGATAATTTATGGCAGTAACTCTAGGAGTGTGCATGAGAAAACTCAAGATATTTTTGAATCATATGAGTAAATTCATTTGAAGTGGCAAGAATAAGGGTCATTAACTTATTAACTGTGGGGAAAAGCTGGAAAACTGATAATGTCACCTGCTCAGAAGTTATATTCCATTCACTGTTTTGGACCATGCCTATGTCCTTAACTCCTTTAAATTAGAGTATTAACAATTTAACCAACTTCCCCTTGTTTCAGGGTTCGTGCTTACTCTCTGCTTGACCGTCTTTAGGCATTAAGGGTTAATAATAATTACCCACGACACCGTGAGACTTGTGCCTGAGGTGATTTGTTACACTTTCATAATTGAAATTATTAATTATATTATTTTCTACGTCTTATGTTTTTCTACTCTCTATTCTTGTTAAAAGTGTGTATGCATTACTTTTTATAACCTGAGAAATGAAACACATTCATAGATCTATTTTCTAATTCAACACAAAGTCTACCACATCTTTGCATTAACCAGTTATCGATATTTAGAAATTAGTTGATAATACAAAATATAAGAGAAATAAATTAGAATTTTTAAAACATTTTAGAAATTTAGTGTCAAAAATTTTTAATCTAATTGATTTGTTTTTATTACAGTTGACTTGTGGATAGATAGTTTTTCTTAAATTTTTTTACCACTACAAATTTACTGTTTTACCTAAATGATGGTATTATGTCCTTGACCTAGGAATGATTTTTAAACGCTATCCCTCTTTAAACTATACTGTAGTCTAAAGGCTAAAGTAAGTGTTGACTCTGAATTTACCGGTAAGAACATGAAATATTGCCAAGGTTAAAGGAAAGTTGAAAGAACATCAGCTAGGCTAGTTGTAGTCAATCTCTGACTTCCCTTGTGTGCTAGAAGACTAATCAAATGTGCTTCCTAGAGGTTTTTACAAAACCGATGGAGAGTTTGCTACCCACACATCTTTTCAGAAATAAACATGAGTTTTTAAATGTCTGTTAAGGGCATCATAAAAAGAGATTATCCTTTTCATGAACTATCAGGGGGAAGTAAGTACTTTGTTGGAAATAAATATTTTGTCTATAAAATACGCTGTCCTCTCAATTATTTACTATGACCATGTAGTCACAGAACCATGGAACACACAAGTAGTGCTTTAAGACTATGGAATCCATTCTTTTGCCTCCAAGAGATACTTGGTAACAAAATAATTATTCCTTTCTTAGTCTTCCTCTTTCTTTTCCTCCTTCTCCTCCCCTCCTCTCTCTCTCTCTCTCTCTCTCTCTCTCTCTCTCTCTCTCTCTCTCGCTTGACCAAGGAAAGTAGATAATAACACATTGAGAGAATAGCTCAGTAAATAAAAATATTCTATGCTGAAAGGAGGTTGTAGTGCCGGAATTTGGCTTCTTTTAGAAGACAAGCCTTGTGTGAGTCTCCCTGTTAAGCAGAGATGGATTCAGGCTGCTCAGGGGAAGCGCAGCCAGAGGCCTGGGGGACAGCCCAGGGTACTGGAAAGTGATAGAAAAATTTCAGAAAAAGTGGTGTGTTTTCAAAGGAAACTCAAATACTATGAGAAAATTAGGGGTTGGAGTTGTAGAAATTGATCCAAGTTCTCATAAATATCAAGAGCTAGAGCTATAAATTCAATTCTTTTTTTTTTAAATTCCAAAACAGATGGTCCTTCTGAAAATTTACTATGTGTAGGCAGAAAAGACTGAAAGAATAAAGGACATAAAGAGGACAGAGGGAAGAGATGTCTTTATGGGGGCAAAGTTTACTTGATAAGAGAGATGACTGAAACATTAGGGCTGAGCATAAGTACCAGAAACATGAATTTAGAAATTAAACATGGAATTTCCATAGTATAGCAGTGAGGGAAAATCATGTGATTCCTGGCTGCCGTGGCTGCCTTCTGCCTCCAGACATATTTTGTTTGTTTAGCAAAAGTGTTTTGGTTTTATTTTTGGTTTCTTTTTGTTCTTAAATTGAATCATTACCTACATTTACAAACTAGGAGATTATACCCAAAAGTCTTTATTTCCTGCCACTTTTGAAAAGTCTTAAGTTGGCAAGGCTTAGTCTTATTCCTGTGTGGCCACAATTTTCAGTAGAGATGATGAACAGCTAACTCCCTTCAGACAGGACATGCATTCTTCCCTTCATCCAGGGACTCACCGCAGCCTGCTTCAGACACTTACATTCCTTGCTTGGCATATGTAGGCATTTGAATTTTTAAATTTTGAAAGAGTGAGTAATGATCTGATCTTACGTTATAGAATAAAAGTCATTCCACATGTATTTATTAATTACCAGGCATGCGTCGGGTGCTGATCTAGGACCTAAAATATAGTGCAGTGGAGAAACCACAAAAGTTCCTCCATGGAGATTCTATTCTAATGTAGATGGCAGCAATAGCTAGTATAATCAGCTAAAATATATAGTGTGTTGGTGATAAGTGCTAAGGAAAATTAAAACTGGAAAGGGGACAGGAAGTATCACTGGGTTACTATTTTAGACAGGGTAGTTAGGGAAAGTCTTATTGAGAAGGTGACATTTGTGTAAGAACCTAAAGAAAACAATCCCTGTGACTCTGAGGGAAGAGTGTTCCAGGCAGAGAAAAAAAATCAAGGACAGATGCCTGAATGAATTTGCTAGTGTTAAAGGAACATTAAAGAGGCCAGTGGGGGGGGGGCGGGGCAGGGGGGGGTTGCACTGAGTGAACCAATAAGAGCGGTAACAAGGGTTTGGATCTGAAATGCCTTATAAATTGTTAGCAGTCCAACTTTCATCTGAATATGAACTGTATGTCCATAAATATTAGGCCCTAAAGGAGTTGCGTTTATGCCAAACTTGCTCTGAGCTGCAAATATTCCCCAATTCTCTGAAATAAAAGTAATGGTAACCTGTGCTCTTTACCTAGATACTCCATTGCAATAGATTGCTTGGAAGAAAGGATGCAGGTTGGAACAATAGATAAGAGAATCAGAATGGTTAGATGCTAATCCTGAGCCTCTTTTGATTGTTGAGTAATATTCCAGTTATTCATTCATTGCCTCTCAGCTTCAAATCCACCCTTCATTACCTGCTCAGCTATAGTGGAGTTAGATCCTTTAAGCATTTTTCCTTTGCAGTAAACGCAAAATTAAGCTTTGTCAGTAGAGGGTGCTAAAGCAACATAGCAGAAAGAAGAGTATTTCCCTTACTGGTTCTGGTGTGAATCTGTTTTGCTTCTTGCTTTTAGTGCAAGAATGCTGGTGTAGGAACATACAGTGGTACCCTGCTTCAACCCTACACCCAGAGCATGCAGTTTGATGCACCAGCTTGCTGTAGCTCCCAGTGGGATACCGTATATAGTAGTTCTCTTGCTGCTCTGCTGGTGAGCAGGCTCTAATACCCTGACTCCTTCAGTATGCCCACCTGCCAGCCTTGACCAGCCTGCACCCCAAAAGATATTTCCTGCTTGCCTAGCAACTGTAGACCAGCTCTGGCCTGGACAACTCAGTGAACTTCTCCAATTAGACCTAATTCCAGACTTGGAGAGGTCTCCTCACCTGTCCAAGCTGTACCTTCCTCAGGTACTCTCCCTCAGCTCTAGAGTTTTCTCTTGAGCTCTCATTACATCTTTATATTGAACTTATACTTAATAACTCTTTGTTATTTAATAATTTAAATATCATTTAATTTGTATTTACTCTATATCATAATTCTTGGTATTAACTTTTGCCTGTTCAAATCATGGTATGGTTTCTGACCTGATTGGACCCTGAATGATACAGGTGGTAGAGCAAAATATTAATTCTGAAACTTACAGACACGTTTATTTTTTTCAGTATTCTCAGGGACGCATCAAGTTGAAAAAGTCAACCAAAGCATTACTTGACTTGCAGTTATCAGAGAACTCAAGAGTGAGACTAGCATGACAGGTGGGGTAAGAGAGGCAACTGACAGAGGTGCGAAGCACTCTTGACTAGCAAAGTGAACTTAATAAGGAATAGAAAGATATGGCTTAATTCAGGGCCATGCATATTTATTGAGCAATTTTTACATGGAAAGCAACTGTGTCACTTGCTCTGAAACTTACAGTGATTTTGTTCTTTTTTTTTTTTTTTTTTTTTTGCGGTACGCGGGCCTCTCACTGTTGTGGCCTCTCCCCTTGCGGAGCACAGGCTCCGGACGTGCAGACTCAGCGGCCATGGCTCACGGACCCAGCCGCTCCTCGGCATGTGGGATCCTCCCGGACTGGAGCACGAACCTGTGTCCCCTGAATCGGCAGGCAGACTCTCAACCGCTGCGCCACCAGGGAAGCCCCTTACAGTGATTTTATTCACTATATATATTTGTTGAGCAACAGTTAAGTGCTGGCACCAGATAACTTCTGGGTAATTCCTAGGATAACCACATAGTGTAGACAGGGAATTTCTACCTTTCAAGTAACTTAGAGTCCTATGTGGAGGGAGGGGTCAGGGGGAGACAGGGAGGGAGGGAGGGAGAGAACATGGGTGGGGAGGGGTGGGGAAGAAACACACACTCACACACGCAGAGTCACATCATGATGTGATAAGACTTGTGATGGGGGTGATAGAGAAGTAATAGAAGGGTCAAGTATATCAGTCATGGAGAGGTAGAGATGTTTTCATTGTGAGCAACCTTTCAGTTAAGGACTCCAGTCTATAGATATTGCATTGTTATCTTTATGTATAACACTAAATCTCCATAAGTTAATTTCTGAGACCACTTAGTCTCATTACAAGACTTAGACAGTTTGACCTACCACTTACTCTTCTTGAACAATAATTTACTGAATCATCTGGTAGTCGAATAATGAAGTCAACTTCTTAGATACTACTCAACACTCATGGAATAATTTGCTGGCCAGATTCTGCTAATTAGAGGAAAATAATTAATTTACAAATTGGAAATACCATGCTAATCACAAACAGTCAAACTTTAATAAAACATTAGGGCAGGAAAAGCACCCAATAATTTTATTTCATCAATAAGCCATGTATATCCAGGGCATACATTTACATATGGTTAAAATGTGTTAGCACAGATTCAAAACAGCATACCTTTGTTTAAGTACTGCCTCTTTTAAATAATTAGGACTTAAACCCACCAACATTGTAATTTAAATTGCAAATAGAAAAACACAGAGGATCTATTTATCTGAATCTGTATGGTCTTAAACATCAGTGCTGGTAACAGTGCTTTTCATTTAACAGTATTTTTTTCCTATAAGATAAATAATGCATTAGGATATAAAGCTGCCCACCTGTGCTGTACATGTTTATTATTCATTATGTTTTCTTGTTTGGTTCCGAAATATTTATTGGTATGAACTCATCGAATTGTTTTATCCTTCAGGAGTACGTTGAAATCTTAATCCTGTTCTTTTGAGACTCAGTGAACCCTGGAATTAATATGGTAGCTGAAATAGGGGAAAGTTTAAACCACACTTCTTTGGCACAGGATCAATGGATCTGTTCCACTGTAAACAAATGTTGGTTCAGTCAAATTAGCCATCTGTCTCTGATGAATTTAAACAGTAATGTGACACATTTTAGTACTGTAACAAGCTTTTGCTTATTTTTAAGTTTTTACAGTGAGAAGGTATCAGTGGATAATAGTAGGCTCCAGGTTTCCTCTTCAGAGGAATTCTTGAATTGCACTGTAGCATCCCTCTTCCATATCAACAGCTGTTGCAATTTGTTACAGCTGCACATTTGAAGGAACTTTCATTTCTAGATTCTACAGTTCTTAAATTCTTCTTAAATTCTTCTACAGTCACTTGACCTCTTTTCAAAGTCTTTTCTTTGTGGGTTGACCAATTTAGTCTGCCATTCTTCCGCGGAGTGGTCTATAAGCTTTAACTACGTGCTTAGAGTTAGTGCCATACTTAACTTTCGAATAGACACAGAAGGTGTCTGCTTCTTTTGTTATATGACTAACTTTGGGGCAAGATCATATATTCAGGGGAATTAGATCACTGAAATGCCTTGATGGCCAAGCTATACGGAATATTCATGCTGAGCTATCAATATTGTTGGTGGTGTAAATAAAAGCCTTTTACTTCTTACAAAGAAGTTATTAGTAATTCTAGATTGTCTTGCTGGAAATTTTTCACATTATTACGTACTCTCAATTATGTCTCACAATGGTATGGATATATTCTGGTGTTTATTCTTCACCACTGTTTCAACTGGTATGATTATTGACTAGTGTGATCAACTAGTTAATGGAGTACTTGTGAACTCTCAGTCTGAGTAACAGAACACTTGGAAACTCCCATCTGCTTTAGCTTTAGCTCACAAGAGCTTTCATACTTCCCAATAGACATAAGACAATTATTACTTTTTCGTGTGTGCCAGTGTTGACATCACATCTGTACACACAATGCCCAAGGCTATAGATGTGCTCTATAAATATTGGACCAACAGCTGGAGGGGAAACATACGTCTTAGTTCATTCAGGCTGCTATGACAAAATACCATAGATTGTGTGAATGGGAAACAAAAGAAATTTATTTCTCATAGTTCTGTAGGCTAGGAAGTCCAAGATCAAGGCCCCAGCAGATTTGGTGTCTGGTGAGGACCTGCTTCCTGGTTCATAGACAGCTGTCTTTTGCTGTTTCCTCACATGGTTGAAGGGGCAAGGAAGCTCTCTAGAGTCTCTTTCATAAGGGCACTAATCCCATTCATGACCCTCATCAGCTAATCACCTTCAAATACCATGACATTGGGGATTAGGTTTCAACATACGAATTTGGGGGAACACAAACATTCAGTCTATGGAGACATTTAAATTTGTTTTAATAATGCATTTGTATGTATTTTATTTGGTAATTTTTATTTGCTTAACTGTTTTTGTGGTAGGTTAAAGTATGGCCCCTAATTCTTCACCGTGACCTATGTCCAAGCCCTTGCCCTTTGTCTTGTGTCTTTGTAGTTCTTCCAACTAGAGTTAGAAATCCATTTCCTGATTTGGGTTTAGCCAACTTATATGCTTGGATCAATGGGATGTTAACAGAGCTTGGGAGTGGTTTGTTATGCATTATTTTTGTGGCTAAAATTTTGACTGACCCCGTAGCTTTTATTGTGTATATGCATTGACTTTAGAACTATTGTTTTGGAAGATTTCAGTCGACATCTATTTCATGTTTACCTGTCCTCTTTTTTTGTCTGTGAGTTATTTATATAGGACATAATCATTCCTAAGACCCATAATCTCCCTCTATTATTATTTATTTATTTAAAAAAATTTTTTTTTGCAGTACACGGGCCTTTCGCTGCTGTGGCCTCTGCCGTTGCGGAGCACAGTCTCCGGACACGCAGGCTCAGCGGCCATGGCTCAGGGGCCCAGCCTCTCAGTGGCATGTGGGATCTTCCCGGACCAGGGCACGAACCCGTGTCCCCTGCATCGGCAGGCGGACTCTCAACCACTGTGCCACCAGGGAAGCCCCTCCCTCTATTATTTTGTTTGTCACTATTTTACTGAAATCCACTCCTCAACTCAGAGCCACTGCTTCTACCTCCTTTGTAACCCAGAGCTGACTAAACCCTTTCCTATTGCCTGGGTGATAACTGCAAACTCCTCACAATGACTACCAACTGCCTTACAAAATCTTTCAAAACAGCCCTTTCCCCTGCCTGCTAATGTAAGACAGGACATTACTTCCATTCCAGTTAAACTGTTTGCACTTGACTTAACTTTCCAAAGTCAGGAGTTAACCTTTAGAAACTAATAAGTTCCTGACTTACATCTGCATGCCCAAGAGAGGAAAACAAAATGGCTCCTTCCAGAACAAAGAATCTGCCATAAATAGGATTTTCTGTTTCTATTATTAGAACCACTAGAAGCAAATAACCGTCCATTTTAGATATAGAAGTTTTATCTTTATTATTAGTTTTTGTGTACTCTTTTATTGAGTTGGTCAGTCAGGTGTGGCTACAAGAGGAGACTGAGGAGAGGCTCAGGAAAAATCTAAGTGTGTTATACTCACAGGTCTTAGATATGGGAGGAAGAACACATAGTTCAAGGCCATGTGGAAGAACACCAGGATGGTCAGGAGTCAGAAGACGGGAGCAGGGGAGTGCTTAGGCCAATGGCCTTGTTTGGGGTTTCCCTAGGAAAGGCAAGTCAGGGCAGGGTACACAGTTTAGGATTGGCTAGTTTGAATAATTCTGGTGGGCTTTGGGCTATACAGCTGTTCTCTTGTTGGTACTGGCCCTGGGGTGATTAAGACAAAGGAATACTGCCTCCTGGAGAGAACAGGCCCCATAGAGGAGATGTGTTTGCATATCAAAGATCTGCTCTTGGCTGGGCCCTTTGCTGTCTCTAAGAAATATCCACCAAAGGGGGGGCAGGGCTTCCCAGATGGTGCAGTGGTTGAGAGTCCGCCTGCCGATGCAGGGGACACGGGTTAGTTTCCCGGTCTGGGAGGATCCCACATGCCACGGAGCGGCTGGGCCCGTGAGCCATAGCTGCTGAGCCTGTGCGTCCAGAGCCTGTGCTCCGCAACAGGAGAGGCCACAACAGTGAGAGGCCCGCGTACCGCCAAAAAAAAAAAAAAAAAAGGAGGGACAGTCTCTCCCAGGCAGAAAGATTTCAAAAAATCAACTTCATATTATACAGAAAAATTTTAAAAATACACTAGTTGTCAAGTCTTCAGGAATAAGAAGGTCCAGTGGCAGTGCATCCTATTACCTGAAAGAAATTGTGTAAGTGACATAAATGGACTTTATATTACTGCTTTTTAATTTTTTCATTTTGCTAGATAGGAACAAAAATATGGCGTGAATCAATGTTCAACACCTGGCAATCCTAATGATGACAGATAGATTGTGAAGAAACAAAAATGAAAACGTGTTGTCATATGAATGTGGTTATCTGGCACATAACTTTTCACAATTCAGTTTCTAATTTTGAGACAGAGTTTATGTTTCCTTAGGCTCTACCTGAGTGGCTTTCACAAAAGGCTGCAAGAAGCGCAGTAGTATTGTGTTCTTTGAGTTCTGTCCAAACAGATCTGTGAGACATTCAGGCCCTTTAGTTTCTCTCCAGATAGTTTAGGAGTTCCTGGGGAAGCTCTACATTATATGCTTCACTGTGGTCCTCTCATCTATCACCTGCTGTCTGACTTTTTTGACCTTTCCTGCTATTGGTGCCTAATATATTCTCCCAGAGTCCTCAGACCTGGTTCAGTGTTCTTATCAAAACAACCTGTGCCCATGAAGCTACTATATTTGCTGGTGCCAAAGCTGTCAGATTCAAAGCCAGCACTTTTCCTTGTTACTTGCTTTTTTATTGAAGCCACCAGCCTCCCACTCACTGCACCTCCACCCTGGGATTTATGTATGAGGACCTGAAGACTGGACCACAGATCAATCAGAGTGACAGATGTCTTCCTCACCTTAAAGCACTCTTACCTCTTTAGTACTAGCTCACTGCCCTTGAATGTCTATTGAGCCTCACATCTCATCCATAAGATTTTTTTTCCCAGAAGTTTTATCTAACATGAAGCTCCCTAGGCATATCCAGACCCATTTGAATACTATGGTGAAAAGGTTTAGGCTGCTTAAACTAGGACCTCCTATGAAATATAAGGAATTTCTCCCAGTGATGAATTTGACCACTTCAGTTGTATTTACCATACTAAAGGGATGTCAAATTGTACTTATTTGCTTTCTGTCTTTATTAATCAAGGAATAGAATAATAATTAATGCTATTTAACAAATAGATATTTGGGACCTACTATGTATCATGTCTTTTGCTGAATTCTGGAGCGAATAAAACAACAAGTGATTTATTCTTCTAAATAAGTGTACAGTCTACTAAGGACATATATATTCATTAATAATACATTCAGGTGATAGGTAGAGAATATCAGGGCATAGGCAGCATAATGAGGTCATAATTCTCAGATATGCAAATTAGAACATAGGTATGGTAGTATATGCTTTTTAAAATTATATTCTAGATATGCAGTTGTGTTTTGAGCATCCTCCCTATGTTTGTAGAGGTGGAAAAAAATGGATGGACGGACACATACCCTTCGATTACTTTATTCCTCCGAGCATTTAACTGGGCCTTAGATAGATGCATTAAACCATTTGATCCAAACATGTATGTCAGGTTGGAATTATTATTGATCAATCAATAAATCCCAACACATGTATTAATAATCAACTTTTGGATTTTCTGCAGTGCTGGATATTGTGGGACTGAGGAGAAAGGACAGGAAGGAAGACGATCTGTGCTTAGAGTTTGTCACCAGATGGGCCTAGTTTCGGACGTTTTTACTTTCCTTCCCAGCATCTATTTCCCCATCTCTCCACCCGGTACCCTGATTTTCCTTTGAAGGATTCATCTGCCCCCATTGTAAGTCTTGTGTTATGGGAAGACTTGAAGCTTGCTCTGACTCAGTAGAGCCGTCTGTGATCTCAGTGATTCGTTTAGGGGTGTACATCTGACCTAAATCAGACCAAGAGAGAAGTAACCCCAGTATTTGTGTGGAAGCTGTCAGACAAGATGTTGTCTTCTGCCCTGGAGAGTGTGTTGTGAGGATTGGAGAACTGGAGCTGATGCAGCCATGCTGCTACCATGAGGGAAGGACATGATGCTGATTTAGTGGCCACGGTATGAAGGCTAAGATGTAACTCCTCCTGTAGAAGGTAGAAGAGGGAAGCACACTGAAATCCGCAGCACTGCTGTAAAGACTTTCTGTGAAGTTGGTGTTATTATTATCCATATTTTATAAGCAAGGGACTGAGGCTCAGATAAGTTGTTGCACACCTAATAATATTGTATTTATCTGATGGCTGTCTAAAATAGTTCAAACACTTTCCTTTCCCTTTTAATATGGGACTTTGTTAGTACTAGCTTTTGCAGGACAATGTGACATGTGCACATTTTGTGATCATACACCTTGTATCCTCATTTTGAGAGTGATCATATTTGAAGTTCTGCTGAAATAGAGGTACCAAACTCCCAATGTTACATCTTCTACCCTGGAACTCAGTGTTAATTTTCTAGGCAAATTTTAACCTCCTTTGGAAAATTAACTTTAGCCTGGAAACCTAATGGAATGTAGATTACATGGGTTTAATTAACTTATAATTCAGATAAGGAAACCTTTAAGGTGAATGCTAGAAGAAAATTATTCTTTGTTTTATTTTACCTATCTTTTTTTTTTTTTTTTTTGGCGGTATGTGGGCCTCTCACTGTTGTGGCCTCTCCCGTTGCGGAGCACAGGCTCCGGACACGCAGGCTTAGCGGCCATGGCTTACGGGCCCAGCCGGTCCGCGGCATGTGGGATCTTCCTGGACCGGGGCACGAACCCGTGTCCCCTGCATCGGCAGGGGGACTCTCAACCACTGCGCCACCAGGGAAGCCCTACCTATCCTTTTGAGTGCTGCTCCCTCATGTTTCCAAGTAGCAAAAATTCAAACTAAAGAAAATATGATTCCTGTGTGGAGAATGCTTGCAGTTGTGTAAATGTCATAGCCGTACACAGCCTGCAACTCCTTCTGTGCATCTGTACAATTGCTTTGAATGACAGGATTTCCAAAATAGAAAAGTCTCCAGCTGTGACACGCAAAACAACATTTAGTCAAACATGTAGACTTACCTACCGAAAAAGATTCTCTCTCCAAGTAGAGTTCTAGCTGACCATTCTCAGTGTTTTTCGTGAAAGAAAAGAATTCAGAAATTCAGGTCAGGAGTTCAGAATGCTGGAACAGAGCTCTCTGTAAAAGGTCACTAAGAGTGTGGAAATGATGAAAAACGGGAGAAGAATTCTCCATTTTTCCTTTACAAAAATACAGCTTTTTTTCTTTTTTATTACTTAGTGAAATATTCCCTATAAATATGCAAATAATAAATGTTCATGGTAGATACTCCAAGAAACAATGGAGCTAATGTGCATCTCTGATTTGTAGTTTTTTCAGGATGGTTATACGAAAAGGGGCTCGCTAATACGGTAAAGAGCTGTATTGCAGATGTAGTTTGTTATGAAAAAGTCCTTAAAATCTTTCTCACTGATACTCTAGGAGGTAATGATGTCTGCGCCTTGTCCAGAAAGCTTTATGAAACTGTTTCATGGAATACAGATAGTCTCTACCCAAGAGTGGATGTTCAGATAGATAATTTTCTCTGTATAGTAGATGGATTGTCTTACAAAATAAAATCTATTGATAATCCTTATTCATGAGCTTCCCAATTCGATGCAAAAAGACCATTTATTTTAGGCTAAGTAAAATTATAAAAAATTATTTGATTTAGTCAATTCAGTCTAAAAGCTAATCCATCTGAAAGAAAATTAGTCTTAACCGTCATTTCTATTACACAGATCATTAAAAAAATAACCTGGTTAAATGTAACTTTTAAACATTTGTTATACCGAATTTTGTTGGCATAATGTATCTATAATTTCAGTGAATGCTTATTTTCTAGTCTTATTACCTGAAAATCCGCTGGAAACCTACTCTCAGACAATTATAGAAGAGACTATGATTTCTGTCTTCAGTTGGAAGATGGAAAGTTGCCACAAGTTTCCACGGCCACTGACTGAAGAACTTCCATATTTGAGACCCGTAACAATATGGTTTTTTGATGGGAGCATATATTGTTCTGTAAAAAGCTAGAGTGTAAGCTCTAGTGGGCAGGAACAGTGTCTGTTTTGTTCACTGCAATATTCGGCTTGCTAAGCTTCCTGCTGTGCCCACAGTGAGCACTGATTAAGTATTTATTGAGTGAAAGCTTTGGAGGGCAGAGATGGAATTTAGCAGTGCTGTGTCTGGGCACAGGAGAAGGAACACTAGCCCACTTGGACACAAACAGATAAGAAAAGGCCTGGCTTGGCAGCAGTTCTTGTAAAAAAAGATGTGTTGGTTCTATTTGGCCTTGAGTTTAATGTGCACCTGCTCTGAAACGTGGGTACAAAAAAAAGTCCGGGATAATCATATGCTATATATCATAACATCCAAGGAAGGGATCTTACTTTGTTAACTTCATGTTCTCCTGCCTGCATTTTCAGTTTCTGCCTTCTGATTGTTTCTTGCCTTTAGTTGCTAAACATACCTAAGTCTCTCTTTTTTTTTTTTTTTTAACATCTTTATTGGAGTATAATTGCTTTACAATGGTGTGTTAGTTTCTGCTTTATAACAACGTGAATCAGTTATACACATACATATGTTCCCATATCTCTTCCCTCTTGCATCTCCCTCCCTCCCACCCTCCCTATCCCACCCCTCTAGGTGGTCACAAAGCACGGAGCTGATCTCCCTGTGCTGTGTGGCTGCTTCCCACTAGCTATCTATTTTATGTTTGGTAT
This sequence comes from Monodon monoceros, assembly GCF_005190385.1. Classification (NCBI taxonomy): domain Eukaryota; kingdom Metazoa; phylum Chordata; class Mammalia; order Artiodactyla; family Monodontidae; genus Monodon; species Monodon monoceros. The sequence goes on along the minus strand of NW_021703778.1, from coordinate 122,151,373 downwards.
GTTTGTCCCAGCTTACCCTTCCCCCTCCCCATATCCTCAAGTCCATTCTCTAGTAGGTCTGTGTCTTTATTCCCGTCTCGCCCCTAGGTTCTTCATTACCTTTTTTTTTTTTTCTTAGATTCCATATATATGTGGTAGCATATGGTATTTGTTTTTCTCTTTCTGACTTACTTCACTCTGTATGACAGACTCTAGGTCCATCCACCTTATTACAAATAACTCAATTTTGTTTCTTTTTATGGCTGAGTAATATTCCATTGTATATATGTGCCACATCTTTATCTCTTGAGTTAAAACTAAATAACTTACCCACTGCTTTATCACTTTTCTTTCTGTCCTCAGCAAAGATCAAGAATAATTGGTCACTGATGTCTTCCATTTCTCCATTCTCACTTCCTCTTACCTCTGTGAAACCTGGCTTTGCCACGACTGCTTTACTCAAAATATTTCCATTTAAGCCACCCATGGTGGTATTATGAGTGTCCAATGAAGAGGGTGTTTGTAAGAATCTTTGGTACATTTGAACCTTCTGCTCATGTTCTCTTTTTTGAAACTGTTCTCTTGCTCATGGAGAGTCTTCACAGTTTCCTCTTTTCTAACTACCCCAATCTCACTTCTCTCCAGCTTTTGTACTTTAGCTTTTTCCAAGGTTCTTACCTCAGTTTTCAGTCCACTGAGTGTCTCATGGGCAAAGGCTTCAAGGATAATCCTCTCCACTGTTAGTATTTTTTACACATCCTATATGCTGATGGCTGCCTTTTTCTTTCTTTCCTATGTCAACTGAAAAAAATGCACACCCTAAAAGTTGAGAGTTATGTTTTATTCGGCAGACTTTTCTGAGGACTTCAAGCCCGGACACAGCATCTCAGATAACACTGAGAAACTGCTCCAAAGAGGCACGGTGGGAGAAAGGGGAGCTAGGATGCATAGGAGTTTTTGCAGTAAAAGACCACATAGTCGGAACATCAAAAGATTACTGTTAAAAGAAAACCAGATATCTCAAGTTAAGGAATTTAGCGCTTTCGTATGTATGGGAAGATGCAAGAGTCTGGGCTCACTGAAATCATACCTTTGATATGTACCTCAGCTATCTGGGGCCAGTATCCTGTCTTTTCTCATCCTGAGTTTCCTAAGGGTGCACCGTTGGGGGTGGCTGCAGCGGCTGCCTGGTAGATGGACTTGGCAGTGGGCAGCCCATTTGTCTCCATCCTGAGTTCCCTCAGGGGTCACCACCTGGGTGACTGTAATGTGATGGCTTGATGGCTGCAACGTCCTTTGTTTACTAGTATGGCTGGCAATATTTTCGTTTTCACCTACCTCCTACCTTTCCTTTCTCTCTTCCTTCCATCCCTCCTTGTTTTCTTTCTATGCATCTATCTATAAAAGTCATGATGGATAGAGAATAAAACAGTGACTGTCTGCTGATGGGAATCAAGAGGTAGTTTCTAGTTTATTCATAGTTTTATTCCTTTTCTGATTTTTTTTTTACAGTGAATGAGAATTACTGTTTTAATCAGAAGTAAAAAAAAATTATTTCTTATTAGAAACAAACAATTGAACAGCGAATTTGCTCAGGAATAAATGCTTTCTTCAACACACCCACTATCACCTTACACACTTAACTTTACTCTCTGTGTTAAGTGAAGTTAAGGGTGGGGATCATATCTTAATTATCTTTGTAGATTGTTTAGCACAATGCTTAGGATTTAGTAAATATTCAACAAACATTTTTGAACTATGATAACCTCACTGCACCCTGCACAATTAAAATCACATATTCAAATCTTGATGACATGGGTGAAAATCCAAAGCAGATAGGACTTGGGCCAACACCCTGGAGAAAAGGGACCACTATGGTGGTCTCAACAAATCATTCTAGTTTTCTGTCACAGAACCTGTCAATTTTCAGCAGAGGGAAGAGAGACCAAGGGAAAGTGTCAGCCAGGAGCTTGCAACAGACTTGCTGGGCTGGAGGGAGAAAATTTAGTATTCAGGGCTACCGAGTAGATCAAGACGTGAGGAAGAAACCTCTAAGAACTGAACCAGAAATAATATATGTGATTTCCTCTGAAAGCATTTTCCAATTCTTAAACTATACATGTGCAGGGTGAAACTCCTAGAAATCAAGTAGAAACCTGTTCCCAGGAGACCAAAGAGCTTAGCAAAGATATCAACAGCCTGGTGGTCCTAGTGAGAGAGAAGTTAGAGTTCAGGGCCCAGGAAAGTGGAGTGGCCCTTGTCAATTTCACAGGCTTTCAGTCTTGATCCCAGAGGTACTATAACCTAGGAATAAGGGCAAACTGGAAAAAAGACCAGCCCTAACAAAATCCAAAACCACGCTTAACTGAATATGCCAGTATTCTACCTGCCTTCCAGAATTTGGTTTGGAATAACATCAACCAGAGCCTTTGCAACAATATTTTATACATTATGTCTAGTAGTCATTTAAAATTACCTAGCATGCACAAAAGCAAGTTCAGATAACTAAAAATAAAAACAAAATTTTATAGACAGAGACCCAGGGGATGTTTTAGATATTGGAGTTATCAGATAGGAACCTCTAAATAACTATGATTAATATTTTCAAGAAAATAGAAGAAAAAATGGAGAATTTTCCCAGAGAACTGGAATCTGAAAAAATGCAGTGACTGAAAATTAAGGATCCAGTGGATAGGTTAATCACAGATTTGACATGTTGGAAGAGAGGATTAGTGAACTGGGAGATAAAATGACTTAAAAATATCTAGATTAAAGCTCAGAGAGGGAGAAGCCTGGAAAATGAGGAAGAGTATAAAAAAAGTGACATATGCCTAACATATATATATAATTTAGAGTTCTAGAAAGCAAGGTGCAAGAGAATGGGACAGAATCAGTGAAAATTTTCAAAGACTGGCAATTAAGCCACAGATCCCAAAATCTTCAGACTCCAAGGAGGAAAATACAATGACAAACCACACCTAGGTGCCTTGCAAGCTACTGCAAACAAAAGAGGAAGAGAAAATCTTAAAAGCAGTGAAACTACATTTTAATTTTGTTCATTTTTGAGTTCCACATGTATAGAAGGTGACTGATGAACTAGAGCATATCCAGTGGCAAGTGTCCAGAGATCATAAAACACCTAGAGACTGGACCTGGAGACCAGGAAATAATAAAAAGGTAAAAGAAGTGGGAATGTTGAAACAGAAAAGAGTGAGTGAGACAATTATAGTAGTCTTAAAAATTTTGAAGTGTTGTCAGGATAAAAAGGCAACTTACTTGTTCTGTGTTATCCAGGGGACAGAGCTAAGATACAAGTTGAAAGGAAGCAATTTGTGACTCAGCATAGGAAAGTTTAATAAATATGCCTGAATGAAAATGACACAGTGAACTCCGGAACATTGGGAATTTTAAAAAACTGAGATTTCGATGACCAAGTTTCCAAGAGGTAGAAGGTATTTTTAAACTGAATGTGAGTTTAATGAGCTCTCCTGTAAGACTCCTTGCAACTCCAAGATTAAATAATTCTATAATGTGCGTTCCAGTGAATGATTGTTGTATTTTCATGACCACCACTGATTTAAGAAGCTGTCCATTTAATCCTTAACTCAGCAAATGTTAATGAGTACCCACTTCATGTAAGGCCCCATCACAGGCAGAGGAGCTACAAGGAGACATAAGACACAGTTTCTGGCATCATCTGGATCGTGTACTTGAGAAAAGCCTATTCTGGAGAGTTTATATCTTATTCAGGTCACTATAACTTAATACAAGGGAAGATAGGACATATATTATTAAAATGGAGCTGAATAGTATAAAAGAATAATTCATCTCCACTAGATGGGTATTTTATTCCTTTTTACAGAGGGGATTACACACTGTTTGTCAAACTGAACACAACTGCTATAAATATAACCCTTTTCAGGACAGCCAGGTGATCTTAGCATACTGTTGCTTCAAGGCTCTAGAAGGCATGCTTAGTACCTCAATATTGTTAAACAATCTTGTACTTCTTCAACGAACCCTAGTTTTTGTATTGGTTGTTAATGTAATGATTCCAATTCTCTATCATGAAGTGATCAAATAAGTCTTTTTGTGGTGGTAGGAGAAAGATGTTATTAATAGTAATTTTTGAATGCATTTTCTGTGCCATTAAGTCAAAATCCTCTGCAATTATTTTCTACCTCAAACATTTTCTCCTACTTAAATCTAAAGGGATTGAGAATCTTTGATCCCATCATTTTAATAAGCCAGGCTGAGGGGTTGGCTTACACTGTAGTCTATAATGATAATGACACATATCTTCAAAAACATACTTTTCATACCAAATTCTATTTTTAAAACTATATTCATAGTATAAAAGAGGTTTTACATTTTAAAAGCAACTTTTTAACTGGAGGGAAAAAAGGAGGGAAATACCACATATCTCAGGTCTTTTTTTATCTGTCCTTGATTTGCCCTCAAGCATCATAGAAAAATATTGTCAGTTCCACTGCCAGAAGGTTGTTTTCTGGGGAAAATAAATGTTTCAACTGTGACATTGTGTTCCCATTTGATACACCTTTCAACTTGTAATCTGCTGAAGAAAGAAATAGGGATATTTTGTTACAGTCACAAACTAAGGCAAAAGCAGCTTCTCATATGATGGGTAGCAAAATAAAAATGGAGGGCTTCCCTGGTGGCGCAGTGGTTGAGAGTCCGCCTGCCGATGCAGGGGACACGGGTTCGTGCCCTGGTCCGGGAAGATCCCACATGCCGCGGTAGCGGCTGGGCCTGTGAGCCACGGCCGCTGAGCCTGCGCGTCCGGAGCCTGTGCCCCGCAACGGGAGAGGCCACAACAGTGAGAGGCCCGCGTACCGCAAAAAAAATAAATAGATAATATTAGCCAGTAACTTAGGGTCAGTATCCATTAAATTATCTTCAACCCCTACTGTTTGTGTTACGCCCTACTGTACATCCCAAATTATTTTGTTGGTTCTGATTAGTGTAGGTTTCCCGTTAATAAAATTGTATACAGGGGAGTGCTTTGTCATTCAAAACTGAATGAGCAAGATAAATGGACTTGATTGTATTTTCATTATATTTTTGGTCCTCTTTGGCCTTTGCTTAATAGGGCGGACAGGCTGTTTCTTATATCAGGAGCATGTCGTTAGTGTTTGATAACTCTATGAATGCATACAACAATACCGATGAGCCAATGAAATTGTTTTTCAAAGGGCAACTTTAATTTGTTGATCTGGAGCTTGAAAATGTGGGTTATTTTGTGATTGAATAACATTCTTGAATGTTTAATGCAGGGCTCCATTTACCTTGATTAGCTCAGCAATTCACTACACATTATTTCCAAAGATGCTAATCAATATTAAATCAAAATAGATAGAATTGCCTCTGAAATTATGAAGATTGCCTGAAAGTGTCAGTCTCTTTGAGAAATTGAGATTCTGGCATCTTAATGAATATAACCTCATTATGGAAGTACTATATAAGAATAATGGGTTTTGGAAATATAAGCTGGGGTTAAATTTCTGAACATAATAGTTACTTTTAAATTAATTTAGCACTAGAATTATTTAATCAATTTCATTCCAATTGGAGGAAATAACCTGTGGTATTATTGTAGATCTCATTCCTTCCAGTTGATAAATTTGAAATTTAAAAATACTGTCTCATTAGTTATATTTATTACCTCATTCATTTCTTCTGGACTGTTCAAACATTACAATTTTAAATATTCTCCCTGATCCAATGGCAATGACACTGCTCAAAACTGCATCTATAAAGTTATTTAAAGCAGAAATAGAAGATAATTTCTTTAGTGAACATACCCAATTGAATATAGCATTTCTAATTATATTTAATTAAGTGTATATATATACACACAAATATATTAATGTATTTTGGATATTCAAATATTGGAATACAACATTACATTGTTTTTATTAACCTATGTAACACATTAAAGGCAGACATTTATACTTCAAGAGAAAATAATTGGCTTGCCTATAGAAAGAAACTGAAATGCAAAGGCTTCTGACCACTGGTTTATATTAGTTCATGTGTTTTAGTTCAATGGAGTATTTAAAATAAGAGGGGAATAGAAAGGGAAAGTATGTTCCCATTGAAGATTCATTGAGGGGCTAAGATATTAAGAAGTAGAAGGAGAGGTTTATTTATCCAAAAAGGAAGTGTAAACACACATAGAGAGATAAAGTCCCAATCTTTTAAAACATGAAGGCATTCTGAAGAGTGGTTCTAGCATTTTGGAGGTTGCAAAATCCCATTTCAAGCTTGAGCTCCCTTCATTACTGTCCTTGGTCCTTTAGTTAAATTATTAAACTCTCTGAGCTTTAGTTTTTTCATCTATAAAGTGAGACTAATTACAGCTGCTGTATAGTTTTCTCTTTTTTTGGAGGGGGGGTTCTTTTTTTCTTTTTGTAAGATAAAGGGTAGTGGAAAGATCAAGATGTAAAGAACTTAGCACTGTACCTGGTGGATGCTCTTGTTATAACTGCCCTTAAATGCATGAATTATGAGTCAGGGAACTTTACAGAGTACACTGAGTAAGGCTGAAAAGAAAACATGTAAGAGCATCAAGAAAAAATTCTACAAATTCAGTTTTTATTGCCTTATTCAATAACTGAATATTAAGAATGACAGTCGGGCTTCCCTGGTGGCGCAGTGGTTGCGAGTCCGCCTGCCGATGCAGGGGGCACGGGTTCGTGCCCCGGTTCGGGAAAATCCCACATGCCGAGGAGCGGCTGGGCCCGTGAGCCATGGCCACTGAGCCTGCGCGTCCGGAGCCTGTGCTCTGCAAAGGGAGAGGCCACAACAGTGAGAGGCCTGCGTACCGCAAAAAAAAAAAAAAAAAAAAAAGAATGACAGCCATTGAACCGATGATTAAGATAACCCTGGAAGGAGGGAGCAAGTGTTTTCATGAAAAGATTGAGACTGGATTTGAGGGAGGTGGAAGATCAATTTTAGTTTCTGTGTATGTGTGTGTCTACAAAGTGGAAGTTATCTTTGTTAATTGCTATATCCATGACAGGTTTTGCCACCCTTGAGTTTAAATCAATGACAAAGTGTCAATGCTCTTCAATAAGCATTAGAAAAGAAATAAAACTCTGATGTGAGTTGAAATTCATTCTGTATTAAAATTATTTTACAAATTATTTTCCCTTAATTTTCGATGACACAATTCCTATACTTTAGGAATGGTCAATAATTAGTTGTAATTTGGATTCATCTTTTAACTTGAGAGAAATTTATTTGAGACTTTCAAGTAATGAATCCAATAGTTGGGAATCATATTTCAAGGAGTGGTCACTGATTCCTGCAGTGTTCTGAAGTGTACATTCATTTCCAACATGTCAGGTGCTTAATTTAAAACACTTACTGATTCTTGATTTTTGCTTGGCTGTGAGCTCATGTATTCTAATGGAGTTGTTAATAAAATGTCAGTTTTCTCCTGTTCTGTGTTCTGTATCTATTTTCTGACTACACTTACTTGTGATCTGCCATAGACAAAAAAATGGCTAATATAATTTCTCACGGCTAGCAAACTACTTACACTTTAATGTCTATATTATAGGTTTTTGCATTAGAAAGTTCACATGGGTTCATAATATGTAGCTTTACTTAGCACTGATATCAGCCTCTTCTGGGAAATTAATCCTGTGAGTTGCTTCTAGTGTGCTAATAGCAGCCACTGTGATTTGGACAATCATTTTCAGTGTTTTAAGATTTTAGACAGTGTTTTTGTTGTTGTTATTCCTATTTTCAGATACCCTTGAGTGCATTGTGTTTAGCTAGTTTCTGAAAGAGCAAATTCATTGAGTTCAAAAGTATGGTGGCTTAAAAAAAGGAAAGGAAAACACCATTAAAAAGAGAATAGTCCGCGGTGAATGCAAATCCTTAGAAAGCTCTTAGTTACTACCAAGAATAAGTGAAGTAGGGTGACTTAATGGTGTGGTGCTTCACAGAGAACATGGCTTAGAGGTCTACACTTCAGAGTACCTGAGATCTGGAAGTAGCCTATCTAACAAACCAAATGCATAGGCATGGAGCTAGCCTTTGCCAAATCAGAAGTGAATTTTTAAAAATTTGAGTTAGTTCCAGTATGGTTCTCCTTGTTCTCAAGCAGTGAGTTCAGCTGAGTTAGTATCTGGCTTCATGGAGAGAGAGGAGAAGAGTCTCAAGAAGAGTAATGGCCTTCCAACTCAGTGCGCTAATTTACCTGAGATAAATATTGGAGAGAGGAGGAAAGTTTGTTAGACTCTTGTTTCTCTTTTAATTCCAGAAGAGAGGGGGGAAAGTTCTTACTGAGTTGGAAATCACTGTCTCATAAACTGTACTTGCTTGGATACTCAAAGGTAAGAATGGCTGTGTACAGTATAAACTCATGATTTGTTTCCAGCTGACAGGATGACTTAGAAAAACATTGAGACAAAAGGACTTGGAAAGTAATCAGGAAGAGTAATGGGGGATAGAATACTTCCATTTCTCTTCTGACAAAATAAAATAAAATAAAATCTTGGGAGAACTTTTTTGCCATCTTTGTGCTTTCTTTTATAGCCCATTTTTCAAAGAAAACAATCAACCATTTCGATTAAGCATTACATGTAAGTTCAAATTCTTTCCCTTAAAATGGAGTTGCAATTTAATTGCCCAAATGAGGAGTATTTTTAAAGTCACACATTGTACATAAAGTTGCAATTTTTAAAAAAATTTCATGAGAAAAGAAAAAAAATGAAACCTCAAAAACAGGTGGCCAAAAGTATTTCGACCTTCCATCTGAAGAAAACCTGCGAAGACTGAATCAAAAAACTAAATCAGCTTCTTAAATAAGAACATACCTGTGAGTAAAATATAAAGTAGGGGGGCTTCCCTGGTGGTGCAGTGGTTGAGAGTCCGCCTGCCGATGCAGGGGACATGGGTTCGTGCCCCGGTCCGGGAAGATCCCACATGCCGCGGAGCGGCTGGGCCCGTGAGCCATGGCCACTGAGCCTGCGCGTCTGGAGCCTGTGCTCCGCAACCGGAGAGACCACAACAGTGAGAGGCCCACATACCGCAAAAAAAAAATATAAATAAATATATATATATATATATAAAGTAGGTTAAGAACTAAAGATAAAATTGAACAAAATATTTTTAATCGATAGGGATCTTAAAACAACAATACTACTTCTTATTTTCTATGTTTTCGAGTATTCTACATAAAGATGAGTATTTCATAAAGATACTCACTAGTATTGCTAAAATAGGAAGCAAAATAGCACTAAAACATTTAGGTTTAATAGCTTTTTGTTTTTAATAAAAAGAGGACATGTGGCTGCCAAAATAGGCAACAGTTAGAAAGTGAAAGCTATAAAAATGATGATGACCTAGCACTTACCTGGTTCTGTGCGTCTCCTGAATATATGTGTGGCAGCTCCCAGTGTCACCGGACCTTATATAAAGCAGACTGCCGCCATAGATGGCTTAGGGCTCTTGGGTAGGCATTTGTCAAATTCCTGTAAGTGAGTTTCACATGTTAGTCCTCAGCTTTCCTTTTTTTAAAAAAAAAAAAGCTTCTCTATAGGGATACCTAATGTAACAGAATATCAAATAGAAAATTAAAGCATGAAGCAGGTGTAAAATAACAGTACATTTTCTTGGCAAGTACACTGCTGCAAATTATCCGTTATAGTGTGTGATGTGTCCGTCAGTAATAGAAAGCCTAAATAGCGTTTTGTTTTGTGCTAAACACTTAGTGTCCTATAATAGTTTGCGCCAATTTTTATATATATATATAAACATATATCTATGCATATATATAATTTTAGCATATATTTCCTCCAGAAATTATGTATTATTATATGTAAATATGTTAAAAATTATATGATTGTTTTCTTTTTATTCAAAGGAAATTTATCAAATCTCTTCTACCTCGATATCTGTGAAGTCTATTGACCTCACCACCGCCTGCTCACCCCCTACCCCCCAAAATTTAGTATGTTTTCATGGGTAGAATTTTCTGCCTCTAGAATTCTGAAGCATAATTTAGTCAGTTGCTGTGGAAGAATTATATATTTATATATAATAATTATTCAAATTATTATTTATATTATTCAAATTCGAAATTTGATAATATGCATATGCATACTCACTTATATCAGATACAGTATCTCCTTACTCTTTACTGGTCCAACCACTTCAAAAGTATCTCCTTAGTTCAACTGTGTAACGCCCCCTGACACCCACCAAACACACCCCCGCCACACACACACACACACACACACACACACATTCTACCTCCTCATCGTGGGCATTCATCACCTTAATTTTTTATACTGTTGGATTTAAAAAATAATAATAACTGAAAAGAAAAAAGTAAGGAAACTAAGACATGCAATACGTTGAGGACATCTTTTCTTTATACCAAAAATTTCCAGTTTTCTGGTTGAGGGCTAATAGTTTAGCGAATAGGGATCAATGAACTTACGTAATTAGGTTATTAGGCATTTTTGTAATTTTCATGCATTCAAGTGTGTTATTCTTCATGTCTGAATGATATAATGTCTTCAATACCCTTATGTACTAATGTGTGAAATAACTGACAGTCAAAAGGTGTCTATGTACTGCTCAAGTTCATTGAGCTGATTCCACAGCAGAATTTAAATTAGAGTTCATTACCTCTATCTTTCCGGAATGGGCTAATTTTATACTGAATCATCTAATGTAGTGCATATAATATAAATTTAACATAATGTGAGTTTTTGATTCTCTCTGATTTGCATATTGCTTGTTTAAAATGAAAGAGTTAAGAAAAGTTAATATTTTTGAAAGGTATAACCTACTTTGTATGTATTTTGCTCTAAATATCCTGTTTTCTTCTCTCTTTTTGTACCCTTGGGAGGAGTGTACAATGGCACACTAGTGTCTCTGCATTAACTTTTGCTGGAGGATGTATTTTGACATCATAATTTCCCTTCAGAGCTCTAGGGTGTTTTAAACTAGACTTCTCTCCATTTTAGTCATTGAACGACTCCCACCTGCAGTCAGAGTTAAACTGTAAAAGTCAGGTGGAAGCATTTTTGGCAGGCATGATTTTTTTTTTCTCATGTACTTGTGAAAAAAAATTCAACCTAAGATGCCTTTTATCTGACTGATATTTTCAGTCCAAAAGGAGGATAAATAGTCATATATGAAAACATTTGTTGACGTTTGTAAACGATTTGTTACTATCACAGCTACTCTGAGTCTTAATCTGTGATTCCTTCTGAAACAACTTCTGATTGTTTCTCTGCTGAATGTATTGCAGTAGGCAATTTTTTGGTAAATATAATATCCATTATTTTTGTTCTTACGTGTAAGAATATATTTTCTGATCATTTTCTAGTTTGCTTCTGAATTAGGAATCTTTCACTTGCACACGGTAGAAAACCTAACCCAAATTGGCATAAAAAATAATTTGACTTATATATCTACAAAATAAGAGATTTTACTGACTTGAGGCACAGTTTGAACTAAATGTTCATGATGTCATCCCGATTTTGGCTTTTTTCTCTGTAATTCTCTAGCTGTGCACATGCTGTGTGTAGGCATAATATTTAGGTCGGCTTTCCACATGATGGCCACGGAGGGGTCAAGCCTCATAACTTCACAGCATGAAGTCTGGAGAAAGAGAAGGCATCTGTTCTGGTAGCTCCCCTAAAAAAGAGGGGGAACTGCTCTCCTGGCAGTCCCAGTAAATACCTCCTTATGGTTCATTGGCTTGACCATCCCTGAACCAAAGTCTGCAGCCCAGAGTATGGAATTTGCTATCTGGTTTAAGCAATGTGGCTTTCTGTACCTGAGGCTCAAGAGGCAGGGAATGAAGTGATGTGGATTATCTGGAGGAAAGTCTGGGTGCTGTTGAAGAGAGATTAGTAGTGATTAGATATTGAGGAGGCAATCAACAAATGTCTGCTCCAGGTCTATGCATAAAAGACCACTTCCTTTATAAAAAGAAGCATTGATTTGTTTTTAATGTCCTATGCACTAATGGTTTTACTTGGCAAAGTGTAATGCAGAGGGAGGATTAGTAATAGGTATGAAGAATTGAAAATGCAAATGGGGGTCCACTGTGGCCATAAGCATCACCTATAAAAAAGCTTTGCATAAATGCAGTCAATGCATAGAAAAAGGTACTGAGTCTTTTGAATTGGGGTTAATGATTGAGCTGTGCTTATTTTCCAATATCTCTAGGAATGAAGGGTCTCTATCTGCATTTCAGAAAATTCTCTTTGATTTAGGTTCCTAACAGTGGAATTCAGGCAAATCAGCTTAGTAACTGGTTGTGGTTCTAAAATTTAATTGGTGGTTCAGAACTCAGAATGAACATGTAGATATTGATTCTGTACTGTTTTCAATATGAGAAGACTGAGGTACAGAAAATTGGGCAAATTTATCCAGGGTCACACAGTCAATAAGTGGCTGAAACAGTATTTATACCTGTGCAGTCTGTGCTGTTAATCACTGCATACACTGCCTTTCAGGCTTTGTATACTTTTCTCCTAGAAAATATTGTGGAACTTGATGATTCACTCATGTTTCCAGACTTGCCCACCATGGCTTATTTATTTCTTCATGCAGCTGAAGCATAATAATCTAAGGCTTGAAATTAACCCCTTCAAATGAGAGATTCCTCTCTGGTCTCTGTCTCAAGTACTTGTTGATGTTTGGCATTCAACCACTGAATATTCATTCCGTTATCAGTGTTGGGGGGGATTCCCAAGAGTCAGGAAGCAACGCCCCACTGATCCCTATGCACATATAAACAGAAGATATTTCATCTCCCTGTTCTTGGCCTACAGATACGTCATCACGTGACCCAAACTTGGCCCATCAGATGTGAACTTTACATCTTTGTGTGTGCAGGGTGTTCACAGGTTGTTCACCGTGGTGGTAACCAAATTGAGATTTCGACAGCACTGCTGAAAATTACTGTGATGATGCCAGGGCCGGCATCCTAAATATCCATGCCTGTGGCATCACCTTTGTGTATAATCAATGGCCTAGCCCCTCATCCAGGCCTAATTCTCTTTTTCTATAAAAGTTATGAGGCACCCTGAATCCTGAAATAAATTCCTTTCCTGCTCAAGCTATTCACAATCACTTTCTAATTCTGACTGGCAGAACCACTTTTTCTGCTCCCTGTTCTTCAACTAACCTTCTGTTTATTCAGTCAACTTTATAGGAAAATACAACATGGGCACAGATACAAAGGTAGAACTTTGCATATATGAAGAGATAAAGTATAGTTAATCTTTATTTCAGAGACAACTATGCTTAGATTATCTAGAGAAATTCATCACAGGAGATGAAATGGACCGCTGGTCTCTTACTGGTATCATAATAACTAGAGAGGTGAGAAAAAAGAAATAACTTGGGGAGAATTTTTAACATTGTTGTGACCCCCTTGTAATCAAGAGTTTGGGCTGCTAAGGGGTATCTGAAAGTAGCAGAAAAAGAAATGAAGAGGAAAGATGACATAAGAGGAGGGAGGAAAGGATCTCTTAGTCAGGACTGTTATTCATAGGTGGTCATTCAATTATAAGGCAGAATTTACCTTATACAAGTATAAATTAAGTACCACCTGTATAAAATGTAGTGCAAGGCATGGGATCTGACAGAAGTATACTGACGATAAAATTACAAGGTATTCTTCAGGACCCAGGACTGATGTTAATAGGTTTGTGGTCTTCTGGAAAAATCTCAAGAGTTTCCAGCGTTCTCATCTGTAAAACAAAGATTAGAGGCACCTATAGATTCCTCCTTCTCCAGTCATCCTGGAAGACTCAGAAGAAAGAAAGAATTTCAGAAGTTAATTTTAGCCTAGGAGGACTTCTTGATCTAATTTTACTTGCCTCCTAAGCCCACGAGGAGCTCACAAATGAAGGATGGCTTGTACATATCACGCTTCTCAGGAACTTGGAAGAATTACCAATCTCTCTTTTTAGACTTTGAAGAAAGAGGAACATTGTCTGAAGGGAAAAAAACATGTGTTAGGTGCAGTTTTCTCTTAACCTGGGGCAAATAATTACAAGTACTACTCCACCTTTCTGAAAAACAAAACAATGTGGAATTTAGTAAAAAGTCTGTTAAGGTGCCCTAGCTAAAAATCAGAGCTCCCTGTTAAGTGGGCTGGTGATTGCTTTGCTGTTAGCTACTGAGTTGTACCTTCTTCTTCAGTGTCACTACATTCTTCATGGTGTTTTAGCCTAATAGACTATTCCTAGAAATCAACAAGATTTGTTGAGTATTTACTGTATTTCAGATATTACACATTATCTCAATATAACCCAGTATCATCCAAAGGTGCTTAACAAAGAGGGAAGGTACAAAATAAATGAATGTTAGTTGGTTTATGAGTTAGTGACTGTCTTAATTTGGACAAATCATTTCATATTAATTTTTACAGCATTAGAAATGGAGGTCAATGAGTTTGTAACTCAGGACATATGGGATGCTAACCTAATGTGCTTTTCAGTTCTTTGAATTTCAAACATTCTGCAGCAGTCACTTACTTATGTATGGTTACTAGCCTTAGGCACAATATGCATTAGAACTCACATGCTAGGCAGTGTTTACATTGCAATTGATTCTGCTTTCGATTACTGAATGAAATGCTTATTTACCCATTCATTTTTTAGACCCCCAAATTATCGCTCTATTTCTCTATGTGGGTAGAAGAAAGATCACTAAATATACTAAGTAGGAATGGATTTAATGGTCTAACATTTTTTATATAAGGAACCCTAGAACAAAAATATTAAATTATCCCATGAGTTTATTATAGTAATTGTTTTAGAAAATATCTTTCATTGTAAGCTCCATTAGCACATAAACTATAATAATACTGTTTTGTTCATTGCCGTATGGGCATGTAGAAAGTCCGCAATATGTACCTGAAGAATTTAAGTGAATACTTCTCTTATATAATTTGTTAAATTTCCTATTTTCAATTAGCCAGCACATTCTCTCATCACCATCTTAAGTAACACAGCTTTCTAAGAGATATTGTTTTTGTAAAATTCTTGCATTGTTTTAGATTTGTTTGAAGGAAATTCATATATTATAAACATTGACTGGATACAATAGAACAAGATAGAACAATTCTTACTAAAATGTACATGAAATAAATTATATAATAATTAACTTTGGGAATATATAATATTATTAAAATTTTCTTGAATGGCATTTAGTCAAATTTTTATGGCATTGTGTAGAAGCATAGCAGAGTTTCAAAGTTCAGCTCTGAATTGTGCAATTTAGAAAAGAGGATATGTTACATAACTATGATAACATGGGACATATTTTCTTCACATTCTTTCATCCAACTCAAAGATGGCTGATACCCTCACAGTGAGAGAAAGCCATGGATTTTGAGTGGCTCTATAGGGAATCTGCTGTATTAGAGACTGACATCAATAATTTCAACATTATGCTGTCATCTCTTAAGAAAATCTTTGAACTGTGGATTTAAATGAGCATTTCACAGTTGAAGTACTGTTAAGTACGGACCTTGGCACGGACTATGATAGATTTATGATGTCAATAGAACAAGGCATCTCTTCATAAGTCATTCAAATCTTTGGCACTTGAAAGGTTGATACCATTTCAGTAAGTAAAGTGGAGAATCTGATTTATGGTTTTATAGTCCTATAATTTTAGGATCTCTTTGAATCTTTATGAGCAATTTTGAGCTATAGTTAGATTGAGATCACATTAAATGTTTATATCCAGTGAATTACTATATATGCCAAACATTTTAATGACTTTTCTAATGCAGAAAAATCAGAACAATTTTACAGTGGGTAAATTTACAAGTCAGCCTTTTTTTTTCATCTGACACATTCAATTTTGACTCGTTGGAGGTCAAAATCAGATTAAACAGAAAATATTTTTTATACTTTAATATTTTTATGTGTCCAAGTGTGTTACTGAATTTAGAAAGAAAATAAAGTGTTAAAACAATTGATATGCCTGTGTTCCCTGGGCAGTTTTCAGTAGCTCTCTTGATGTCTCATGAAACAGTATTGCATACCAGCCCTATGACCCTAGGCAAGGACTTCACTTAACTGAGCCAGTTTTATTATTTGTGGGTTGTTGTGCTTATGTGTTCAACATGGCTAGAACATTTGGGGTATGTAGGCCTGCAGGTGTTCATCCTAAAAATAATCTATTTCTTTGAGGAGAGACCTGATTATGTCTATTTCTGCAGACTTGGTCATCATTCCCTTTTCACTCTCTTCATGCTCTTCCTGCATACTCAGTACAATGAAGATAGACTTCCAGCTTGAACTGGCTGCTCCATCAGTTGCATTTTATTTCTGGTTTAAAAGTGTGTTTGTGGTCTGTGTAATTTCCTACCTTTCCTCTTTCTTTCCCATGTGTGCAATACCCAACAACTTTGAGAAATAAGTTGGCGGGAACATTTTTATTCTCAGGAAAATATGTGGCATGTCCATTAGAGTTGAAACCATCAAAAAAGGGCAAAAAAAACCCAAAACACTCTTTTGTTAATTATTTGCACATTAAAGAAATTTTTACAATATTTAGCCATTTAATAGATGATTTCTATATTGTAAATGGTTATATTTTTCTGTAAACATAATTGATGTTCACTTTATGGTAGAGTCTTTCAAAATTCAATCCCTTTTCTACCAGTAATGAGATTTCCTTTGGACACAGTATAAATTGTCTTCATTCAGTCACTAATTCATTTTAATGAGATTTGTGTACTGAGGGCCTTCTTTCTGCTTGGTATTACTCCAAAATCTGAAGACACACTAGTAAATGAAACATAGCCCTTACCTTCATGAAGTTAATGCATGTAGGTGGATTGGTAGACGCAAATCAAACCAATAAAAATTAGAGAAGTGTAGATAATGATATCTGTATAAAAGAATTAAGACTGGGCAATGGGGGCTTCCCTGGTGGCGCAGTGGTTGAGAGTCCGCCTGCCAATGCAGGGGACGCAGGTTCGTGCCCCGGTCCGGGAAGATCCCACATGCCGCGGAGCGGCTAGGCCCGTGAGCCATGGCCGCTGAGCCTGCGCGTCCGGAGCCTGTGCTCCGCAACGGGAGAGGCCACAACAGTGAGAGGCTCGCGTACTGCAAAAAAAAAAAAAAAAAAAAAAGACTGGGCAATGGAATAGAGACATCCGCTTTAGCTAAGCTAGTTAGGGAAGTCTATGCCAAGAGAGCTGAGATTCAAACTATGGGAATAAAGAACTCACGTTCCAGACTGAGTAAACGGCAAGTGCAACGTCCCTCAGGCAGGAGTATATTGGAGGATACCAGGACAGAAAGAAGGCATATTTGATGGAAGGTTAAATGTGATGAAGCCAGAGAGGCACGAGCCAGCTCCTGTAAGGACTTATGGGACAACCACAAGGAGTTTAGATTTTACTGCAGTACCAAGGGGAAGTCATTGGAAGGCTTCCCATTTGTCCTTACATTCCTTGGTGACATCAGTCTTTTATCTCACAAAGAAAAGGGGGAGGAGGAATAACTTAAGGAAACATGGTTATTTGAGGCTGTGCTGATTATGTCATATTTTTAAAAGAGACATTGAATTAGAAAGTGAAAATAAATGAAATGGCACAGAAATCTCAAGCTAATATCAGGAAGGCTGAAGACCAAAACTAAGATGAGGTTTATAAAATTGCTAACAAAAAGGACTTTTGGGGGGGTCTTATTTAGAGCAACAAGTTAAACAAGGGGAGCTCTTCCTCTCTGTCTCTCTCTCTGTGTACCTCTCTCCCATAATTTATTGCCTCGCCCACTCTTGACATAAAGGGGCTCCCTGAACTTCCCTCTCCTGTGCTTTCACACTACTCTCCTTGAATGAGCTGATCCACTCGTGTGGATCACCACTGTATTTATAATTCCTAAACTGATATCTTTAACTCGTTCTTTTTAGTTCCAGAATAAATATTCCAAGGGTTTTACTGTGTATATTCACACCCAGCCCCACTCCACCCCATCCCAGCAAAGTCTCTTCTAACATTCTGTCTTTTTTGTATGACAGTCTACCCAGTTATTCAATGTCGACTAAATTCTGTCTCATCTAGACATTTCTATTTTTCTCAGCCCTCCTGTACAAATGACAGCTACTTTTTTACTTTCTCATTTTTTTTGTCTAGCCCTCAATAACTCAACTTTTCTCATAGAAACCTATATATATCTGCAACCATCTCAACTCCTCCCCTGTAGCCTTGTAGGAAGCTGTGTCACATTTTGCCCAGACTATTACTTGTATGCGTGTGCGTTTATCTTATTCCCACCTATATTGTGCAAGTCACAGTCTCTAAACCATCCACCAGATCTCAAATCCATATATAAATAACCACCCAAAACAAACAATGAAACAACAACAAAATAAACTTCCTTGCCTCACTCTTGCTTAGAGACTTAGTTTTTATACCAACAATGAATGGAAATATGGGGAAGATCAATATCATCCTTTTTTAGAAAATTCTATTTCTCATGCATAATAAAAAAATGTGAAAAATTACTGGTGGGAAGAGAATTGAGGCAACTGACAAATTAGAAAATACTTGGTTGGTACTAGTTAACTCTACATTACTCAGGTATTTTTAGGGGCATTAGTAAACCATTGCAAATGCCTACAATGTATTTATATTTAAAAAGAACAAAAAGTATAGTCCAACAATAATAATACTTACGTTAGATACCAGCGTTGATTACTATGACTTATTAATTGGATGATTAATAGTACTTACAAAGAAATTCAACACCTGGAGCAGCATATAGGCACTAGGAATAAGAAATGCAACAGGACCTCAGTTTCTTATGTTGTTGTCATTGTTTTGTCTGTTTCTTTGTATTTCTGTCCTAACTAGACCAGAAAAGCTGAAGTCCTTTTTTCAATAATAGTACATATGATATATTATTTATATTTAGACAGGTTACATAAAAAAATGACTTTTTAAATAATTTTGACTAATTTGGAGAAATAATGTCTAGATGATAAAATACATTAAGTTAATCTCATAAATGGGTTGTATGACTCTACATGAAATCTTATTAATGAATGTATCAATACATCACCCTAGAAGGAGGCCTCTAGTGGCATTCTACTGGGTTCAGTTTTCAATTTTGTCCTTTTAAAAATTTTTGTGTATTACTTTGAAAGGGAGATGCATAGCATAATGATAAAACCCAAACACAAAGCAGTGATGAATAACCTGGGTATAGGATTGGGATGTACTTATTTTCTCAGCAGGTTAGAAGAATAGAATGAATCATTCAAGGTGAAATTGAATAAGAATTAATATAAAATCTTTTACTTAAATAAAAATTTAGCTGCACACATACAGACTAGTAACATATTTTTCAAAGACAGGATAATTTTAAATGACTAACTTTGTTGTGTTGCTATTACTTATAGTTGTACAAGAAGGGCCCATAATAAGTTTTGAAGATAGCAAAACATTGAACTAATTTTAGCATAATGGTTTGATCATTATAGATAAGACTGCAGTTCCTGACTATTCTGCACTGATCAAATTCTCTTTAATTTTGTGATCCCTTCTAGATATCTGCAGAATATGGGCATATGAATTCCCAGAATGGTAAATGATCAGTATGGTAAAGGTAGTGCAAACAGCTATATCAGAGATGACTTAAGGAACTGGAAGTGGTTAGTTTGGAAAGAAGACTTACAGGAGACATAACAGTTTTTGAATATTTGAATTGTAGTCATGTTGAAAAGGAATTATCTTTATATTGGAAGTCTTCTATAGAGGGTTGAAATGATTATACTACTATATCAGGAAGACTTCTGAACAAATAGAGCCATTGAAAACTTGGATTCTCTTTCACTGATGTCAGGAAGTATGGGGTGATATTTAGATAGAGGTAGGACTTGTCAAGAGAAGTGTAGAGAGATTCAAGCATGGGGATGACTTGGGCTGCACTGGACTTGCAATCACTGTTTCAGTCACTGCTTCAGTTCTCAGACTCTCTATTGGAGTGGAGTAAAGAGCAACCTAGGCAATAAACTTAGAGATCTTAAGCCAAAATTTAATTTTATTCAGTTACTGACATAATCTTGGCAGCAAGAAAAATTTTGTATGAATTGTTTAGACAGTTCTGAAAATGCGAGTATTATCTGGAAAGAATTCTTTAGGTATAAAGAAAAACATTAAGAGAATAATGCATTACCTTTATCACTAGGGAAAAGTTGAAATCACTGTTCAAAACCTTTCTTCTTCTGTCTGATAATCTATAGCTAACATGTTATATCTACTTGAAAGGAACTTAAAATGAAAGGTTTATCAGCTCTGCCTTATTTAGGATCAAATATGGATCTGTGAAATCCTGTCCTCTTCCCTTTTCAGATCTGGCCTGTTTTGTACACTCTTTACATTTGGTGTTATACTGAGCTTATTTTCTCAACTTATCTTTGAGCAAATGTTTCTAAACTGAAGTTTCAGTCCTGCTTTCTTGTTAGTTCTTCTTCTAAATTTTTAACTCATCATTGAATATATATTTTTTCATAATTCCCTCATTTAGGGCTTCCCTGGTGGCGCAGTGGTTGAGAGTCCGCCTGCCGATGCAGGGGACATGGGTTCATGCCCCGGTCCAGGAAGATCCCACATGCTGCGGAGCGGCTAGGCCCGTGAGCCATAGCCGCCGAGCCTGCGCGTCCGGAGCCTGTGCCCCGCAACGGGAGAGGCCACAGCAGTGAGAGGCCCGCGTACCGCAAAAAAAAAAAAAAAAAAGAAAAGAAAAAAAATCCTTTTCCTTATTCTGTGTTACCTAATTTGAAAGAAGCCCAATCTCCATTGTCTCCTAGGCTAATATCACACCTAGGTAATCTTCTATTACAACTGCAATTCTGTATTTTCTACAGTTTACCTTTCTGTTCCCTCTTTTACATTCTCATGTATGATATTAACTGATTTGATCTTGTCATCTATTCTTACTTCAATCCATTCAATGCACAACTTCCAATAAATTCTTCTTATCAAATTATGATGAAATAACTTGGAAAAGCACCATGGTAAATGTGAAAAAAAAAAAGTTAGCTATCTTCTTTTCTCTTCTTCCTTCACCTAATAAACACCATAAAAACAGAAAAAAGTTTAAACTCATCCTGGCATTCAAAGACATAACATAAAGTCTGAATGTTAAACGTCTAGACTGGCTCTGCTCCAGGAAATCATCGAGGGACCAACCATTCTTCTCATGGCCCCATATTTTAGAGTATTTTCTTCACAAGTGTTCTTGAACCCTATTCAAATGCCAGAAACATTTAGCCCATGAGAATGGGAAAGTGAGAGAAACAAAGAAAATTCAGGGCAAGCAATTTCATCTAAAGCAGAAAAAAGGGATTTGCATTCGTATGCCAAGACAAGAAGTTGGTTACATGGCTACATCTGGCTGTAAGCAAGGTTGAGAAATATAGTTTCTAGATGGGTGGCCAAGGGAAAAATAGATTTTTGAGAGGACAATTAGCTGTGTCCTTCATCAGTTCTATTTTTCATATGTCTTTATTCTATATCTTATGCATCAGCTCCCATTCTGTGCCTTTGCTCTTCCTGGTCAGTCTATTTGCATGTCTTTTCTGACATCCAGACTCCATTTTCCCAAACACCTTCTGTTGAAATACTACTTTCCCCCGTAGAGAATATGTTGATCACTCCAGCCAAAGGTAGTCTACTGAACTCCAATAGTTTTTTGTATGTACTCTCTCTTTTTTTTTTTTCACCAAGCTTGCCTCTTTTTTTTTTTAATAGATCTTTATTGGAGTATAATTGCTTCACAATACTGTGTTAGTTTCTGTTGTACAACAAAGTGAATCAGCCATATGCATACATATATCCCCATATCCCCTCCCTCTTAAGCCTCCCTCCCACCCTCCCTATCCCACCCCTCTAGGTCATCACAAAGCACCAAGCTGATCTCCCTGCGCTATGCTGCTGCTTCCCATTAGCTATCTGTTTTACATTTGGTAGTGTATATATGTCCATGCTACTCTCACTTCACCCCAGCTTTCCCCTTCCCCCTGCTATGTGTCCTCAAGTCCATTCTCTATGTCTACGTCTTCATTCCTGCCCAGCCACTAGGTTCATCAGTACCATTTTTTTTTAAGATTCCATATATATGCGTTAGCATATGGTATTTGTTTTTCTCTTTCTGACTTACTTCACTGTGTATGACAGACTCTAGGTCCATCCACCTCACTACAAATAACTCAATTTCGTTTCTTTTTATGGCTGAGTAATATTCCATTGTATATATGTGCCACATCTTCTTTATCCATTCATCTGTCATTGGACATTTAGGTTGTTTCCATGTTCTGGCTATTGTAAATAGTGCTGCAATGAACATTGTGGTACATCTGTCTGTACTCTCTTATCACTGAAACCTGAATTTTATTAGTTATTCATGCACGTGCCTGTCCCTCCTGAAAGCTACTTGTTCAAAGATAATAGTACCTTTGACCTATTAATAATTTTCTCTCACTTCGCTGAGAAGAGAGTGTTTTGTGTATCATTTCTACTCAATATTCATTCAATGAGTGCATGAGTAATGTGGTTATTGTTTTTCTAAACTTGGGTTCAAAAGAATGAAAAATAAGTAAACAAGACACATAGTGGAAATATATAGAATAAATGAAGGTCTTGGCAGGGATTAAGAATTATTCAATGGATAAATGACTCTGGATTTGAAGTTAAATTATATTCCTTTATTAATTTTGTATTAATATCACAAGAGACTGCAATGCAATTTGAAATTTGGAGTTTAATTGAAGATAAGGGCAGGATTAGTCTGCACTTTGCAAATAATGTCAAAAATTCCTGGCAAAAATTCCTAGCACTTTTTTTTACTAATATGGATTATAATAACCTAGATAATTCACTTACATATGAGTTTATTCATTCAACAAGCACTTATTGAGTGCTTAATGATGCAACAGGCATTATTCTAGGTCTGTAGATAAACCATGAAGAAAACAGATGCTATCCTTACTCTCCACCTCATCATATTATAACATAATATGAAATATAATGTGATATGATATGATACAATATTATGGAGGAGAGAGGAGAGGGGCACTGGAGATATTTATACGTATATCCATTTTTGTTGTGAATATTATCAGAACCAGTGAGCAGTAGCAGTTTCCTAGCCTATAATTCAGTACTCAAAAATAATTTCCATGTCCAAAGAGTAATTTAGGAACTAACTATTAAAAAAAGAATTTTCAAAATGAAAATGTGAAAAAATGAATCATTAGCCAGTTAAAACACCAGTCTTACAAGAGTTTGTTTACATTTTTTTAAAGAGTAATTTGGTCCTTAGCCTTCCTTAACTTTTAACCTCAGATATATTTGATATTAATTTTATTATAGAGTAATCATTAGATATTATGTCACTCAGCTGTATGAAAGAGCATCATAAAGTTGCCTTGTACACTAAGTTATTATGAAGATATTAGGGTTACACATTTTAACATCTATTTTTTTTTAGTGCTAGGCTCTCTAAAGGATGAAAACCCTTATTTGGAAACAAAACCTAGAACTAAATATTCAAAAACTGGATGCAGGCCAACCACATTCCAAAAGAGAGTCACAGGTAGTGAAAAAGAAGAAGGTAAATAGGGCATTAAATGTCAGCACTACTAAGCCATTTTCTGGAAAGTGTGTATTGGTATTAGCAGCCAGAGAGGAACAAAATAAAGGTATAAGAATCTAGGATAGGTTTGAGATAGTAGAGCATAGTGTAGTGGGAGAGTGGTGACAATTAATTTTGCTAATCATATTTCTTAACTAGGGCTGCTTTTTACTAAGCTGCATAAATGTGGCTTTAAAAAAATGTATCTAGGGCTTCCCTGGTGGCGCAGTGGTTGAGAGTCCGCCTGCCAGTGCAGGAGACACGGGTTCGTGCCCCGGTCCGGGAAGATCCCACATGCCGCGGAGCGGCTGGGCCCGTGAGCCATGGCCGCTGAGCCTGCGCGTCTGGAGCCTGTGCTCCGCAGCAGGAGAGGCCACAACAGTGAGAGGCCCGCATACCGCAAAAAAAAAAAAAAAAGTTTCTAAAGCATATTTTTCTCTTTGACCCATTAGTTTTTCCTGAAACTAATTTTAGACATAGAACCCACCTGTCTACTATATTGATTATCAATAAATTTTAAAACAGCTTTATATTTCATATATTTAAAAAGGAGTAAACAGTCAACCTCTTCTCACTGTAGCCCATGCTAAAATATGGAGGAACGTCAGGCAGCTAAGTGTCACTTTGCAGGATGAATTTGAATCTCTATACTTTAAAAGGGGCTTATGTTTTTTGTTTTTTTCCCCCTGAAGCACCCAGGAATGTTCTTAATATAATAGCATATATTTAGAAGAGTGTCTTTGATATTTAATATTTTATACTGGATTTATAAAATAGTACAATTTTTGCACAGTATTTGTAAAAACCTTTTTAAAAAGTGAGTTGTTAGAGTGAGCTTATCAATACTATAAAAGGCATGAATTTGGGTATAAATCATCATCATCAAGCTAATGAATGGCATTTCTCCAGCTAGATTTCTTGGTTTTGCACTTTGGTTCTATACACAAGTCCAAATGTAGTTCTGGAAGCCAGCCTTAATTTCACCTGTATGTTCATGTTTAATCTCAAACATTGATTTTATACTTTTATTTTATTCTAAGAAAATCTTTCTTATGGACCTTTTTAATCACACCAAAGCAATATAATATGATTAACCCTATGTACCCATAACTCATCTTTAATAATTATGAATAATTTTCTAATCTTATTTCATGTCTTCCCTCAACATACAGTTTTGCTAGATAATTTTAGTGGAAATCTCACACATCATGCCATTTCACGTGCAAATACTTCACAATGTATTTCCAACTAATACAAAAATGTATATGGTGTATTAATTTGCTAGGGCTGCTGTAACAGAGAACCACAGACTGGGTGACTTAAGAAAACAGAAATGTATTGTCTCACAGTTCTGGAAACTAGAAGTCTGAAATCTCTTCTGGCTTGGAGATGGTCATCCTCTCCCTGTGTCTCTTTACATCACATTCTATGTGTGTGAGTCTCAGTGTCCAAATTTTCCCCTTTATGACAATGAGTCATATTGGATTAGGGCCCACACTAGTGACCTAATTTTAACTTGATTACCTCTGTAAAGACTTTCTCCAACTAAGTTCACATTCTGCTATATTGGGGATTAGGGCCCTAACATGTCATTTTTGGGGGACAAAATTCAACCATGGTAATTTATACTAGCAATGGTAATTTATACTAGCAAAATCCTTAATAGTATCTAATACCCAGTTCCTATTCAGGTTTCCCATCATTAACTCTAAAATATCGTTGTAGAGTTGATCTGTTCAAATCAAGAGCCAAACAATGTCCAAACATTACATTTATTTGTGATGTATTTTTAATATTATAATGGACCCTATCTGTGCTCTTTTTTTGTAAATGTCATTGATTTACCAAGAAAGTGATTCATTTGTCCAGTAGAATGTTACCCATTTTGGATTTGATTGACCCATTTCTCATGGTGTCTGTAACTTATTCTGCTATCACCTATTACATGTAAACTGGTAGTTATATCCAGAGGATCTATCATGTTCAAGTTCAGATTTTTTGATATTATATCATGAAGCCCACTTTTAGTGATGGTAAAATTCATCAGTGGTTTCAGGGGTTGTTATCTTTATTTCTACATTATAAATTCCCCATCAATATTTAATTTAGTAAAATTCACTGATGGTCATTACCTAGATCTGTTATTTATTAGGATTACAAAATAGCAATTTTCTAATTCTAAGTACACCTTTCATATTTTTAGCTGGAATCTTTAATAAAGAATTCTCTATTATGCAGGAAAACATGATAAATTCTTGATATTTTCCTTTTATTTACCAACTTTCATTATAATAAGCTGGTTCTAATAAACTTGAGTACACTTCGTTGGTTCTGGTAACGTTTATTAGTGTCGTTTGAATATATGGATTTTTAAATATTTGATGTGTTTTGATCAATTGTAGTTATGATCCCTTTTGATGATGAAATTAGTCTATCTTTGACCAGTAGAATCCCTCTGGCTTGACTCTGGCAACTTTCATCCTTCTCAGCACATGTCCCTGGCTCATCTTTTATATATCCTCCCCTCGTCTGGAAATCAGCTATTTCTCCAAGAAGGTCTGCTTCCTTTAATGGGAACTAGTATTTGGATAACGCAAACTTGGTAGCAGATGTTGCATTTTGATTTTTAATGAAGTCTTATTTCATATATTCTGGATCAAATGTCTAAGTCAGTATATATTCTCAGCTACCAGTTCTGATCTCTTTTAGTCTTAATTTTCTTATCTCAACAATAGAGTAGCAAAGACACCTAGTTACAATTGTAATACTATGTATAGATACATATACTTATATATATTACATATATATTATGTATACAAAATAATCTCAGTTGGGAAGAAATTCCTGTTACTGATTTAGGCTTTTTTTTTTTTTTACATGTTTATTGGAGTATAATTGGTTTACAATGGTGTGTTAGTTTCTGCTTTATAACAAAGTGAATCAGTTATACATATACATATATTCCGATATCTCTTCCCTCTTGCGTCTCCCTCCCTCCCACCCTCCCTATCCCACCCCTCTAGGTGGTCACAAAGCACCGAGCCGATCACCCTGTGCTATGCGGCTGCTTCTCACTAGCCATCCATTTTACATTTGGTAGTGTATATATGTCCATACCACTCTCTCACTTTGTCACAGCTTACCCTTCCCGCTCCCCATATCCTCAAGTCCACTCTCTAGTAGGTCTGTGTCTTTATTCCTGTCTTACCTCTAGGTTCTTCATGACATTTTTATTTTTTTCTTAAATTCCATATATATGTGTTAGCATACGGTATTTGTCTTACTCTTTCTGATTACTTCACTCTGTATGACAGACTCTAGGTCCATCCACCTCATTACAAATAGCTCAATTTCATTTCTTTCTATGGCTGAGTAATATTCCCTTGTATATATGTGCCATATCTTCTTTATCCATTCATCTGCTGATGGACACTTAGGTTGTTTCCATCTCCGGGCTATTGTAAATAGAGCTGCAATGAACATTTTGGTACATGACTCTTTTTGAATTATGGTTTTCTCAGGGTATATGCCCAGTAGTGGGATTGCTGGGTCATATGGTAGTTCTATTTGTAGTTTTTTAAGGAACCTCCATACTGTTCTCCATAGTGGCTGTACCAATTCACATTCCCACCAGCAGTGCAAGAGTGTTCCCTTTTCTCCACACCCTCTCCAGCATTTATTGTTTCTAGATTTTTTGATGATGGCCATTCTGACTGGTGTGAGGTGATATCTCATTGTAGTTTTGATTTGCATTTCTCTAATGATTAATGATGTTGAGCATTCTTTCAGGTGTTTGTTGGCAGTCTGTATATCTTCTTTGCAGAAATGTCTATTTAGGTCTTCTGCCCATTTTTGGATTGGGTTGTTTTTTTTTTTGTTATTGAGCTGCATGAGCAGCTTATAAATGTTGGAGATTAATCCTTTGTCAGTTGCTTCATTTGCAAATATTTTCTCCCATGCTCAGGGTTGTCTTTTGGTCTTGTTTATGGTTTCCTTTGCTGTGCAAAAGCTTTGAAGTTTCATTAGGTCCCATTTGTTTATTTTTGTTTTTATTTCTATTTCTCTAGGAGGTGGGTCAAAAAGGATCTTGCTGTGATTTATGTCATAGAGTGTTCTGCCTATGTTTTCCTCTAAGAGTTTGATAGTTTCTGGCCTTACATTTAGGTCTTTAATCCATTTTGAGCTTATTTTTGTGTATGGTGTTAGGAAGTGATCCAATCTCATACTTTTACATGTACCTGTCCAGTTTTCCCAGCACCAGTTATGGAAAAGGCTTTCCTTTCTCCACTGTACATTCCTGCCTCCTTTATCAAAGATGATATGACCATATGTGTGTGGGTTTATCTCAGGGCTTTCTATCCTGTTCCATTGAATTATCTTTCTGTTTTTGTGCCAGTACCATACTCTCTTGATTACTGTAGCTTTGTAGTATAGTCTGAAGTCAGGGAGCCTGATTCCTCCAGCTCCGTTTTTCGTTCTCAGGATTGCTTTGGCTATTTGGGGTCTTTTGTGTTTCCATACAAATTGTGAAAATTTTTTATCTAGTTCTGTGAAAAATGCCATTGGTAGTTTGATAGGGATTGCACTAAATCTGTAGATTGCTTTGGGTAGTAGAGTGATTTTCACAATGCTGATTCTTCCAATCCAAGAACATGGTATATCCCGCCATCTATTTGTATCATCTTTAATTTCTTTCATCAGTGTCTTATAATTTTCTGCATACAGGTCTTTTGTCTCCCTAGGTACGTTTATTCCTAGATATTCTATTCTTTTTGTTGCAATGGTAAATGGGAGTGTTTTCTTGATTTCACTTTCAGATTTTTCATCATTAGTGTATAGGGATGCCAGCGATTTCTGTGCATTAATTTTGTATCCTGCTACTTTACCAAATTCATTGATTAGCTCTAGTAGTTTTCTGTTAGCATCTTTACGATTCTCTATGTATAGTATCATGTCATCTGCAAACAGTGAAAGCTTTACTTCTTCTTTTCCGACTTGGATTCCTTTTATTTCCTTTTCTTCTCTGCTTGCTTTGGCAAAAATTTCCAAAACTATGTTGAAAAAGAGTGGTGAGAGTGGGCAACCTTGTCTTGTTCCTGATCTTAGTGGAAATGGTTTCAGTTTTTCACCATTGAGGACGATGTTGGCTGTGGGTTTGTCATATATGGCCTTTATTATGTTGAGGAAATTTCCTTCTATGCCTACTTTCTGAAGGGTTTTTATCATAAATGGGTGTTGAATTTTGTCGAAAGCTTCCTCTGCATCTATTGAGATGATCATATGGTTTTTCTCCTTCAATTTGTTAATATGGTGTATCACGTTGATTGATTAGCGTTTATTGAAGAATCCTTGCACTCTTGGAATAAACCCCACTTGATCATGGTGTATGATCCTTTTAATGTGCCGTTTGTTTCTGTTTGCTAGTATTTTGTTGAGGATTTTTGCATCTATGTTCATCAGTGATATTGGCCTGTAGTTTTCTTTCTTTGTGAGATCCTTGTCTGGTTTTGGTATCAAGGTGATGGTGGCCTCGTAGAATGAGTTTGGGAGTGTTCCTCCCTCTGCTATATTTTGGAAGAGTTTGAGAAGGATAGGTGTTAGCTCTTCTCTAAAAGTTTGATAGAATTCGCCTGTGAAGCCATCTGGTTCTGGGCTTTTGTTTGGTGGAAGACTTTTAATCACAGTTTCAATTTCAGTGCTTGTGATTGGTCTATTCATATTTTCTATTTCTTCCTGATTCAGTCTTGGCAGGTTGTGCTTTTCTAAGAATTTGTCCATTTCTTCCAGGTTGTCCATTGTATTGGCATAGAGGTGCTTGTAGTAATCTCTCATGATCTTTTGTATTTCTGCAATGTCAGTTGTTACTTCTCCTTTTTCATTTCTAATTCTGTTGATTTGAGTCTTCTCCCTTTTCTTCTTGATGAGTCTGGCTAATGGTTTATCAATTTTGTTTATCCTCTCAAAGAAACAGCTTTTAGTTTTATTGATCTTTGCTATTGTTTCCTTCATTTCTTTTTCATTTATTTCTGATCTGATTTTTATGATTTCTTTCCTTCTGCTAGCTTTGGGGATTTTTTTGTTCTTCTTTCTCTAATTGCTTTAGGTGCAAGGTTAGGTTGTTTATTCGAGATGTATCCTGTTTCTTATGGTAGGATTGTATTGCTGTAAACTTCACTCTCAGAACTGCTTTTGCTGCATCCCATAGGTTTTGAGTCGTCGTGTCTTCGTTGTCATTTGTTTCTAGGTATTTTTTTATTTCCTCTTTGATTTCTTCAGTGATCACTTCGTTATTAAGTAGTGTATTGTTTAGCCTCCATGTGTTTGTATTTTTTACAGATCTTTTCCTGTAATTGATATCTAGTCTCATAACATTGTGGTCAGAAAAGATACTTGATACAATTTTAATTTTCTTAAATTTACCAAGGCTTGATTTGTGACCCAAGATATGATCTATCCTGGAGAATGTTTCATGAGCACTTGAGAAAAATGTGTATTCTGTTGTTTTTGGATGGAATGTCCTATAAATATCAATTAAGTCCATCTTGTTTAATGTATCATTTAAAGCTTGTGTTTCCTTACTTATTTTCATTTTGGATGATGTGTCCATTGGTGAAAGTGGGGTGTTAAAGTCCCCTACTATGAATGTGTTACTGTTGATTTCCCCTTTTATGGCTGTTAGTATTTGCCTTATGTATTGAGGTGCTCCTATGTTGGGTGCATAAATATTTACAATTGTTTTATCTTCTTCTTGGATCGATCCCTTGATCATTATGTAGTGTCCTTCTTTTGTCTCTTCTAATAGTCCTTATATTACAGTCTATTTTGTCTGATATGAGAATTGCTACTCCAGCTTTCTTTTGGTTTCCATTTGCATGGAATATCTTTTTCCGTCCCCTTACTTTCAGTCTGTATGTGTCTCTAGGTCTGGAGTGGGTCTCTTGTAAACAGCATATATATGGGTCTTGTTTTTGTATCCTTTCAGCCAATCTGTGTCTTTCGGTGGGAGCATTTAATCCATTTACATTTAAGGTAATTATCAATATGTATGTTCCTATTCCCATTTTCTTAATTGTTTTGGGTTCGTTATTGTAGGTCTTTTCCTTCTCTTGTGCTTCTTGCCTAGAGAAGTTCCTTTAGCAGTTGTTGTAAAGTTGGTTTTGTGGTGCTGAACTCTCTCAGCTTTTGCTTGTCTGTAAAGTTTTTAATTTCTCCATCAAATCAGAATGAGATCCTTGCTGGGTAGAGTAACCTTGGTTGCAGGTTTTTCTCCTTCATCACTTTAAATATGGCCTGCCACTCCCTTCTGGCTTGCAGAGTTTCTGCTGAAAGATCAGCTGTTAACCTTATGGGGATTCCCTTGTGTGTTATTTGTTATTTTTCCCTTGCTGCTTTTAATATGTTTTCTTTGTATTTAATTTTTGACAGTTTGATTAATATGTGTCTTGGCATATTTCTCCTTGGATTTATCCTGTATGGGACTCTCTGTGCTTCCTGGACTTGATTAACTATTTCCTTTCCCACATTAGGGAAGTTTTCAAGTATAATCTCTTCAAATATTTTCTCAGTCCCTTTCTTTCCCTCTTCTTCTGGAACCCCTATAATTCGAATGTTGGTGCGTTTAATGTTGTCCCAGAGGTCTCTGAGACTGTTCTCAGTTCTTTTCATTCTTTTTTCTTTATTTTGCTCTGCAGTAGTTATTTCCACTATTTTATCTTCCAGGTCACTTATCCGTTCTTCTGCCTCAGTTATTCTGCTATTGATCCCATCTAGAGTATTTTTAATTTCATTTATTGTGTTGTTCATCGTTGCTTGTTTCATCTTTATTTCTTCTAGGTCCTTGTTAAATGTTTCTTGCATTTTGTCTATTCTATTTCCAAGATTTTGGATCATCTTTACTATCATTATTCTGAATTCTTTTTCAGGTAGACTGCCTATTTCCTCTTCATTTGTTAGGTCTGATGTGTTTTTATCTTGCTCCTTCATCTGCTGTGTGTTTTTCTGTCTTCTCATTTTGCTTATCTTACTGTGTTTGGGGTCTCCTTTAAGGAGCAGCTGCTTCGGGGACTCTGGCTCACTCAGGCCAAGGGGAGGGAGGGGTACAGAGTGCGGGGCGAGCCTGCGGTTGCAGAGGCCAGTGTGACGTTGCACCAGCCTGATGCGCGCCGTGCGTTCTCCTGGGGAAGTTGTCCCTGGATCCTGGGTCCTTGGCAGTGGCAGGCTGCACAGGCTCCCCAGAAGTGGGGTGTGGATAGTGACCTGTGCTCGCGCACAGGCTTCTTGGTGGCGGCAGCAGCAGCCTTAACGTCTCATGCCCGTCTCTGGGGTCCGCGCTGTTAGCCGCGGCTTGCGCCCGTCTCTGGAGCTCCTTTAAGCAGCACTCTTAATCCCCTCTCCTCGCGCACCAGGAAACAAAGAGGGAAGAAAAAGTCTCTCGCCTCTTCAGCAGGTCCACACTTTTCCCTGGACTCTCTCCCGGCTAGATGTGGTGCATTAACCCCCTGCAGGCTGTGTTCACGCCGCCAACCCCATTCCTCTCCCTGCGCTCCGACCGAAGCCCGAGCCTCAGCTCCCAGCCCCGCCTGCCCCAGTGGGTGAGCAGACAAGCCTCTTCGGCTGGTGAGTGCAGGTCAGCACCGATCCTCTGTGCGGGAATATCTGCGCTTTACCCTCCGCACCCCTGTTGCTATGCTCTCCTCCGCGGCTCCGAAGCTTTCCCCCTCTGCCACCCACAGTCTCCGCCAGTGGAGGGGCTTTCTAGTGTGTGGATACCTTTCCTCCTTCACAGCTCCCTCCCACTGGTGCAGGTCCCATCCCTATCCTTTTGTCTCTGTTTATTCTTTTTTTCTTTTGCCCTACCCAGGTACGTGGGGACTTTCTTGCCTTTTGGGAGGTCTGAGGTCTTCTGCCTGCATTCAGTAGGTGTTCTTTAGGAGTTGTTCCACGTGTAGATGTATTTCTGGTGCATCTGTGGGGAGGAAGGTGATCTCCGTGTCTTACTCTTCTGCCATCTTCCCCGATCTCCTGATTTAGGCCTTTAAATGTTCCTTCAGTCACAGGATTAATTTAACTTTTGTGAAAACTTTTAGAAAAACCAAGGAGTTCAGTCACTAAGAATATATGAGGAATTTGTGCAACATAGTTTTGCCCTAAATTCAAAATGGTATGAGTCTCAGACTCATGTGTGGGGATTGCATATGTTTTCGTGTGTATTTTCTGAAGGTCTGCAGATGATTTTTCGGTAGAAGTAGACTGGCAGATAAGAAAAAAAAAAAAACCTTAAACACTTTTAGTATTGATATAGTTTCCAACAATGTCTACCACTAAAATTCATATTTTCTTTCATCTTCAAGTTAAATATAGGCACATATTTCCCTGGGGTTATCTGGGCGAAGATAAATGCTAGGACACAAAACTAGAGAATGCAGTTTTACTAGACTAAATTAGATCTGATTGGAAAAGAAAATCTATTTGTAAATCCTCAAGCATGGAATTTGCAGTGCCTATGAACTGTCTTTTCTCCGAAGGCAGAGCCTGGCTTGTCCTGAATTAGTAAGTAGAAAAACTCATCAAAAGATAAGTGTAGGTTCTGCTCCTCTTGTACCTTTTATTTCTCTCATTATTTTTGGAATAGCCAGTTTACAGTCATCTCTGCTGCTGGAAGGTATAGATGTGTATGCTGATGGTGATAGTGAGCTGTAGAAGAACTGCACTGTTAAGATTCTAGCAGTTCGCATTAAAATAGATTAATTACCTGCTTGCAATTTGTAAAACACTCTCTTGTTCTAGAAGAATAGAGTTTATGTATATTGTGGCTATAGGTAGAAGGGCATTAATCTGATGTAATAGTTATAATTCTGTGTAAGTAGGAGAAGGGAAGACTATATTTGCCAATGTAATGAAAATAATTTTTCAGTGATTTTTCCAACAGTAAGAAATAGATACGCAAGACCTGCATATAACAGGCAAAGCTCCCCTTGATACCTCCAGTACTCTCGCATTTGCAATGGACCTAAGATATCTCAATCTAGCAAAGACCAATCAGTGGGAAGAGAGCCAGGTTCATTTTATGCAACTTTGTTCCATTATATTATGGATCAGCTCCAGCTGGAAAGATAAGGAAGAAATATGCCTAAATAATGGACACACACCTTTGGTTTTACAAATGGACTAGTTATTAGCTGTGCTGGAGAAATATAAACAATTAGCACATGATACAATGAAAAGAAGTCCTACAGAAGAGGAAAAGTGCCAAATTGTTGAGTATTAAAATCATGGACGACTACTTCCCTGCTACATGATTCATAAACTGTGGTTTCATAAACTAAGAATGCTTATGCCCTGACAATGATTAACAAAACTTTCTTCTTTTTTTTAAGTTTTCAGACCAAAATAAGTACTGATACACAGGATGTTTGTATGCCAGAAACTGCTGAAATCCTTCCTGTTATGACTACATTTTCCCATCTTTCAATTCAAGTCTTGACATGTTTGTTTCTTGATATTTTTATATTGCCAAGCATTGGGTGTCTTTACTTCATATGCTTTGCTACTGTGGAAATACTAATTCCAGTGTATTTAATAATAATTTAAATAATGCCATTGTTTTATCCTGACTTAAGGGTGTATCTTAAATAGATCTTCTGTGAGTGAATTCCTGAAGAGAAGTTTTGTTATGTTCCTTTTATGAAGTCCCGTTTCTCTTGTACCTACCATGGTGGGAAAGGCATTGTGAGCACACATGTTTACTAACACTAGAGTATAAGGATGAGCATTCCTTCATAATAGCACCAGTGTAACTTTGGAAATCAAGGTTTTCTATGTCTATACTGTTCCAGTAACAGCTTCATGGTAAAAAGAATTTGTCCTTTGCTCAGCATTTTATTGTAGGAATATTATCTCAGTTAAGTTAGCAGCACATATAATTAGCGTTGATAAGAGGGGGTAACCGCTTCAGAATACTGCATGGAAATGAAGAGAATTACATGTAGCAAAGCGAGGTACATATAGGAGATGCTGGTATCTGGATATTGATAGAAAAGTCAGAAATTTACAGTTATAGTTGACCCTTAAACAACTCAGGGAATTAATCTGAATATAATTTATAGTCAGCCCTCCATATCCGTGGTTCCTTTGCATCCTTGCATTCAACCAACCATGGACCCTGTAGCACTGTAGTATTTGCTATTGAAAAATACCCGTGTATAAATCGACCTGAGCAGTTCAAACCTGCATTGTTCAAGGGTCAACTACTTTATCAGGTTTCCTGGTCAGTGGTCCTGTTTTCCTCTGTGCTCCTTCTGCTGTTTTGTGTCTCCCAAGTGAAGCTTGTTGAATAATTACTTAAATTTTGGAAAGAGCACCCAAAAGAGAACATTATAACTGATTCTTAATTAAAGTAATATTTACCAGAACAGTAATATACAAAATGAATTACTGTGAATTACATTGTATTTTTCTATTAATTTCCACCAACTCCAGACATATTTGTCAGCAGTTGTGATTTATCTTGTTTCAATACACTCTGACCTTGTAACTTTTTATAGAGCTCCCAAATTTGCATACATCAGAAATGAATGGTAACAGATACTTCTTAGATAATCACAATTTGAAGAGAATGTTCTGATTAAGTAATTATAAAAGGAAAAATATTCTAACAACACTAGTAATTTTACACTAATATCTTTATTTTGAAATTAGAATTTTAATATCCTGTTGTTTTAATTGGAGCATACCCTATTCATAGAATATAAAGTCATTTTAAACCCGTTATTAAATTGAAGCACAGGTAAATGCAATGAATTATCCAAAATCCCTCGCCAAGTCAATGAATGATAGTGAGTGACTTGTTTAACTGAATCTCTGTATTGAAAGACTTGATATTGAGAATCTCAAGATTAGTCAAATCTTGTTTTTAATGAACAATTTTTAGGGCTGCTAAATTTATGAAACAAAAGTGACCTGTGAAAAAAATGATGCAAATTTTAAGTCTTCCATGTTACAGAGATTATATAATTAATTAAAGACGATATGCCAGTGTATTTAATTTCTAACTAAAATGCAAATCACTCTTCCTTTTAAAATTACTTATATAAATTTTCTATCTCCATTTTTCTAAAATTAAGTTAAAATTATGTAAAAAATAAGTTCTAAGGATATATTTGTTCTATTTGTGGTACTAAAAATTCCTCTCAGGAATTCATTCACTTATTCATTTGGTTAAAAAATTTTTGGTCGAGTTATAAAATAATGGCAAACAAATTATGAACACATTTAGTAAATAAATACAAAAAGAATCCTAATTAGTAAATGTACCAAGTATGTGAAGAGACGATTTACAAAAAATGCAAATATCAAATAAACTTTGAAAAAATATGTAATCACTGATTTTCAAAGAGAATAAAGTTAAAATTACAGTAAAGTAAGTTTTCAATCACCAAATTAACAAATGCTTAGTAAATGAAGTAACCCAATGATTATGCAAGAACAACAAAATGGACATTTACATACACTGCCACTGAGAATGAAAATTTATCTACCCTCTTTGTAAAGCATCCAGAAATGGGGATCTGAAACAATGATATTTTGTGTCTTTCTATTGAATGATCACCATCCTCCTTACATGTACTGTAAGACTATTAAAAATCTACGTTAGGGGCTTCCCTGGTGGCGCAGTGGTTGAGAGTCTGCTTGCCGATGCAGGGGACACGGGTTCGTGCCCCGGTTCGGGAAGATCCCACATGCCACGGAGCGGCTAGGCCTGTGAGCCATGGCCGCTGAGACTGCGCGTCCGGAGCCTGTGCTCCGCAAGGGGAGAGGGCACAACAGTGAGAGGCCTGCGTACCGCAAAAAAAAAAAAAAAAACTACATTAATCATTTAATCATCACAAATGCCATTCCATGATAGTAGGAATAGTAGTTCTTTTCCATTTTGGAGATTTAAAAAATGAGGCTATGAGAAGTAAAGTTTCTCAAAACCATGAAGATGGTAAATAGGGGATACATAATTTGAAAATAGGATTGTCTGACTCCAGACTTGGTTGATTTGATTTGCCAGGCAATTATCTGTGGAGGATTTATAGATAAAGGCAAAACAACATGGTATCTAGTTTAACATAGCAATATTGCCAAATGTTTTTCTAAAGGTTTTGTTCTGGATCCTCTGAGGGAATGTAGCTTTGTCCATCAGCTACAGTTTCAAAACAGTAAGATAGTCACCAGACTATGGTCATTATGGAATGAGTTTCAGGAAAACTATGTAACACCCATTTCACAGATTTATATAAAACTCAATTACGTATGGTACACAGTGATCTGTATCTGTACCTTTCTCTTGAATGGCTACTTGCTGCCTTCTTTCCAGAGCCTTGCAGATTATATTTAAAAATTTTAAATCATGAGATCCATTGGATATATCATATGCATTGGTAATAACAAAAAGAATCAATAATTTAAGTGTTATTATTAATAATCTATGGGATAGGAAAACATTCCAAGGTGGCATGTTAAAAATATTAGAGAGTTACTTTTTGAGATATATAATTAAATAAGCCGATATTTAAAATCTATTTTAGATGATTTTAATATATCAGAGTTCCAGACACATTTTAATGTAAAAATATTTTAGATATCTGTTAAAATCTTTCTGAGATGGAGAAATAATTGAATGTCATAAGTCTTCTATATTTGGTTTCCCATTACCTGAAAACATGGAGGTATTTATATTAAATATTTCATAGATAGTTTAAAATGTAGAATTAACAAATGTAACTAAGTCACATTTATGAGAACTATCACTATATTACCTTGATTCTGGTGATAAAATATTAAAAGTGATACAGTAGTTTCAAAATTTGCATGAAGAATATAAAAAACAATTAAAAGGTAAATGTCTGCAGTTTTGGAGAACATGAGAAAGTGAAACACAGTTTCTCTAGATTCTTGTAAAGTTAAGTATTCAAGTTTTGGGTTTGATTCTTGTAAGATATAGCTGACTCACCGTGAATCATGAACTAAAAGACTGTTTGCATTGCTTAAGTCTAGTATCATGAAGATAATAATTTTATTATTGCTAATATAATTCAGTAGGGTCTTGGATGTGGTTCAGAACTTTTTTTTAAAGTTTCCTGTATGTTTTCAATAAATTTACTTATAGAAAAAGTTATACTCAATTCTTATTAAAAATAAGCTCAGACAACATGGTCTGAAATTGACCGTATTTTAACTTAACTATAGGGATGACAAATCACTTAGAAGCTAACCTTTATTGAATGACTGAACCCAGCCAGCCATAAATGATCTTTCCTTCCATTGAAGTACCAAAAATTTTCTCTGAATCTCTTTTACCATTTCTGTCCTGAATCATAATTTTGGACATATCTATCATGACTACTCATATTGTAAGCTCATTGAGAGCATATCTCTGTCTGATTAATGTTTATATTGTCTGAAGAACCAAGCTTGAA
Source organism: Monodon monoceros (assembly GCF_005190385.1). Lineage (NCBI taxonomy): Eukaryota > Metazoa > Chordata > Mammalia > Artiodactyla > Monodontidae > Monodon > Monodon monoceros. Next base: position 122,113,263 of record NW_021703778.1, on the reverse strand, counting down.
CTCAGAAGTTAATGTGTCAGTCCTATAAGACTGCCACCCACGTCAGATGCCATTTGAAAGTTCAGGTTGTTACCTGTACTTCTGACCTACTGGCTATAAATCAGAGATTCCCATGACCTCCTTGAGTTCAATTAATTTGATAGAGTGGCTCACAGAACTCAAAGGAACGTTTTCTTATTGGATTACTGGTTTATCATAAAAGGGTGTAACTCAGGAACAGCAAGGTGGAAGACATGCATAAGGGAAAAGAACGTAGTGGGGGTGGGATGCAGAGTTTCCATGCTCCCTCTGGGTGTGCCATTCTCTCTGAATCTCCATGTGTTCACCAACCCATCTCCAAACCATGTCCCTTTGGGGTTTTATGGAGGTTTTATTACATAGGCATAATTGATTAAATCATTGCGCATTGGTGATTGATTCAATCTCCAGCCCCTCTCTCCTACCTGGAAATCAGGCACTCTCAGTCTCACCCTTCTGTTCATGTTTTGTTCCCCTGGCAACCAACACCCATCCTTAGATGCTTTCCTAAAGTTACCTCATTAATATAAACCTCGTTATGATGGAAAAGGTCTTGTTATGAATAACAAGATACCCACTTCACCTTTATGACTCTGAAGCTATTTCAAGAACTAAGGACCAGAGACCAAATATTCTAAGAAAAAAAGTTCTCATTGTTCTTATTGCTCAGGAAATTCCAAGGGTTTTAGAAATTGTGAGCCAGGAACCGTGGACAAAGACCAAATATATATTTCTTACAAATAACAATATTGCATAGATAGAGATTTTATACAATCTTTTAAATAGATGAGTGAATGAAGATATGATCTCCTTCTGGTCGTCTCTGTTCTGGCTTTGAGACCAGAAACCATAGCAAATTTGATTGGCATCTTGGGTTCATTACAATAAAATCAACATTATTAATATATTAATACTGGGAAATTAAAGATTAAATGAAAGAAATAAGCGTGCAATTACTTGGACTCACTTGGGGGTTCTTGGCATGAGGAAGCATTGGAAGGAAAGAGGAATTTATATTTGTGGTTCCTGGTTCAAAGAGAACAAATGTTCCTGAATGATCACAGATTGCTGGAGACTCTGTAGACAAACATACATACTTGCTGGTCAAACTCAGCTTCTAAACGATGTCATTGCCATAAATAGAAGAACAATTTATTTGTTTATTGAAAAGTGGATATTACCAGGAATGTTTGAAAATACTACCATGATTCTCTGGTCAGATGTGGTAACTTTTGTTAGAGAATTTTTTTAAGAGAGACTACTGTATACTTTGAAAATTAATAATAGCTTTAATATCGTTCTCTTTAAATCAGACTTGTTACATAGCAACTAAGGTATACACATAAAATAATAATTGTCCAACAGATATTTATCATCCTGGTAGTATTCCTGGGGTTCTCCCAAGAATCACTGTTAACCATGGCTATACATCCAGGTTACCAGATCAACTTAAAACAAAAACAAACAACTACAGCTTTTTAGACCCCCATTTTGGTCACCCTATTAGTCATCATTAGGTCTGCTTATTTAGGCTAATCAGCAAGTCTCTTGCTTATGCAGAGATTCTGGGAGATGAAGTGCTAGTCTCTCCATCCTGTAAGCATCCTTATTCTTTGTGATTGATACATTGGTGCCCTTTTGCACTTAGCTTCATGTAGGGGAGAGTTCCTCTCTACCTTTCTTGCCAGAGGGGAAAGGGCATCTTTCTCACTGTGAATTCGGCATTCCTCACAAGACCTTCAGAGAAACTCTGGGGAGCAGTTGATGGGTTGGTGTTTGGTGGTAGTAGGGCCGGCTGTGCCTTACTCAGTAAACTCCGTGTGGCATTTGGTCCTGACTCTTTGAGTTCTTGCACATCTCTTTAGAATGCAGGCTAGTTAATGAATTTCATTTTCAGCAATGGACCTTAGCTATAATTCTCAGATAACAGAAAGAATTCCACTCAACATCCCGCTATAATTATTTTCTAAAGATCAACTTATCTTTAGAAAGTGATTACATTTGTTTAGCTACCCATGTATCTATAAATCTACCTATTGTCAGAATACCAAGGGCCAGTTCTCCTACTTCTTCAACAGACAAATAAAACACAGGTAATGAATAGTTTCTGAAACGAAAGGACTTTTAACAGGATTCTTGTCACAGATCCTGTGAAACATTTTTCTCACACAGTGCATATATACAGCTTGTCTCTAGAAGTGATACCTGCACTGGTCCTAACCATCTAATTCCTATAAGAAGGGGAACCATTCTGTCAGAACAGGGCCTGATCATAGGACCCTTGGAGGGGATTCTCCTGAGCCCACCATAACAAAGTGATCATTTTGCTTATTACATCTAATCTAATATTCCTCCTTATCACTTCATTCATGTTTTTAGATTTTCAAGGTTTTCTCCTTTGTAAATTCTTATTCCATATTTCCCTTTGCTTAGAATTCTACAATTTAATACTTTCAGTGTTGCTTCTAATATAGCTTTTTTAGCATCTCTTTTTCATTCCCACAAATATGTATAACATTGTGAAAGTGAGATTCGGCAATTGTTAAGTTAATGTGATCTGCGTAGAGGAGACAAACTACACTATCTGATTTGGTTTCAAAATGAGTCTTCATTTAGTCCTCAAAGATGTATTATATGGGGCTTCCCTGGTGGCGCAGTGGTTGAGAGTCCGCCTGTCGATGCGGGGGACACGGGTTCGTGCTCCGGTCCAGGAAGATCCCACATGGTGTGGAGCGGCTGGGCCCGTGGGCCATGGCCGCTGGGCCTGCGCGTCCGGAGCCTGTGCTCCGCAACGGGAGAGGCCACAACAGTGAGAGGCCCGTGTACCGCAAAAAAAAAAATATTAAAAAAATTTAAAAACTAAAAATAATTTTAAAAAATTAAAAAAAGATGTATTATATGATGCTGTCCATCACCAGTTATCGGAGAACAGCTTATTTTCTTGAAATGTATTCAGAATAAAATTATTTTTCACAACTTTTTCATTTCTTTAGCTTCTAATAGTATTTGCTTTAAATGAAATGTTTTCAAATTACTGAAGATGATTCCTCTATATATGCTCACTATCGTTAGGGTAGTCAGTAGGGTTCAGCTTTTCTCCAAGTAGGAAAGTGATTTTGTTTAAATAACAACAACCAACAGAAGACTAAAATTCAAAAGCATTTCATATGAGCTAACCCCAAGAGTGGCAATTTCTACACAGTTTATGAGCAAAAAGGCTCACTAGTCTCATTGTTGTAGGCCTTTGTTTGGGGAATAGATTTTATCCTGGTGTTGACAATATTATCTCTCATTAAAGCAGCCATCACTGTCACATTTTCATTTTCCAAATTAAAAGTAGGTGCACATAGTCATTCTTTGTTAGAATCCCTTTAGAAAACAGCCTGCCACAAAAGAGTGTAAGAGTGTGAAAACTGCTGAGTAATTTCTGATCTTGAAAGTTGCATAGTTTTCAGAAAGTAACCCACTGAGTTGTAAAGGAATGCTGAGGATTAGCTTGAGCTATGTAAGAAAGAAAAACCTATCCCATGGAGAAAAAGAGAGCTGGAGACATATTGAAACTTGATAAGATGTAGAGAGTACCAAGTGCTACCCAGCTCTTTCATTGAGCATTTATATGACTTTGGCAGTATTCCATTTGCTGCCTCAGTTTTCCCTTTGTAAGGAGGAGATGGTAGCTGTTCTGAACGCTTACAGAATTTTTATTGTATAAATGGCATTAAAAAACTTGAAAATTTAGCAATTATCTTATGCAGTTTTATATATGTAAAATGCTGTTTGGATTATCAGTGTTGTTTACCTCTCTTGTTCTGATGGTTTAGGCATTTCATAGACCACTGTTACCTTCACCAAATAGATGAGAGCAGAGAGTTAAAATGTTAACCAAAAAAGTAGCATTTAGGAAATGTCTTGTCTGTTCTTGTCAACAGTTAATTAGCTGTCAGTTCTTTGGGTAAGATGTTCAAGGATGAAGCATAAACTGAAAGGCTTGTTCAATTTAGTAAATAGATGAATCCTTAAAGATACACCAAGAAAAAATTATCATGAATTCAATATTAAAACATTATTTGATGAACTCCATTTATAAATTTGGAAAGAAAAACATTTAAAAATGTGATTTAGTTTTCTAAATGCTAGTTCTTGTTAAGGTTATAGTCCTAAATTTTTTTAGCTGTCACGGAAATGCTAGTTTCTCTTTAACCATTTGTAGTTTTAAATCCCATCAGTCCTCAAAATCATTATAGCATAACAAGGAACTTCAATAGTCTGTATCTCTAGATATAATTTTAGCTAAAGCTACATCAGAGTAATTACCAAGAACCACATTTCCTAATTAGATTGTGTGGTCACTTACCAGATCATAACTTTGTCCTATTCCTTAAATGAGGGACACCTCTTATTAGCTAAGAGGAGATACTACAGTCAGTTGTCCATTTCGGCTGATTGTGATGTGTGTTTCTCATGGCAATTTTTTTCTTTAGTTTTCCTAGTCAACTTGTGTTGTGCAGAAGTGGATTCATAATCATCCTTTATTAATTATGTACTTTCAGTACTGTTCCATGCATTTATTTATTTATTGTTCACTAACTTTCTTATTTGCTTATAAATCTCTAATAATCACTCACTAACCATACTGAAAATGAAAACTGGCACCTTGACCATGACCTACTTTTAGTTATGTGCTTCTCCCTCATCTCATTCCTTTTCTGTGTTCATTTTTCTCATTCTTTTTCATATAGTTTTAATTCACTAATATATATACCTTAAAACTTTTATGTTAATTGCTTTAACCTTATAAAAGGAGTGGCATATTTTTTCATGATGCATTGTTAGAAAGTCTTTAAATCAGTCACAAAGCACACATGTAAAATAGTAGAACTATAGGAGGCAAAATATTAAGAGCATAATGATTTCCTTGAATTTGATCTATGAACAAAATGCACAGGCCAGTTGCTTCATTGGGAGGGGGAACTAGTCAGCTTATTTCTCTTGCTTTGCAAAAGTTGGCTTTGTAGAGAGATTTACTTACTGAAGTTTTGAAGTTTAAAGGGTTCTATTCCTTCTCTGGCCTAAGTACACTCTGTCTTGGTTTGAAATCTCACATGTCAGCCCATACACCTGACTGACGAGACAGCTCATAAGGTGACTGGATTCTCTAAAATATCCATTTATACTTAGAATGCACAAAGATGTAACCAGGGTAGAGAATGAGTGGCCTGGAGCAGGGAGACAGCCCAGAGAGCCCCCAGGGCTCTATAGAATTAAATTATTCCTACAAGGTGATAGAAGACAGCCTGATTCAAACAGACATTCCTAACTCACCAATAATTTTACTTTCTTGTTGTAACAATGCTCCATGGATAAGAAAGTCCTTGCGTGATATATGAAAATAAGTGACCATTTAAAATCTAATTCAGTTTTCAAAATATAGTGCAAATTAGACTTTTATAATGGACATTTTTGAGGTATTGCCAAAACTGAGTGAAAGAGGAAATCTTGGAAATGCTAGGAAGAAAAGTTAATTATCAATCAACCCAGATTTATGAAACAGAAAGTGAAGGGTTACATTTTCTATTTATGGTACAGCTTCCAAATTTAGAAATAAGCTACCAAATAAATTTAAAAAGTGACAGTAAGCAATATTGGGCTCAAATAATTATCTGATATTCTTTTCCATTCTTCTATTCTGTGAAGAGGGCATTTAGAAGACATAATAATGGAGCCAAAGTGCTAGAAACATGTGAATATGAACAGCCATGAAGGGATAATAAAAGTTCTCATTTACTGTGAGCCTTCTCCATACTACAGTCTTTCACTTATCTTATTTCATTCATTGTAAACCCATACAACTCTGTCGATTATGTTTTATAATTTTGTTACATGGATGAAGAAGTAAGGCTCAGAAATATTTAGTAACCTACTGAAGGTGTAAGTTTTGATAATGTACTGCCCATATTCCTTGTTATGGAAAAATGCTACATCTCCTTAAAGTGAGACCTAGATGGTCTTGCCTTGTATCTGACTGAATGTGATCTACTGTATTTGTTTTGGGATCTGTTGCTGTACATGAACATCTGTCAGGGAGATTGACTAAGGCAGTGTTGCATAAGGCACTTACATTCTTTATTTTGAATAGGGTCTGTGGTACTGTTAGCTTTCTCAAGGTTTGGCTTAGGAAGAGATGAGTGAGAAGAAATTAGCAATCATTCAAACTGAGCAGTTATTTTTCATAGCATATTGTAAGTGTAAAGACTTTTGTGTTTCTGATGTTGTGAATTGATGATGAATGCATAAACCTTCTCAAACACATTTACACATAAGAGTAATAAAGGAAAAAAAAATTCAGTGCTAATTTGACATCCACATGTCAATTTGAAGAGCTATTTTGGACTGTGGAAAGCTCCATAATGTTAACACCAAGCAGGAGAACAAAATTAACGGTTAGTGTTGCATCTATTGGCAATTTGAAGAAAACTTTGTTATCAAGCCCTCCTTAAAATGAACAAACATCTCTGCAAGTTTTGGACAAATCTGTCATAAAACATTAATATATGAATTATGTTTTTTTCTAATGAACCAGGTACCATTAAAAGCTGCTCTGTTTGGGACTTCCCTGGTGGTCCAGTGGTTAAGACTCTGCACTTCCACTGCAGGGCACACGGGTTCAATCCCTGATCGGGGAACTAAGATCCCACCTGCTAAGTGGTGCAGCTGGGAGGGGGGGAAGCTGCTCTATTTGATAGACTTAAATGTTTTACTTTGCAACCATATGAAATATTCCCCTATAATTGTATGAAACTGTATAAATTGTATGAAATATGAAAACTTAAAACCAACATTCATTGTGTTTTTGAAAATAAATTCTTTGGAAATATATAAATATTTATTTATTTATAATTCCTGGTCCATAATTTCTGTATAATAATTATGATATGGCTTGATATTTCAGCTTGTTTTTTAGCAAAGCTGAAATTTTGTTAAAAGCAATAGATAACTCAAAAACTATTGTAAAGCAGTAAATCTATGTAGCCATATAGTCTTCATTTGGAGTTTTCTCCCCCTCAATTCTCCTTGAATTTCTTTTATTAAAATAATTAGACTTGGGCTTCCCTGGTGGCGCAGTGGTTGAGAGTCCGCCTGCCGATGCAGGGCACATGGGTTCGTGACCCGGTCCGGAAAGATCCCACATGCCGCGGAGCGGCTGGGCCCGTGAGCCATGGCCGCTGAGCCTGCGCGTGCGGAGCCTGTGCTCCGCAACGGGAGAGACCAAAACAGTGAGAGGCCCACGTACCGCAAAAAATAATAATAATAATAATTAGACAAAATTTGTTTTGAAAACTGCTGGTTAGAGAAAATTTATATCTCAAGGGCTATGACACCAGTGGACAGGAAAGGTACCTTTGTCACCAATACTGAGCAGTGAAACTAAACATTGCTGAGGAGTGGGAATACTCAAATGCTTCTAGGGGGCTAGAATATGCTTTTGGCACTTGTCTTTATAATATCACACTGTTTAGAAAACGGAGACTCAAGAACTACTAAAGCATGAAAATAGATGCCAACCACTCAACGGCCTGCTGAGATTTGCCAGTATGAGTGGAAAGTAAAGAGAAGTACTTGTGAGAAAATGAGATAAATGTGAATATGTTAACAGATGGAAAGCCACTGTTATTTTGACGGATGTGATGCACTCAAGAGCTCTCAGCTTTGTCTATAACCATCTGTACTTCTCTGTACATACATGGTGGACCTCTATGCTGTGTGAGACAAGATTTAGAGCAGTTCTCTGGGGTAAATGTTTGAAATGTGAGCCCTCAGATAATGAGAATGATTCTTAAAATTGGAACCTCTCAACATTAGAGGTCAGCTTTGGACATGAGAATGACGGGGCAGGAAGAGTGACAAGAAATGGAAAAAGCAGCTGCAGTGATCATAATTATGGTGATTGTGTGTGTCTGTTTGAGGAAGACTCTTGCTCATCAGTGTTTCTGATTGAAAGATTGACAAAGGCAGGCCGATAGGTATAAGGGAGGAGGGAGAACAACATGGAACATATAGAATATGTGGTCATTGAAAGTAAATGTAATAGGAAATAGCAGTAATATGTTAGTACATTTTTAAAAAACACTTGAGAGGCGTTTTAGAATTGTGGAAAGGGAAAGATGGGGTCAATAAAAGCACTCAAAATGGTGTTCCCATAGTTATAATTGCCATGATCTGAAAGAAATATAAATGAAACACTTTATAAAATGTGAATATTTTTTATTTTTGAAAACTTGAAAGTATACCATGAAGTACCAGTTCAATATTGTAAAATAATAGTCATTGTATTGTAAATTTGGAAAGGAAAAATAAGTGTCTTTAAAATAGGAAGAATTGGGATTGCAGAAAGAGAAATTGCAGTAATACTCTCTTTTTTTCATTATCCCACATCCCATTCTTCAGCAAACCTTCTTGGCTGTACCTTCAGAATATATCTAAAATCTGACTGCTTTCTCACGACCTCTGCTAATAACATCCCAGAGTATTACTATAGCCTCCTAATCGGTCTCCCAATACCACTGCGCTTCCTATAGTCTATCAATATAGAAGTTAGAATGATCATTAGCAGGTAGTCAATACCTGCTGAGTGAAAGAATGAATGAATAAAAGGAGAATGAAGAGAAGGATATCATGATATGATATATTTTTCTTGTTTCATAATCTAGAAACTTAGATTCAAATTAAGTTTTATAAAACAAATTAGCATTATTTTACATTTAAAAATTAGAGATGTTTAAATTTTTCAGAGTTGGAGTGAACTGTAGTCCAGTGCTCTCTGTGCCAAATGAGGAAGCTGAGGTCCAGTGAAAGAGATAGCCAATATGTTCCGTGTTATACTTTTATTAAGACCTGGGACTAATTTCCAGCCCAGTTTTCCTTCCAATATACCATACCACTCCCAATATGAAAATGAAAAGTATTGGTAAGGAATTGTTTGGTGTCCTGTATCATTCAAAATGCTGTTTTGTAAAAGTCCTATAGCAGAAACTGTAATTCTTCAGAGCCTTTTTTATCTTAGGGAAACTTCCCTCTGTTCCCCTCTTCTTAGACGAGTGTTATTCCTGAGACAGTATAATTTTCTTCCATACCTGGAGTCAAATCTTCCAGAGCTACAGCTTCCCTTTTTTGCTCTTCACGTAGAAATTATAATGCCTCTAAGAGCTACCTATGGAGCTACACTACATTCACTATTGTAACCCCATGATAAATTCTAACTGGAAAATCTAAGTTCAACCTACAGAGTCTGTTAATTCACTGCAATATGTTACTAAAAATATGTCAGATAAGGCGTATTCCTATATTATAGTCCTTGCATATCTTTAGCATTATGAAAATGTGGGGTAACAACATCATTATATGTTTTTAACCATTCATTTCTAACAGTATATATAGTTCCTCATACACAGTACACATTATATATATTCTCTTTGTTTTTCAGAAATAATCCATGCTAATTCAAGTGAAAGCTCTGAATTTTTTTCTCTGTGGTGTTTTAATTTTCAGCATTGGAGAAAGAACCCTGATGTGATATTTTTATTGAGAAATTACTAAGTCAAGTATAATTTCAAAGCCATAAATGTTTCTCTGTCTTTGAAGGCCTTCTACCTAAGATGGAGAAACTAAGCAAAACATCACTTCTCTTTTATGTGCTTTATCTGATAATAAAATGGACTTAAGTGATTATATGACATTGGAATAATTTGATTATTTTTATCTGTGGGTAAAGACTGGGTATTTTTCAAACAGAGATATTTTACACTCAAGGCACAGAGGAAACATTACCCTCAAAGTTCAGGATATTAGTGTCTGTTAGAACACCTTCCTATTGGCTATTAATAGGGTGGACAAAATACCTTGCATCTATAAACCTTATTTTGCATCATGGGCAACCATATCCTGTAAACTGGTGCATCATGTAAATGTTGTCCAAAAAAATCTGATAGTCTATTCAGTTACATGTTGATTTTAAAGTTTCTAAGTGGAAACTGTTTTCTGCACACTGGAAATAGTACTGGCTCTTTGCCAAGACAGATCTCCTCCTACACTTACCACTTTCTATGTGGCAAAGGGAGTAAAAGAGTAGGAGGAATAAGGCTAATATCTTTTCCTAGTATCACATTAGCTTAAGCAAAGAGTTGGACCTCCTTAACTTATATTTGCAATGGCAGTGCTACTACTTATGTACCTTTTAGGGATATTAGTAGTTCTCAAGTGTTAGAATGTTCTTATATAAAGACTTCTAATATCTCAGTGTTTTTTCCCCCCTTCTTTATCCATTTGTTTTCTCAAACAATATGAGATTACCATGATAATAGCAAGATAATTATTACTGTTGGAACAATTCTCTAGGGTGCTTCTCCCTATCAGTGTAAAAATGAATCATATAATCATCCTATAGTATGAGAATTTTTACAATACCACGTTGTCCTAATTACTACAGGAGAATTTACAACATCTCATTCTTCTTAAAGATTCCTATTTGAGCAAAAAAAACCCCACAGTCTTCCCTTTCCTAGTTTGTCTTCAATACTAGGTCTCAGAAGCCACAGTGGTTGTTAAGGCTTAGTGCTGGTGGACTAAGTTTATCTATTCCTTCCTGTTCTGTGAATGATAGTTAAAGCCTTAACTGCATATTTATCATTTTGAAAAAAAAGTAGAGAAAACAGTATTTTTTCTTTTTCATAATATAAATGTCATACTAACCATCCAAACTGTATTCTTCTGGTAAAAAATCTTGGATTATTATTACTTGTTGCTTGAAATGTTAATTCTTATAACCATTTTCACCAAGTAATAAAAGAAATTAGGAACTAAATGTTAGTGCTATTGTCAAATATGATTTTATCATAGATAAATTAAAGGCATCATTTTCTTAGAAATATTGTTCCTTAGATTTAAAAGATGTGTGATGGGAAAAATTCATTTGACATATTAAAATAGTCACCCAATATTTAAGCTTAAATACCACTAGAAACAATTTTAGTTCAATTCGTGCAGTTCTTAGCTCAACTGTAAACCCTAATATGTTAGGTCCTTCTCTTTGGAAATGTTTTATTTTGTATGTGTATTTATGCATTAATTTTATATGTGCTAAAGTATGGCTGAGTTTTAAAGAGCTGTCCATTAGAAGCTTTTAAGTAAATATTAAGGAGGGAAGGGCATTAGGTATGAGATAATTTCTAAATGATTAAAATTTTATGCTTTTTTATGTAAAGGAGCCATGTTTTAAAAAATATTTATGCCTAATTTAGCATAAGCAATTTGAAAGGGATGAACCTGGAGGGAGAGAGAACAGAAAGGATGTTATTGCATAACCTTTGGAAGATAAGATGTGAACCTGAACAATTGGCAAGTACAGATGGAGCAGATGTGATTTGATTTGAGAGAGATTGTAGGAACTGGAAGCTATAAACTAATGGTGAAAAGATGACTCAGATTTTTGTGTGGTTAGCTGGGGGTGTGGTACATCACTGGGAGAAGGAATATAGGACATGTTATGAATAATTACTATCTGGAATCACTTGTTTCTTGTACTGTGTGAATATTTTTCCTCGTGAGAGTGAATGAATGTTTACTGGCAGTTATTTAGAAGCACATTTCACCAAAGGTAATGTTTACATCATTAAATTTTTATGTCCTATGTACAGGACAATAATTGCTTGTAGGGAATAAGCCTGTAATGAAAATTAGATGCCAAGAGGAGGCAGGAGATCCTTCAATAGATCGCACGATTTGCAGCTTTGAGTCTGTAGACAACAGCCTGAAAAGTGTTGTCAATGTGTACCTTACCCTACTGTAGGACCTAGATTTTGAATCGAGGCAAACCTCATTTGAAAAATAAAGAATTATGTTTAGCATTGCATGTTATCGTTTGAATCGTCATTCTACTCTATATCTCAATAGGGAAGCTGTTAATCGATTTTGAAGTATTTCTGAGTTTATATCAACATCTAATATTCATCTATTTGACTCATAATTAGGATAATTATTATGCCTATATGCAGTGCACCTTGCAAATTCAGTTTAATTGAGAAAAAATTATCCTGTTTATCAGATCGTTACAATAAAGAGGCTATGACTGTTACTCTAAAAAATAATTGTTTTAAAGTGAGCATGATGGATATTTCCTTTTGATGGAGCCGCCGAGTACAGGGAACTACAGCCAAATCTGACTTGCCTATAAAGAGCCAAAGGTGACGTTCTCTGGAAATTAGCTGCCATTTCAAAGGCTTTAAGATGTCAAAATATCTCCAATTCAAAGCCGTGTCTTTTCCTCATCCATTTAGCATGCTCTGTCATCCACTGGTAAAATATCCCCCACTGAATTCCTAACTCACGAGAGATTTTTCTCAATGCATTCTCTATCAGAGAAGGGTCATTTGAATTCATTGTTGCTAGAGCGGTACTGTCCTTGGATATGAAAACATATGTAAAATGATATTTGTAAATATAATTGCATTTCAGCAAAAGTACCACTGAAAGCATTATTTGATACTGCATAACTATCTTTGTTTTGGCCACCAATGTGTCCATCTAGAATACATGCAATATGTCTGTGTTTTGAAAGATAGAAAGTTCAGCCCTGAAGTTCGGTTGCTTTAGCAGATGGAAAACAAAATTTCTACCCAGTCAACTGCAACTATTTAAGCTGAACTGAGTTATATTTTCTTCAGAAAAAATATGTAGGGTTGAGTTTTGCCTTAGGCATCGTGAACTAAAATACCAGAAATGTTGTCCTTTTTAAAAACAAAAGCAATCTGTTTCAGCAGCATTGGGTTTATTTTTAAGTAACTTAAAAGCCACAGGATGTCGTGGGAAGGGCAGTGGCCTGGGAATATGGAGGCCTGAACTCAGTCCTCTTACTGTTTAGCTATTTAACCATGGACAGATATGCCTTGACCTTCAGGGACAAAGTTTTGTCCTCTTTAAAAGAAAGAGATTGTCTGGATGATCTGTCAGGGTTCTTGGTACGACATGTATGTGTATCTGTGGAATATCATGGATGGTTTCTTTTTTTTTAACTTTTTATTTTATAGTGGAGTACAGTTGATTAACAATGTTGTATTAGCTTCAGGTGTACAACAAAGTGATTCAGTTATACATATACATGTATCTATTCTTTTTCAAATTCTTTTCCCAATTATGTTGTTACAGAATATTGAGCAGAGTTCCCTGTGCTATACAGGGAACAAACTTATGGTTACCAAGGGGGACGGGTGATGGGGAGGGATAGTTAGGGAGTTTGGGACTGACATGTACATACTCTGTATTTGAAATGAATAACCATGGATGGTTTTTGATAGAACCAGGCAAGATCCTCTTACACATAGAATCTATGAGGATTGCTCTCTCTTTACTTATAAATGAATGAATATCATTCTCATATCTCAGACAAAGGATTTATACAGAAAAACAAAAGTTGCTATAGTGGAAGAACATTAGTCAACTATCATATAAAATTCGGTGTACAAAAATAAAGTCCAAGGTAGAAATCGAAGTTTAGAGCCAATAATTATTTAAATCAGCTAAAGACAAAAGCCCTGTGGAACAAAAAGTCAGAGTTAGGGTCATAAATGAAAACTTGGTTAAGGACCTGAAAAATCAAAAGAATCAGGTATAGACTCTGGTTGAGATATTAATCATAGTAGGAGCACGCTTTCCATATTATGCCTTCATTCTTCCTTCCATTGCACAATTTTCACAAAATTTCATTTTGTACTTGATAATATTATAGGTTCCAGGGGTATTCAAATTAAAAACATGTTTCCTAACATGCAGAAGCTTAAAGTGCTTTCAAATCAAATGTCAAAAGACTGAACAAATATTTGAGTATTCACTTCATGGCAGTCATTGTATCAAGCACTTTACATGTATTATTTAATTTAATATGTGTGACTTGGTAATGTGGATGCCATTATTAGACTTAAAAAACAGAGTGTTAAAGAGACTGATTGTTGGCAGAACTGGCTCTCCATATTTGATTTGACTGTGTCCAAAGGTCATGTTATTACACCTTCTATCAGATTTTCCCCATTACAAAACTATATGCAGATGTCCACATTTGTTATTGAAAATTTATAAAACATTAATTAGGGAAAAGAAGGTAATTTAAAAATATATAGTCTCATGTTAAATGATAAACTCTATGTCCTTCAGATCTCTTCTAAGCACAATAAAGAATTTACCCATAAAAAAATCAAGTCCTACTGTGTATGTTTTCTAATTTCTTTTCTTCACCTGAGAATATGTTTATATCTTTATAAATCAATAACTGTTTATAAGATTAGATTCAGTTAATATATATGCTATTTTATTAAGTAATCCCTTATCAGTAAGCATTAATAATATCTTAAAATTTTTCTAGTACAAAATGTTCTAAGTATATTACCTTTATATTTAAACCTTCATGAATATCTTTATTTTATTGTTTAGGATATTCAAGATTAAGTTTTATAGTTATTTTCAAGAACTTTGTTATATTTTGACAAATTGTGCTCCAGGTAATTTTTTAACATTTTATACTCCTAGCAAGTATGATTACCTCTTTCCCCATGTCCGACACTAGATTTTATATACATGTGCATATTTTTATACTTTTGACAATTTGCAAGTTTTTATATTCATGGATATTCATTACTCAGATTGAACACTTTGTCTATGCTTTTTAGCCAAAGTTTTAAAAAATTAATTTTGTCCTTGAAGCTTGTCCATTTTTCTATTGGAATTTTTTTATTTTTTGATGTTGGACTGAATTTTAATGACGAGCTTTTTCTTGTTAATGGAAGAAAAAACATTTCAGGTAGAGAGCAAGTATACAAAGCCTCCATAAGCAGGGAATAAAATTTAAATTTTCTGATAACATACTTGTTCTAGGTTCATCCTTTGCCCTCATTCCTGCCCCAGTTGGAAAGTTTCCTCATATGTTTAATTAGTCACTGTAAACTTGATCTCCCCAATGTCTCCTGAAGCTCTGCCTTCCCCTCTTTTCTACCCTGAGGCCACTGCTTTTAGTTCAGGTCCTCATTCCTTTCTCCTGTGGACTATCACAGTAGCTTTCATGCCTCCAGCCTTGCCTTCCTTCTCCCCTTATTCACACTCTTCTCAAAATGAGCTTCCTGAAACACATATCCAATCCCATCATGGAGTATTCATTTTAGAAATTTGCTTTGTAAGTCTTTTTACATATAATGATATTAACCCTTTGACCCTATATTACAAATCCCCCTGCAGTTTGTCCTTTGCCTTTGAACTTTCTTCACGATGCTTTTTCACATTTAAAAGAGGTTAATATCAATGTAGTCAAGTCTGTTGGTGCTTTTCTTTTTGATTTCTACCTTTGGTTTCAGAGAGCTTTATTTTAAAATATTAAAGTCCTTGCTCTCTCAAAAATTGTTTTGGAGTACATTGATGTTTTCTTTGGGCATTTGTAAGGCCTAAATCCGACATTAAAACAAAATATTGTTTATAAAACAAGAGAGAGTTGTTATATCCATGGCTGATGGTTGGAACCTGTCTTACTCCATGACTTGGTGGAGAGAGACCTCTGGTGCCTTAACTCAAAATGAAGGGAATTGGAAGCACAGGGCTGCCAACTGGCAGGGCTGATTGGGCCTTTGCCCTGTGATTTGTTACTTGTTCTGATCAGTGACTTTCCTTATTTCTAACTGCTTTGTCATTGCACCTTGCTTCCAGGTGTCCTTTGTTACAAGTGGCCTTTCTTCCCTTGAGCTGTGCATATGCTTCTCCTCACACTTCCCTTAATGAACCTGCCAGCTTCTCATGTTCGGTTACCCTAGACTTGGCTCATAAATTGACTGAAGAATACTATCAACAACAAAAATGAACAGTTTTGAGGTTTTTTTTCCTTTAAATCTAGCACAGAGATGCCAGTAAGCACCCCTCAGGTGCAACTTCACTGAATCTCATAACCATTCAAAAAAGTAGGTATTATTAAAATTATTTCCAGCTGAGGAAATGGAGACACAGGCTTTTAAAGTTGCCCAGCTGATGAGATAAGGAGAACCTCCCTCCAGCTCTTCTCTCTATACTCCTCCTGGATGATCAGGTTCCTCAAACCTTGCCTGACCCTTTCCTGCCACCATTTCTAGGCCATGACCTGCTAATGTACTAAAGCCGCTCCAACTGTCCCGTCCTTAACAACCACTGGCATTAACTGAACCTAGCCTGCCTCATCATGCCTGCAGAACTAACAGTCCACTGCCTTACTTTGGGGGAATAAATTACTTATGTGTATTGAGAAGGGTTTTGTCTTACAAAGTATTTTGTCATCCAGTGACTAGTATAGTAAGTCTCACAAAGTAAGCACTTGATAACTGTATGGCAGAAATGACACATATACCATAAGAATTAAGTGTTCTATGTTCTAAAATTTAGCTGTACCTTATATTTTCTGGCAGACATAATTCGTTTAAGCTTTATGATTTTAGTATCCCTAAAATTAAGTGGGCCATAGTATAAGCATCAAGAAAAAAGGATGGGGCTTCCCTGGTGGTGCAGTGGTTGAGAGTCCGCCTGCCGATGCAGGGGACACGGGTTCGTGCCCCAGTCCGGGAAGATCCCACATGCCACGGAGCGGCTGGGCCCGTGAGCCATGGCTGCTGGGCCTGCGCGTGCGGAGCCTGTGCGCCGCAACGGGAGAGGCCACAACAGTGAGAGGCCCGCGTACCGCAAAAAAAAAGAAAGAAAGAAAGAAAGAAAGAAAGAAAACAGGTTGAAAATCTGAGCAACTGACAGACACAAAAATGTGAATGATATTGTTACATAGAGTTACAAATTATCAAGGAATTTCAGTTGCTTTAAGTCATCATTCCACTTTTTAAAAATCTTAGATATTTTAGTTTAAAAGTTATAGGGCAGCTGTTTGATGGAATAATGTGCAACCATTACTAATGGCATTAAAATATGGAAAAGCATATGAGATAAATGTTAAGTGAAAAAAACCTGTAAACTAAAATTATACATATGCTATTACTATGGCTACATATTTTACAGCTAAAGTATACATATAGGCATAGCTCAAAGCTGAATAAACTATAATAGAATCATTGTGTTAGAATAATGGGATTATATATTTTTTCCTTTTCTGGATTATCATTAGTTTTGATATGTTACTTTTACAAACTTAAAGGAAAAACAATAGCATTTTTTATTTCCTGTTCCCCAATATAACTTACTACATTACCTTGAATAAAAAGCATTTCATTCACTATTCACTGGAAATATAATAACACCATAAACATTTTATTTGTGGAAGCCTGGTCTTGTAACAGACTAAAAGTTACTTGGAAAGAGATGTAAATGATTTTTCAGCTATCATCTTCTAATTTAGTAAACTATTATTCTAATACAAAATGGGAACTCTCATGGAATCCAAGAATTATTGTACTTGTCAAGCCTTTAATATTTTCTGCATTCATAGAGTTTATTACTAAGTTAATTCCCAAAGAGTAAATATGCCAGTAAAAAGATTGAGGCAATTTTAAAATTTGGAATTATGTGAACATTAACTGAGCAAATTATCTAATGTTAGTTATTTTATTTGAATAAATCAATTTAACCAAGATTAAGTGTTTCTAAATGAAAAGGAGAAAGCATTTTGCTAGAGAAGTTTAGTTCTAAAAATGGGAAAAAGGCTGCCATGATTGTTTTTAAATAAATAAGCATTTTGCTGAATTATATTTCTTAGACTTGTTCATACAATAATTTTCCTCTTCATTTTGCTTTAGTTGATTTTAAAATATGTTTAACTAGTTTAATGTAGAGTAGAAATAAGGGGATATATTTTTAAATGTCAAGATAATTTTATAACGTTCTCACTACTAAGTGATTGAGCACAGACTGTGTTAAAATGATAATGTGACAACATCCAGAGTCTGTTACTAAAAGAACAAAACCAAAACAAAACAAAAAACCTTCCTTTAATGCCATTAGTCACAGGAAATAGAAGAATGCTCAAGAATCTCTCCCCTTCCCTTTTGGTTTCTATTCTGAGAGCCATCTAGCTTTTACCTGGCAAGATAAAAAAGAAAAAAAAAACTTACCAATTTTTTGCACTATCAATCCATAATATTTTGGGATACTAAAACAGTGGTAAGATTTAGAATCTCCTCCCCAGTACCACCCCAAGTGGAGAAGAACAATAATTTTCCCTTACCACTCCCCCACAACCTTGAGATGAGACATGTAAACAAATCCACCATTGATGGTAAATCATAACATAGAAATTTACTTCCTAAAACTTTCTGTTACAAATTTTAGGGGAAAATGCTGTCTTCTCAGCTGAGTATAAAATCAACCTTGATTCCATGTTTTCATTAATTGCTGCCAATTTGGCACTGGAAATAGCTACTCCTGGGAGAATATTTCACTCTTAATCTTGATAGACCTGGTGGGTAACCCTTCAGTGGAAATCCCATTAAACTAGAGAAACCAATCCCATGGGCAGCTTCATAAAATCTGCTAGCTGACACTGTGATAGAGCTGAACCTTAGTGAGCCTGGCTGTAGTGTCACTGGCTGTTTTAATTTCTTTCATACAGAAGGGAGACAAGGAGAGTAGGAGGGAAAACTCTATCTACCTTTATAAACATTAACTTTAGGTTGCCCTTCTAATATAAAAAGAAGATATTAATTTCTTTCCAATTCTAATCCAAATTAATGTTAAATAAGTCTGTTGAGATAGCAATTTTTGCGTATATCATGACATCATGTAGGTCGTTGTTATGTGACTTTTATATTTCTCTGGAGTATGTTATATATATAGCAATCAAATAAAATAGAATCATATTTGTTTCCAGAGCCTTCCTCTGGATATAAAACATGAAAGAAAATCTTTTTTCAAATTTCCAGTCCTCAGTGTGGAGCAGATTTGACATTTCAAAGGCAATTTTAAGTGATTATTATTTGCATAGTAAATTGTCAAGATTCCCTATATGCTTAGACACTTTGCAGTGAGCTAAAGTCATTTGAAAAGCAATGCACCTGGCATTTATATCCAAAAGAGGTGCCAAATTTAACTAAAATATACTTTAAAAAAATTTCCCTGTTGGTTTAAGCTAAATTTCAATGCTACTTTAACTCCTTAGTTAAAGGAAAAACACCATGAGAAATTCAATTTATGAGGTCAGGTGAAGCTCTACTGGGCATGGATAAGGACTCCAGTCTACTTTTGTTTCAGCTGATTTATTAATCATTTAGAATTGGATTAATTTTGGCTTCAGCTGCCCACCCTCATCACAATCAGAGTTACTATCCACACAACTCTTTCCTTGAAGAGGCTTTAGAAAGAAAAACTACTTACTCCACTCAGCTGTGATTAAGAGTTTTCTATTGTATGGGGGCCAATAATTGTCGTCCAGCTTTTCAACTTAGAAATAAGGTGAAGGTCAACAAAACCAACACGAGCATCCATCAACTTTGTAGCTGCCATAATTATTGATATATTCAGTTTGTAATTCCCATAAAGAATAAATCTACTCATCTCTTTTCTTTCTTTGAGACATCTTTTGAAGATTATGGATAGGTAAGACCTCAGAAAATCTAAACGTCTCATGAAGTTGGTTTGAAGCCATCCCAAGACTGCTTTTGTCACTGTCACCCACGCAGAAATGCTTGGATTATTGGGCTTTTGCAACACTGTTCTGATTGGCCTCACCCCTCAGCTCTTTTCTCCTGTGCCAACCTGATAGCAATGCAAAACCAACGTTGCTTTCACTCTGCCACCTCTGTAAGCTTCTCCCCTCCGTGGCTCTCCGTTATTACAGGATCAGGTCCAGTTTCCTTAGCCTGATTTCCAGTGCTTCTCACTTTCTGCTCCATCTTAATATAAACATTTTATTATATGACAGACACTATATTAATAGAGTTTTTACTTTAGCCATGTTTTAAGTATGGAGTTAAAGTTTATTTTATATGAGTTGTTATAACCAGTTAACAAGGTTAAAATATTAAATAATATTAAATTATATATATGGTGTTTAATATGAGTTAGGCTCTGTTCTAAATACATACACATACACAAACACTCATTTAGTCATCAGCACAACCTCATTTATCCCTCATTTTACAGATAAGAGAACTGAAGCACAAGGATCTAAATGCCTTCCTCAAGGTCAAAGAGCTGGTAAGTGGGAGGGTGAGAAGGCATCCCCAAGCAGCGTGGCTCTGAGGGGCTGTCCATTTACCCACTACATTATGCTGCCTCTTCAGCTGCTTCAGAATATTAAAAATTATGCCAAGCTATCAAAACCTTTAAATGATGCCCTCATTCATGCCATTGTAGGGCATATTAATGGAGGGAGGAGGATGCAAGGTGACAGTCTCTTTCCCCAGAGCCCTTATCCAGAACCTTTATTCCATGTCATGCTGCAAGATTCATGTCTCTCCACTCCCAGATTTCCTACTGCATGAAATTTGATTGTGTTTCTTTTGCATTCCTGCAGCACATGTACTTTGTATGCCATTATTTTGATCACTCAGCTACCCATATAGTCAGCCATGGATACATAATAATGCTCTGCTGTTTTTTCCCCTCTCTAACTGCCAGCCTTGTTTTGGCTTCTCCTTTTAACCGTTTTGGCAGGCATTTATCATAAATCTTTGTGGCTTTTTGTTGAGAAAGTAGTAATTTACGATCTTGGTGCCATTTTGAAGAATAGAGTTACCTCCTTAGTGGCACCTTCACTATCCCTCTTCAGTCATAATTGCTGCAGTTCACAGTCTCTGAGTTGGTGGTTTGTTCCAAACACTTGGCCTTGTTCCTTCTAGAAGTGATTCAACTGCCCCTTTCCCTTTTCTGCAGTTCCCTCTATTACTTACGTTCTGCACAGGAAAGCACAAGCTTCAGGAAGTGAAATTAAAGATATCTATTGAATGAAAGAATGTATATTGTATATATATAATTTTATGTTATAATATGGTGTTAATATATGGTATTAGAAATATATCATTAATATATCAAATGTATCATGTGTATGTGTATGTATACACACACATTTCAAAGGAAGAGTTTGAAGACTTCACTTTGAAATATCATTTCTCTTGAAAGATACCCTTGTTATTCATATAACAGGAACATACCTGTTCTAACGTTAGTTGAAAGGTGACATCTCGTTGACATCCAAGTCCTGTAAATGAGGCACAGCCTTGTTGCAGAGACTGAAACTGAAATTGGAAAAGCAAACAAAGCAGACTTCTCTCTCTACCTCTCAAGGATAATACCAGCTCTCTCTCTCTCTCTTTCATCTGCTTATCTGTGTCCCATCTCTCTCGATCCTTCTATCTCTGCTAGTCCCAAATGACTATGTAAATCTCAGTCTGAGTTATCTAACAAGACTTACTGTAGCACTTAGTTCAAATACTTGCAAGAAAGAGAATTGGATTGATGTTTTTCCTAGCCTATGAGTTGTTTTCTCTTGGATCTCATGTCCACCTCTGGTCCATCTGTGGTCTGGTCAGCTGTGGTTCCTGTTTCCTGGCACAGGCAAAGCAACAAAGGCTGTGTGTGCATGTATGTTCATAGTAAATTAGAAATGACCTTTAAAACTAAACTACCCAGTTTATCTTGCAGTAATTGTTCTAGGGAGAACTCTAGGGAGAATTTTATAACTAATGTTATAAAATTCTTAGGTTACGTACACACATTGATGATCTGTCCTAAGCAGTCCTCTCAACAAATGTTGGGCCATTAAATTGAACTATCAAGTACAGGATTATACTTTAAGTTATAATCATGATAGACTAAAGGGATGCCATTAAATAAAGAATGATCAGAAAAACCCTAGAATTTCCATTCTATTACAG
Organism: Monodon monoceros; assembly: GCF_005190385.1. Classification (NCBI taxonomy): domain Eukaryota; kingdom Metazoa; phylum Chordata; class Mammalia; order Artiodactyla; family Monodontidae; genus Monodon; species Monodon monoceros. The sequence goes on along the minus strand of NW_021703778.1, from coordinate 122,091,382 downwards.
GAAATGAGTCAAAACAATAATATGAGAATTAAATGAGATGAAAAGTACTTTGCACAATGTGTTGCATATAACGGGTGATTGTAAAAGTATAGCTGTTATTTAACAACAGTATTCATATGTCTCCAGAAGTTTGCTTGGAGATTAAGAGCTCTTACTTCCAGAGTATCCCCTTTTTGTCTTCTTGCTAAAATGAATTTCCCTATATTTCGAAGTTCACCTCAATCACTATGTGAAGACTTAGCTGATTAGTTAGGCTCAGTTTATAAATATATAATATTTATAAATTGTATCACATACAGGTATTTGGACTCCTATATGTTATGGACTGTTACTGTAATTTTAGTTTTGGGCTAGCTGTGCCCCATCTTTTTCCACCTAAGTTATAAACATCCTACAAACAGGAGCTAAGACTTATAGTCTATACAGTATCTATCATTATGTCACATGCTTGGGAGGCAAGCATTCATGTGATTTTTTTCAGGAGTTTGTACATAAATAATTCTCAAAGGATTTTTTTTTCAGTGAAATGGGATAAGGAAGTATGAAAGTAATTTTAATAGAAATTCAGTTTCAGATTCAAATTTGCTGAAAATTATTATCTATGACATAATGTTTATTTTTTTTCAGTTCTATATTTACCTTTTGAGGAATTGTAGGATTCCTGAATATTCTGTTCTGAACTGAATATTCCTGTTCTTCTCCATGACTTAGAGTTTAACTTCTTTGATACACACACACACACACACACACACACACACACACACACACACGATTTCTTTTCTAAACTCATGAACTTCTTCAAAGTTTATGTTAGTAAACCACAACTATACATAAATGCTTCAATTTTGCTAGTAAAGTCCAGTTTTAAAACCTTGCTCTATGTTCTCTGAGCATCTGATGTTGATATGTTGCTAATATGTTCAATCATTTTAATATGAGAGGTGGGAAGGGAAGAAGCCAAGATAATTGTTTAGTATTGAAATCATCTAGGCATAATTAACTTACTTTAGTCCTTTATTTCTATTTAAAAAATGCTCCATTATTGGTATGACTTATTTCCAAAATTACCATGTTGATAATAATCCCTTGGGGCCCTGAGCATACAGCTTCTTGTTCCTTCTTGGGGGATTAGGAGCCAGTGGCTCTCAGATTGAAGTTGTAATTTTAACAGGAATTTGTATTTTTAACCATAACTTGTATTCTGGCAGAATTTTATTGTATATTTTTTAAATTACCTCAGGCAATTCTTAACATCCAGGAAGTTTGGAAAACATCTGAATGAAGTAGTTATCCTTCTTGTCTGCTTCCTTTATTCCTAGTTACCAATCCCTGTGGCCGTCACCTACCACAGTCACTAGTTTTATTGGGAACATCTCTTGTGAGCTGGATTTAAAGGTGGCAAAATGATTAGAGTTTATTAAGTTCCTTATAATGGCAAAGACCTAAGAGGGCTGTTAGCTGGTGAACTGTCTTCATTGCTTACAAGATATTTCTAATTAGAACAATTTACTGTCCTCAATTAAATACGTAGGGCTTCCACAGATTTCAGTTTAGGGACTGTTACTGAAAGCACATTCCTCAACTATGAGTTTCTTTTATTCTTTTTGTTTCGGTCCTTTCAAAGTGTTCCTCTTTGAAATAATTTGAAATTGGGTTTCTGGGAAAAGCGAACAGCTTTGAACTTCACTAGTATCGTTCACTTCACATGAAAATAAGAAAACCAAGATCATGTGTTGCTCAAATCTTTTTCATTGAGTATCTACCTTTGGTCTTTTCTTTCTTCTCTTTTTTGATGCCTTATTGTGGTTCAGTCTGTAGTCTGCAATCATTACAGGTATTTGTGTGATGGAATACATTTGAGCTGCTGAGCACAAAGTCTGTGAAGGAGCGAATGCTCACAGTTGGAAGCCACTTTCCTGAGAAATAAATGTACCACAGAAAATTTAAATTGCTTCTACTTTTTTGGACAGTGCTATTCTGTTTATAAAACTAAGACACGCTCTTTGTTGTTATTTCCAGGTCTGAATTCCCTCTGTTCTAAGATCTTTACAATTCTCTTTCTTATTTCTATTTTGAGTCAGAAGTTTGACCAAATGTTCTTCCTGGTGCAACTGCCTTGGACCCTGCTGGTTTTGTGCTTGCATCTCACAGTGTGTATATTTTTTAACTTGAGCTGCTGGCAACTATGAAACTACTTAATTTTGACTCTTTCATGGAATAATTAAGAAACTCTAGGGTTATTCTGCTTAGACTCCATAGTTAGCCTCCTCCTACCATCCTCTTAGTTGGTAGGTGGGGGCACTGTAGCCATCTGAGCGGGGAGAGTTGTTAAAACACAGAGTCATAACTGATAAGCAGCTTTACACTTGCATGACCAAAGTGTATTCCCTCAGATTTGGAAAGCGAGATTGCAGGGTTTTCCTTTTTTGTTTGTTTTTTAAATCAACTCAGAGGCATTTCCTTTGTAAAATGTGAAGCTCTGTGGAGTGAACATAGTACATCTTTCTTACTTAAATATTGACAATTAATGTTATCATTAATGTTAATGGGACTTGTGGACCTCTGTAGTTAGCTTGGGACATGTTCCGAGGTGAGCAGATATGGATCAGGAATACTTATTTTATCCTTTGTCCTAGTCTATTTGACTGTCCCTACATAGGACCACAGGCCTCCTGGGTTCTGTTTTCAGAGCACTGTGGAATGCCATTGTGTAATACCTCCTCTTCCAAAGAGGACACACCCTTGGATGAACTGCACTGTGAGTCCTAGATTACCCAAATATGACTGCTGGATAAAATTTTGTTTACTGTCTTCCACTACCGAAGCACAACTTTCTTTTTTGTCTTTCATTATGAATGTGGCATGAATTTATAACTCTCTCCTCTTTTAGAGTAATTCTTTCCTCTCTCCTCTCTTTGTCTTTTATCTCAGTGAACAACTCTAATGTATTAGTCTCCTAGAAATAGACAAAAATACACCAAATTGTAAAAGTTGCAATACAGCGCTTGTTTTTTTACATATCTCCTTTTAGTTTTAACATAGTTCCATTGTTCCTATTTTATTTTCAAACTATTTCAAAATCATTTCATAGCTCCAAATTATTCTTTTTCTTTCTGTTGTATTCATATTTTCAGGCAGAGCAGAAACGATATTTATTGCATATGACTTAGGATCACTTACGGAATCAAAGGTTATAACACCCAAAACAGAAACGAGATGTCCTCAAAACATGTTCTGTGTTAGGCATATCTAAAAAAGAGTACTAAATATCTCTTAGGAGTCAATTTTAATACTGACTATGGGTGAGAATGAAGAAAATGGTATTACCTTTTTTTTCCATAAAAGATCAGAATCAGATCAAGTGAAAATATTTTATTTTGTAATTTTGAAGTTTAAAATAAGAGATTCAAATTAATGTACACAGCTACTTCTATATTTAAATATCTACTCGAGATCATACAATAATAAATTACCTGGCTTGGAAATTATGAACATACTTTTCTCCTTTTCCTACCTTCCTACTACTCTGAAAATATTTCTGCTTCTTAGCATCTTTAACACACCTTGGCAGAAATAGTTACCATAAGAGTTATATTAGTTCCTTTTGGTATTAATTAATTCTCATAAAATTTTTGAAAAGAGCAATAGCATTTGAGACTTACAAAATTATGAAATAATATACATTTAGATTTCTTGGAATTTCTTTTTCAGTACATCATTTCACTTTAAGGGTTTGCTATACCCTTTCTAACAACTTTCTGCTCTTGAAACACACACACACACACACACACAAAATACAGAAAGCAGAAAAGAAAAAACTATGGGAAAAAAGGAGAGGAAGGTAGACAGGTTAGATAGATATTATAGATAGATAGATGTATAACAAAATTCTGAAGAAAAAAATGCAACTAACCATGAAACAATGCCACAATCTAGGAGGAATTCTTTACCCTGTAAAATGGCACAGCCCAATCACATTTATTCTTGGAGATACATGACCTGTACTGTGGAGAAAACCAGGCCATTGTCTCGCATTCCTAACTCCCACCCTCTGCCAGCTTTCTGTAGGTTTTCTTCTTGGGAAAGTCAGAGTCATTTCCCTTTTACCCCTCATCAGTAAGTCAACAATTCAAAGATATCAAGAAGAGAATATAGAAGAGGGATTGATGGCATCGCATAGCCTTGTTGAAGTAATTTTCCAGCACGTAATGTTCTGCATAACAGTAGAAATAGGCTAAGCCATGACAATTTAGAGATTTTTCTGGTCAAAGAATATAGACTGCCTCAGATTTATTAGGACATAAACACTTCTGGTTAAAGAACAGTTGGAGGGTAGAAGAAAATAAACCTCATCCCACAAAGCCATACTAGATACATTTCTGGCCATTGTTGAAAATTGAACTGGAAGCTCTGCATATCAGCTCTGCCAAAAAGTGGAATATTCTTTCAGTTCCAGAGGACAGTGGGAATGCAAAGATTAATTCACACATACCCTTCTTCTGTCAGAAGACTTTTCTGAATATGTCATTAACTCAGGATATCAGAGCAAGGTAGCAAAATTGGAGGGGGGAAGGGTCTTATGGGAAAGATAGAAAATTTTAAAAATTAGCTGCATAAAAATAGGTAACATCTTAACCACTTGGAAGAAGAATGCACTTGTGAAAATAATTTACTATAATAACAGTGAATTATTTTAGAAAATATCTACTATTGTCCTTAAAAAAAAGCAGTAAAAATTAAATAAAAAACAAAATAAAGCAAAAAGTGACCATACAACCTGAGACTAGGAAGCCATAATAAAAGATCAAAAGTATATTTTAAAAATATAGACTGATTCAAGCTAATATAAAATAAGGAAATAAGCTAATTTTTTTAAGTAGCAATAAAACAAAAATAAAGCAGCATAACTAACTGCAAATATGAGGCAATGAACTGTAGAGTTAACAGTGCAGAAAATCAAATAAGTAATACCAAGGAATATTGTAAGAAGCTATCTCAGTCTTCTTTGGAAAGCATATATTATCTCCTCCCTCTCCATTTTTTTTTCCTAAATTATTGTTTACACCGTTCCAAAACCATTTATCACATAGCACCTTGAATTGGAATTACTTGTCTTCATGTATTAATTCTCAATTGTATTTTAATATGGAAGGGAATGAGTTTGCATTAGTGTAGTCCTTACTGCATTTCATCAAATATTTGCAGAAAGCATGCCTTCTAAAATACACGCTGATTGCTAATATATGATTAATATTTCCTCCTCTGGGAAACCACATACGAACAAGAAATACTATATCTTTCTACTCCAGACTGATAATATCATGTTAAGACAGTTACTGTTAGTAAGATTTACCTAACTCCACTAAGTAATCCAGTCCTTTTGACTGTACATCTCACTGTTAATTCACATGTGCTTTATTAGAATATTCCTTCATTCAACACTCCAACTGTTGGATTCAGCCAATTGTTGCAGTATGTCAGCTTTGGTTCTAAATATCTCATTATACTGAGTAATCTAGAACATATTTTTATCCAGAGTCTACAGATAGCTTGACATTTTTTAGTAGGTTTTAAGTGCTTTGTGTAAGCATACTTGCTCAGTAAGGCCTAGTGCTGTTTTTAACCAGAACACATTCACAAACTGAGAGTCACCATATTTCTATTGCTCTTCTGGAAAACATTAGGGAAAGAATGCCCTTGAAATTTTCAGACATCATATTTCTTTTTTTTTTTTTTTTTTGCGGTACGCGGGCCTCTCACTGTTGTGGCCTCTCCCGTTGCGGAGCACAGGCTCCGGACGCGCAGGCTCAGCGGCCATGGCTCACGGGCCCAGCCGCTCCGCGGCATGTGGGATCCTCCCGGACCGGGGCAGGAACCCGTTTCCCCTGCACCGGCAGGCGGACTCTCAACCGCTGCGCCACCAGGGAAGCCCCATATTTCTTTTTTAAAAGAGGTTACTGCCTTTAATCATTTGTGTTTATCTTTCACATAGAGGCATTCTAACTTTCCATTTGTTTTCTGATTCATCCCTCACCCTATGATTTTACATCTCTCTGACTCTTTAAAAATCTACACAACTTTCTTGCTAAGACTGACTCAATTATCTATTTTAGTATAAATGTTATAATCTGCCCTTAAAGATTTTTCCATGATCTCTTAATACTCTAAAATGTCCTCCCCTCTAAAGCCTTATAAAAGGCTTCTTCTCCCCTCATCTTCCTTTTAGTTAACAACGTTTGATACAAATTCATTTAAGCAATTTCACATTTTAGTTTCCACAGCCCATTCTCACTCATATTCTAATATTTAACTGCTATGTTTCTGTGGCTTATATTCGGGATTCTAACTTTGTGCATCAAAGTTCTTTAGTAACCCATATTATTCAATATCTCCTCACATCCTTTTGATTAATCTGTATAATGTATCCCTCTTTAGGGTACTTCTACTTCTATGCATTCTCAAGTGATAGAGAGTATATATTCATAAACACCTTATATTCATTTTTTGGTTCATTATTTTATACACAGGAGTGTTATAACTTGCTTCATCTTTCTTGTTTTAACATAATGCCCATGCTCTCTATAACCTAATGTTCATATTTTTAAAAGTTGTTACATGATAGTGTTTTCCTCATCTTTTTAGACTACTAAACAAAGCTGAAAGAAAAGATGTATGTATGCTTTTTGAGTCACATTATTATGTCCTCTTTTCCATTGTCCTTATTAGTGTTCATTTGTCAGTACTAACTTCCCAACATTCTCCATTGCCAGGTGTTGATGTCTCCTGATTCTTCACATTTTATCTTTTGAAGTCATCTTTGCTTGGAGGAGTTTGAAATTATCTTACTCAGAAGACTGAATTCCAAATCTGAGAAGATCCTGAAAGATATTTTTTATCATTCACTACTTCAGGCAGTCATTCAGCACACTTTCAGGTCCTTTAATTTCAAGCATCATAATAGATGCCTAATAGCGAGCCTCTCAGTTGGAATCTTTTCATGTAGATACCACTACTGAAATTGAAAAATGATTACATAGCTCAGAGAATCTGGTACATATGTAAAAGCTTGTTCTTACTGGGTGTGAAATCTATACACAGAGTTAAAAACAACTACAATGGAAGAATGAATAATAATTTTCATTGATCCTTTAAGGACAGTAAGTTATTATAGAGTTAGCTTTTAGATACTTTTGATTCTACATTTTATATATTTAAAGTATTAAAGAAATTTTGAGGTTGTAAATATACCACAGACCAGTCATTCCTCTTTCTAAAAAGCAGAATGTAAAACTTCATGATTTATGGTAAACAATATTGCTTTTTTTCACCCACCTTCCCCTTCATCATAAATAAATGTTGATGCAGTTTGGAGGGGAAAGGAAGTCTCACATGAATTTCATTTGCTCTGTCAGACATCAGAAATTACAGAGTCTGCTGCCTACCACACTCTCCCACCTCCCTGGATGAAATAGAAGCTTCGATCAATCATGTGGATCAGCCATGTGAAGAACAAAGCAGCTACATTTATTAAGCTAAACCTCCCTATCGGGGCCTATTTCACAATTCTAGTAGCAGAGGGAGTATGTAGGCTACCCTATGACAAATCAAAGATTTTCAAGTACTGTATGCAGTCATTTTAGCATGGCATTGAACATCTGTTAGCTCATCTTTTTAAGTGTTCATCTATGTGGCTGGAATTTTCTGTGAGATCAAAAGACTTGCAGAAGCAGAGATAGCCTTTATTGAACCATTAGCTAATAACACCAATTCATGGAATTCACTGCACCTGATGGGTGTCAACGCTCACCCAAAGGCAGATCTTGTCAGACATTTCCAACTCTTTCCAGCTCTTTAGCTCCTTTCATAAATTGGCTAGGTATTAGTCAGTTATTTAGTGGTTACCAGAGTATTGAAAATATACTGTCGGTCTATGACTAAAGCAACTTTTATCAAAACGACTGTTCTAAAATTTAGTTAGCCAATATTCTGAAGATCTTTACTCTTTTGGGATATCAAACCTTGTGCTTTTCAGATTGACCCATAGATGAGGGTTAGAATTAGAGCGAGTCCCAATTAGGAGGGAAGAGAATAGTAAGCATAGTGAGAAATTAGTAAAAGACATCTAGAAAACTCAAGATTTACTTAGTATTTACCGTGTGAGGGAGTTATCTTTTGCTCAGTAACAAAACTACCCCCAAATGTTGTACCTTATACAAATTTATTCTTTTTCAGAATTCTGTAACTCAGGTCTTGAATTTGTCAGAGACAAAAGACCTCAGAATAAGTTGAAACTCTATAGCATCCCTTTGTAAGGACGATTTTTATATTTTAAAATGAGAGGACAAAAACAAGGGGATTTAAGACATTAATTATTGGAATAATTAAAAGCTAAACTCAGGCCCAGTCAACAGTTGATCATACTTGAAGAGCATAGGTAGCCTTTACTTAAAATTACTCTTGACATTTCTTCCATTGCCATCAATGTACCTAGTAATAGAATGCCCAATAAACTGTAATAATATTATAATATTATTATAGAGCAAGAATGTGTGAAATGCTTTAAACTTTATTAGAGAAAGGGACATTATCATAATTTTTATTACTCAAAGTAGACTAACTGTTAGAACAAATTAACCCTAGAATGTTAGTGACATAACGTAATAGAACTATATTTCTCACTAATGTGACAGTTACTATAATGTGCTTGTAAAGTTGGTGGCCTTCCACACTGTGATTCATGGACTTAGATGCCGTTAATCTTATGTCCCTGCCATCCCCTACAACATTGATGTTTTTTACCACATTTTTGCCTTTTAGCCAGAAGACAAGAAATAAGAGCATGGTGAAGATATACTGATTTCTTTGCCATTTCGTCTTAGAACTGACATATGTCACTTCTGCAAACATTCCATTAGAGAGAATTAGTTATGTGGCCCCATCTAGATGCAGTGGGCCTGGGAAAAACACCCTGGCTGGGCTGGTGCTTTGTAGCAACAATTATCTTTTTTTGGAAGAAGAGCACAGATAGTATGGTGGAAATTCTTCATAATTTACAAGCTGTCTAATCTATACAGGTATCTTCCATCTGTGGGGTGTGTGTGTGTGTGTGTGTGTGTATGTGTGTGTGTGGAGAAACACTGAGAAACTTTTAACCTTTCTATGCACGAATACCACACATGATAGCATACTTATTACCACTCAAGACTGCTTTTCCTATTTGTAAAGAATCCTATCAGAAAGTTTTCTTTTTTTTTTTTTTAGCAACTAAAAAACATGTCTTCTTGAAGCCCTTGGTTCCCAAATGCGTACATTATTGAGCAAATCTAATATTTTTCTGCATCGGCATTCTTCAAATATTCTTCAATCACAAAGAAATTGTATCTCCATGTAGTGTCAGACTTATACATAATATACCCCTTGACGTGTCTCATCATTCTCCAAACATTGATGAGTCTTTCCAAGGTCTTCTGCTATCTCCGTATATTTGTCTAGTTTCGTGTTGGTGTGAAAATGGCAAATATTTTATTGTGATATATGTTACTGAGTTTTCAGTTACATAGGGGAGGATAAACAAAATCTATTGGCCAGGACCAAAATCTCGTTACATGGAACAGCTAGCCATGTAATGTAGCCACAGTCAATTCTATGTAGTTAGCAAAAGATAGATGCACAGAGAAATCTGTGACTAAAATTGTCTTTATTACTCTAGATTTTTGGTCCATTATCTGCATCCATTTCTCCATCTTGGTACACTGGTTGACATATATGTTAACTTCAAAGGTTCCTTTAGTTTAGGTTAAGATTAGAAGGAGGTTTGACAGGAAGTTCCATTTTGCCTTTTCCCTGAACTATACCTATCTCTCTAGCCTTCTAAATAAGGGAAATCCATGTGGACATGTTCTCAGACTCTATTTTAATGCCAGGTACATATGATGGAAATGAACAGGTGACCAGAAAATAAAAAGACCAAAAAGCAATATTTGCCCCAGTTCAGATTCATATGATCACTATATTCCTCCCACAAAACCACTAAACTTTCTCTCTTTATCACAATGACCCCCTTTGGATATTTTAAAAGATTCCTGATGGACTTGTCCAAATCAGAGATCTTCCTCCCTGGGTTGGTGAATTTAAGCTTAAGGTTACAAAGTATGCTGTTTTAGTAAGTCTTCAGAATTTACAGATAGTAAGCCTTATTCCAGTGATTATGGAGGGGGATTTGGAGGGATGTCACAGTGGAGAGATGTGGTGAAGAGTCTCCCGAGGTACTTTTTCTAGAGTGGCTGCCATTTTAGCATCCCATTGTGGTAAGCTGTAGTTACTAACAGACCTGTGTCTCTCTCACATCCCTCTGATGAGTTGGAGAGCAAAAGAACTTGAGAGTACCTGCCATATCCAAATGTTAATTCAGTAGTGCCCCAGCTAACTAAGAATTTTGAATTTGAATTTGTAAGTTCATTTGAAAAGCAAGACTTTCAGTTCTCTATTCCATTAACCTTTATCATGAATTCCAATAACAACTACCTGAAAAAATTTAAATTATTTACAATGTTTTTGCAACCATTGTGCTTCCCTTCAGCTTGAAAATAAGCAGTCCTTATTCATATTCACTCATGCAACATTTCTTCCATTGTCATAAAGGCTATAAGTAACTGCTCCTTTAGTTTAGGTTAAGATTACAGTGTCTTAATTCTAAGACAAAAATGTGTTAATAAATTCTGGCAGATGAAATAAGAATAATCTCAAATGACAGGTGATAAAAAACCAGATAGCGTTATTTGACATTGATTTTTTAAAAATTTTACCTTTACATTTGTTCTGGAGGTTCTCTTCAGTTGCTTTAATGTCAACGTGAATATAGCACTGCTGGAAAATATTTCCCAATTTCTGACCCAGCAGCTTCCCTCCGCAACTTACTTCATGCTGGAAAGACATGATGCTCCTTTTAGTAATCTGTAAGATGCACCTTTTCTCCGACTGCCTTGGCTTAGGGGAAGTTAACGTGTGTTTCAAAGAACTTTGCTCAGAGAAAGTAAAAACAGAAAAGTGACAGATCCATACAGCTGTGTTTAAACACATTGGGGATCTAATGTTTGCTGCCAAATATTAGAAAGCTTATATCTTAGTAAGGTGGGAGTGAACTTCAAAAGTACAAAGAGCTGTTTATTCTCAGAAAATCTTCACAAGAAGATATGCATTAAGAACACATAAGTTGTCTGTCAATAAGGACTGTAAAAAAAAAAACGAAACGATTTGAATTTCAGAAGTCCTATTTAGACTAAGTAAATACTTTTTTAAAATTATTTTTAAGCCACCAATTTTTTTCTTTCTTTTTTTTTTTTTTTTTTTTTTTTTTGCATAAGAAAACTCATGCTTAGAGACACATTCTTATGGAGTTTGTCAGTGTCCGCCTAAGTAGTTTTATTTTTGCTTTTCAGAGTTGTGTATATTTAGAAATCCTGAAACTTAATTTTTTTTCCATATTCCTTGTTATCTTTTGTGATTGTTAATTACAAAATAATGTTAGTGACCTTTCAACTGTGTTTAACTTTCTAAGCTAAATCTATATTATTGAAGAAGTAAGCTTCTAAATTCACTTCTATTTCTAAACAAAAATTCACTTCTATTTCTATTTAGAAAGATGACTTCTAAATTCACTTCTATTTCTAAACAAAAGTTATTCTCCTTTAAAAAAACACTCCTACCATGGCCAGTTCTCATTGATCCCTACTATATGAAAAGACTGTGAGGTACAAAAAGAAGTTAAAAGCCTGTTGTAAATTAATTTATAATAGGGATGAGTCTGACTGTGTTTCTGTAACAAAGCCCTCATTTATTCCTGCTTAAGACCGTATACAAACTGAATTTAAAATATGAAATATACTTTTATGAGTGTAATAGAGTGTTTAAATGGAAATAAACTCTTTCAGACACATACAGGGCTGGGATTCCAAATGCAAAGAACAAAGTAAGTGCTCAGTACCATCCACATTATAAAGAAGGGTGGTGGACCACTGTCTTAGGACTCGCAAATGCAGTGGCAAGATACCAGTTTAGTGAGTCTTAGCTGTTCATCTACTTCCAAGGTACGTTAAGAAGTTCAAGAATCAAATAGACTTAAGACTCCTCTGGAAAGAATTGGGGAAATGCTTCCTTCTCACCTCAAGTCAAATGAGAGAATTTTTAAGATGTCATTCATAGATTTTGTCATAGGTCACCTGGAGTTGAGAAGAGTTCAAAGCTCTGATATTTGTTTCTCTCAGAGCAATTTAGAGGCAGTAGGCTTTGGCTGGAGCTGCTGGCTTGACTGTCTACCAAAGAGGTTACATGTTGGGAACAAAATCACTTCTACTGATGGTAGGAACAAAACGCCTCATTTCCCATGAACCATAATGAATTAAAAGGGAGGGGAGCCAGCCCAGAGTGAATTTAAAGGGACTTTTTCTAGGAGTGCTGCTAGAAGCACAGTCTCTGTGCAGTGGGCTGCCATATGCCCTGGTAGAGTGCTGAGGACTGACCTCAGAAATGGCCAGCTGGAGAAGAGCATTGCCACAGCTCCAGGCATTTGAGGAATTCCCATGTAACCCACAGAAGCATCCAAAAAGAAAAAGGATCTATACTGAGAAACTACCAGATGAGGGAGACCTACAGCCAGATGGCATCTGAGGCAATTAAGGTAGGCCTTTCCTTTACCCTTCCCTTGGTCTTCCTTCCCTGATCTAATTCTCTTAAATGGATTCCAAAATTAGGGCCAGGGGATAGAGACAGGCAATGGGAATAGGAATGAGAAAAGATTCTGACCTTTCCTCTTGTCTTCACCAAAAAATTTCCCAGGCTGAGCCATACCAAGGTTATCTGAGGTAGGGAATGGAGAAAAGCATTAAATTCTATGAAGTTAGGAGTTCCCTGGACTGGACGTTCTTATTGCTAAAATGGTAATATTTAGTATGTGAGCGCAACATAAAATATTTTATTATTTGGAAGTAATAGAATATTTCATCCATGAGTTAGGGAAGAATGAGTCCATAGATCAAGTGTAAGAGAACAGTGTGGGAAAAAAATAAATTGTTTTCTGATTACATGCTATGGAGTTCAGCCCATTCAATATAAAGATGAAAGTCACTACAAAGATGCATGAAATTCATTCACAGTATGAGAACAGAATTCCAGTCTGCCCCACTTAGGTATACAGTAGAGGGGCATAAAGTGAACATGATGGATATTAACATGATGTATTCAAATTTGACTTTGGAAAGTGGCTGCCCTTCAATCTGACCTCCCACCACTGATTTCTCTACTTTTTCTTTTGTACACCTGCATACCCTGGCTCACGCTTTCTAATTTAACTTAATACTGGGACAAAGCTAAGGAGATGCAAAAGAGTAGAACGGATGATCTCATTGACAAGTGGGGAGAAACTATCTTTTTGAACGTTATATAAACTTCACCTCAGTCCTTCAAGTCTTTATGAAGTGAAAAATGTTATCTTTCTCTTTTTTTCCCCATCACCCAACTATACTCCGTACTTTTCCTTTTACAAATAATTATCATTTAGAAGAAACACCAACCAAAATGTTTCTGTTTCTTCTTCTTTCACAATAAGCCACCCCCCAAAAGGAGAGGAAGCCAGTAATATGTCCATTTAAGCAGCTTTCTTTTCATGGTTTAAGCCTTGGGGAACCAGTGTAAATTCTGGATCACAAACACATTATGTTTTTGCTAATAGCCACTGACTGCATAAACTTCCACTCAGATTTCTTGTATAATCTGCTCACACAAGATTACTAAGGTGTTTTTGCTTTGTTACAGCAAACGAAGTGCTCATACATATCTTCGTGTAAAATTCCTCTGTTGGCAAGCCATTTTTCTTAAAAATTCCACACTGGGCTAACTCTTTGGTACAATTTTTTTTTTTTTTTAAGGCAGTGAGTATAAAATTGTGGACAATTATTTTTATTTATTACTGCTAAAGAAGATTTTTTAAGCCATAGATAATCCCTTCCCCTTCTGTTGGCGCATAGAGACAAGCTCTAAGAGGTTGAGGGGTAGGCTTGTGAGAGTTTCTTGAAAAAAATAACAGTGACTTTGTAGCCTAAAAATACAAAGCTATGCACTTCACATGAACAAAGTATTGACCCAGATTGCTTTCTGTGTCCTTAAGAGAGTTATGGAAATAAATTATATTTTGCTCTATTGTGTTCCTTTCTTTTCTCTTTGTCAGCCATCATAGCCTCTACTACTGTGGTATCAAGAAATTGAATTCCATTTCTGACTCACTGCTTTGCTTTTTCTTTTTGCACTTATCATTACCCCAGACCATTTGTAAAGGAACCACGTGGCAGCCAATGAAGCTGGTGTGCAGTGATTTTGCTCTCTCTCCCCTCCCCTTTTCCTGACTCCCCAATATCTTCTTCACTTTCTTAATTTCTCTCTTTCTTATGGCCGTCCCCTCTGGGATTTTTTTTTTTTTGTCTTATTATTTCTTGTCATCTCAGTGGTTGAGAAAGAATGGGTAAGAATGCAAACTGAGAAATTAAAGTTTTGTTTTGTTTTGTTTTTTTGGTTTCTCTCTCTCACCATGTGGATGCCTGCATTCCAACCCTCAGGGTCTTGTTCCTGCCTTAAAGATCCCCTCTTTAGGGGCAGCCCCAGTATGTGAAAGGTGTCTTCCCTTGCTGTGGGTACCTTACTGGCATCTCAGTTTTGACCTTGGATTTATTCTTCATTGAAACCTCATTGTACAGTTGATGGTTTCTGTAGAATTACCAAACCACGAAATAGTGAAATTCAGAACAATGAATATTTATGTAGCTTACATATATAGAGAGACAACCAGATATACAGAAATGTAATTATTTTCATTTTATGAGCCTGTTAACATAATGATCATTTCTTAATCCATTTTGAGGATAGACGTCTCCTAGTATTTTATACACAAACATGGTCTCTGCTGGGAAGTGGTGAGAGGAGGGTTAGGACACATGTTCTGCGTGGCAGTCACTAGGCCCCACTTTTTTAGTGTCTTTAAACTTTTGTTTGCCCAAGTGGAAAATGAGGGATATGATAATACCTCCTGTGTAGAATCACTGTGAGGATAAATATGTTAATGAGCAGCTCTTGCCTTCACCACTGATCTCCTGGCCACTCTTTTTTTTTTTTAACATCTTTATTGGAGTATAATTGCTTTACAATGGTGTGTTAGTTTCTGTTTTATAACAAAGTGAATCAGTTATACATATACATATATCCCAATATCTCCTCCCTCTTGCATCTCCCTCTGTCCCTCCCTCCCTATCCCACCCTCTAGGTGGTCACAAAGCACCAAGCTGATCTCCCTGTGCTATGCAGCTGCTTCCCACTAGCTATCGATTTTATATTTGGTAGTGTATGTAAGTCCATGCCACTCTCTCACTTCGTCCCAGCTTACCCTTCCCCCTCCCCATGTCCTCAAGTCCATTCTCTACATCTGTGTCTTTATTCCTGTCCTGCCCCTAGGTTCTTCATAACCTTTTTTTTAGATTCCATATATATGTGTTAGCATACCGTATTTGTTTTTCTATTTCTGTCTGACTTACTTCACTCTGTATGACAGACTCTAGGTCCATCTACCTCACTACAAATAACTCAATTTTGTTTCTTTTTGTGGCTGAGTAATATTCCATTGTATATATGTGCCACATCTTCTTTATCCATTCATCTGTTGATGGACACTTAGGTTGTTTCCACATCCTGGCTATTGTAAACAGAACTTCAGTGAACCTTGTAGTACATGACTCAATCCAATCCAAAAATGGGCAGAAGACCTAAATAGACACTTCTCCAAAGAAGATATACAGATTGCTAACAAACACATGAAAGAATGCTCAACAACATTAATCATTAGAGAAATGCAAATCAAAACTGCAATGAGGTATCACCTCACACCAGTCAGAATGGCCATCATCAAAAAATCTACAAACAGGGCTTCCCTGGTGGTGCAGTGGTTGAGAGACCGCCTGCTGATGCAGGGGACACGGGTTCGTGCCCCAGTCCGGGAGGATCCCACATGCCATGGAGCGGCTGGGCCCGTGAGCCATCGCCGCTGAGCCTGTGCGTCCGGAGCCTGTGCTCCACAACAGGAGAGGCCACAACAGTGAGAGGCCCGCATACTGCAAAAATAAAAGAAAAAAAGAAAGAAAAAATCTACAAACAGTAAATGCTGGAGAGGGTGTGGAGAAAAGGAAACCCTCTTGCACTGTTGGTGGGAATGTAAATGGATACGGCCACTATGAAGAGCAGTATGGACGTTCCTTAAAAAACTGGCCACTGTTTTTGCACACACCACCCCTGTGCACCGGCCGCCAGGTCAGGTGTGCCTCTCACTTCTGGCTGTCCCCTGCCCATTCCCCCTGCCAGGGAAGCTGAGCCTCCGGACAGCCACCTGCCTGCCTCATTTAGGTCTCTCTCCAAGTCATCAGAGAGGCCACCTTAGCTAACAATGGACTCATTATCCTCTTATCCTGTTGATTTCACTTTAGTGCTGGAATTAGATTACATTCTTCCTCTGTATGTATTTATTGCTGTGTCTCCACCACTAGAAAGTAAGCCCCAGAAGGACAGGAACTTTTGCTGTTTATTCACGGTATGTCTGTAGTATCTGGGACAGTGCCTGGCATGAAATAGAACCAGAATAAGTATAATTTCAATGAATATAGGCGAAAGTGAAAAAATGCTTATGAATCCCTTAACAGACTGCTTGTCACATAGTAAGAACTCAAATTATGTTATCCATTACCTTTATTATCAATATGATTATTACAGATTGATGCCAACCTATGATAAATCACACGATGAATAGTGAGTGTGGAACAATTTCTACACCACAGTCCTGTTGATCTTTTCTGCACTATTCTGAGTTTTTCCTCCTAAGTAAAACCTTGAATCAATATATTTGACTGGTTTATCTATTTTCTGAAATCAAATAGGAAAACATTTGTTTTGTTGCACAGAATGTGTGCATCTGACCCAGTGATTCTTTTTTTTTTTTTTTTTTTCTTTTTTGCGGTATGCGGGCCTCTCACTGTTGTGGCCTCTCCGGTTGTGGAGCACAGGCTCTGGATGCGCAGGCTCAGCGGCCATGGCTCATGGGCCCAGCCGCTCCAAGGCATGTGGGATCTTCCCGGACCGGGGCACGAACCCGTGTCCCCTGCATCGGCAGGCAGACTCTCAACCACTGCACCACCAGGGAAGCCCTGACACAGTGATTCTTTTCCAGGATATATTGTAGCAGCTGTTTTCTAGTCATTCTCAGCTTTGTACTCATGATGTTGTGTCTGATTGATAAGTTTCATTCAAACTTTAGGTACTGGTTTGTGTTTCTTTTAACACTATTCTATCTATTGGCATTATAACCTATATACATCTATATAGTTTACCTACCAATTATTTATTTTGCTACTCTGCTAGTTGTCATTTGTTGTACCTATCATTAACCTGATTTTCACAAAACTGTAAGTTCCATGAGAAAAGGGAGTGTTTCTGGGCATTCCTAGTACTTATATTATAGGTGTTCAATGTATGTTTGTTAACAAAATATTTATTTATGAACTCATCTTGGTAGTTAAAATTAGATTACCCCTTAATTTTCCCAACAAGTCCTTCAATATGGCCAAAAAATGCCTTGCTTCAATCACTTATTTGGCTTTTTAAGAAATTTACATTATCGAGTGATTTTATGGGGTTTATGCAACTTTATGTTCCTTGAGTCTGGATTCGCTCCCCAACTACTGTGGTATTGTTTCTAGTTATAATTTCTCATCAGATTTCAAAATTAAAATTGCCGTAATTTATATCTGATTAATTAACCTGTTATATCCAAGAGTTTTCAGTCCAAAAAAATTGTTAATATAAAGTACTGATGTTTACTATTCCTCTTTCCTTCATTGTGAGAAACAGTGCTTTAGTCATATGTTTTGTTTTGTTATCCAGTTAGTTTGTGGCTATTGCAAAAGCCTGGGTGAAACTTGCAATGTGTTAAGTGGGCAAAGTGTGCTTTAGGTTCTCCTCGTCCTCCCCTAAGGAAGTAGTCACTTCATCTTACCTCTCCTCTATCAAAGCCAGCTGTGAATCAAATTATTTTAGAAATCATTCACTTCAATATAAAAATGACAGCTAGGGGCTTCCCTGGTGGCGCAGTGGTTTAGAGTCCGCCTGCCGATGCAGGGGACGTGGGTTCGTGCCCCGGTCCGGGAGGATCCCACATGCCACCGAGCGGCTGGGCTGAGCCTGTGCGTCCGGAGCCTGTGCTCCGCAATGGGAGAGGCCACGGCAGAAAATGACAGCTAGCCTAAAATTACACTTCTTTGCAAATTTGAATTTTTAATGACCTAAGGTCAGTGGAATTTCAGTCATAATGAAATAGCCATTGGGTCTTCAGTGCATCCCTGCTACACCCCCTAGTCCTATTCCAATCTTGCTTAAATATTTTAAACAGTGCTACCTGCATCACGTGCTCATTATTTCTCTGCTCTCCATATTTGCCTTCCCAACCTGCTGCCCTAGTCTCTGAACATCATAACCTCTCATGTTGTTGTCACCTTGGAAAGTCTTCTCCTGGACTCTACTTGACCAAATCTCTCATATTAAGGATCTCCTCAAGAGACATCTTGGCCATGCTGCTTTGCCTGGCCACCCAGTTCAAAGTTCATTCGCTTTACCTTTCAGCTCCCATAAACCTTTATTTATAGTTCTCTTTGAGGCAAGTGTTTTCTTCCCTGCTCTACAGTCTCTGTGCACAGATCTGTCTTTCCAATTACACCGTGATACCAAAGGTAGAGAATGTTTTAGATTGTGAATATGCAGTCCCCAGATGGAATCAGAGCTTGCCATGTATTCAGTCCTTAGCTGTGACCTTGCATTTAATTCTACTTTGGGAAGGGATAAGGGAGTGAGATAGGAGAAGTGAAAAAGTTTCTATGTAATAATGCCTTGGATTCCAAAGAAAACAACCACATCTTTCCCTCATGTATGCATAATGAGGAAGGCAAAGGGCACCCTTAGATTGAGACGAAGGTCATTTTATTTTTTATTTTTTGACACTTCTCTTCCCAGGGAACCTCTTGAAGCCTACAGAAAGGGTAAAATCATGCTGAGTAAGTAATCATGGGGTTTATATTAGCTTTTCTTTTATGAAATTGGAGCTACCAAGATACAAACTAGAATAGAGGTTTTTTTTCACTCTTCTCTAAAGAGAGGGTATATAAAATTGTCCAGTGATTCACAATTCTGCCAGTTCTAGGTTAACCAGTCACTGGGGTCTAAGGTTGCCCTCTCTCTCCCCAGAGCGGACCCCAAGACAAGGTTTCATGAGACAATGGTTTATTAGAAGGTACTCCCAGGAGTGAGGAAATGGCACAGGACAAGACAAGTAAGGATGGAGATAAAACAACGTGTCGTGGAAAGTACATTGGACTCAGTCTCGCAGGGGGCTCTGGTGATGATGAAGATCACACTTCAAGCTGTCCTCTCCAGGCATGATATCTATATGTCCTCATTAAGATCTGCCCCCAAGGGTGCATCTCTTCCTGGATGCAGGCAAAGCCGAATCCAGAGGCTCGGGGGCAGCCCTCCTCTAGGGATCCACAGGTGCTTGCTGCTGGGAGCGAGGGCACTTCAGAGCCAGTGCACACGCTGGTGAAGGGATCGGTACATCAGCATGGTTGTCGGGGGAGCAGTGGTATAGCTGCAATCCCAGCCTGCACTCCACATTGGTTTCTGCTGAGAATCCTGGCCCAAGAGGGAGAGCTGATAGGGGCATTGCACTCCAAGTGCAGGCAATAAGACGGTGCAATATCTGTTGAGGGTTTACAAACAAAGTAAAATAAAACTGGCTACAAGTCAGTCTGCTTTTTATTATCACCAGCAATTCTGAATAATGTCACCGATAAAATACTTCCAACCCCCTTTCCCCTCATCCCGTGTACATTATCTTGGTGTGCTGCCATCCTGGCCCACTCTTAGGTACTTAAATATATAAAATTTTAATCCCTACCATGCCTAAAAAATAATACTTGGACAAGATATGTATTTTTTTCTAAATGTCAGTCCTTATCCCTATAATTACAAATGATTTGGTGATCTTTTTATTTTTTTTGCGGTACGCGGGCCTCTCACTGTTTTGGCCTCTCCCGTTGCGGAGCACAGGCTCTGGACACGCAGGCTCAGTGGCCATGGCTCACGGGCCTAGCTGCTCCGCGGCATGTGGGATCTTCCCGGACCGGGGCACGAACCCACGCCCCCTGCATCGGCAGGCGGACTCTTAACCACTGCGCCACCAGGGAAGCCCTGGTGATCTTTTTAAACCACGTGAAAACAAAGCAAAAAAACAAGAAAAAAATTTTCTGTACCTATGAGGCACAGATATGTCTTTCTAAAGCTGAATCATCATAGGCATATAGTGGGTGGAGCAGCAGAGGGGCAGGACCATTTAACAGTGCAGGGATGTTAACCCAGTATTTTAATTCATCCATTTCACAAATGTTTCTTGAACAACTGCTGGGTGCTGATTGCTGTGCACATCTTGTAATAAATGATTATGTAAGTATAAATTATTGTATAAATATGTAGAAGATACACACGCATACATAAAATATATCTTATGTATATGCACAGCAGCTATGTACCTGTCTCTCTGAACTGTGGTTCCTTTCCTTATTTGACTTAAGTCACTGCCGTGTCTCTCAATATAGCCTGCTATATTTATCTCCATTATACCAAACTCTTCTAAAGAGAGACATGTCTTGCCTTTGGAAAAACTTTTCTTCCTTCCTTATTAACCAGAGCACTACTGCAGTTCATTTCAGTATCCTGAGCAAGACAGAAAGACCTAATTCACTACAGAAGCCTAATGCATAGTTAAATTCTACAGATTATTTGCTAGTGAGTCAGCCTGTTTACCAAGATAATTCAACTTGCAAATTAGTCATGTAGAAAGATTTAGTTGGCGAGGATAGAGTAGGCACATTTGCCCCTAAAAATAGACACACTATGCTTGTTCCTGAAGCAGTACAGTAGCACCACACATAAGAGACACAGTGAGGCAGCGAGAGACGTTTTTTTCTTTTTTACTTATCCAAATGATCAATTCCTTTCCCTGATAGAGCTTGGAGCACATTGCCAAGCATTTGTGCCAGCTTTTTTCTACACTGGAAAATAACCCCTGGCCCATGCTAATGAATCAGGCAATAGCAGTACCAATTGGTCTGGTTCTTCTTTTGCTTTTTGCATTGCTAA